>NW_006921848.1:631899-640832 GCF_000298275.1 Orycteropus afer afer | reverse complement strand
GAGTCGGCCCCGACTCATAGCGACCCCTCCTTGGGTTTCCGAGGCAGTATCACTACAGAAGTAGGATTGCCCAACCTTCCTTCCGAGGAGCGGCTGGTGGGTTTGAACCGCCAGCCGTCTGGTTAGCAGGCAAGTGTCTTAGCCACTATGCTACCAGAGCTCCCACTTCTTAATTTTTTTCTGTTATCTTTCTGGTTGTTGTTTCACTTATTTCTGCTTGAATGTTTATTATTTTTTTTCTCCTGGTGACTGTAGCCTGTTTTGCTGCTCTTTATATTATTGTTTTAGATGGTGGGTTAAAGTGTTGATTTGCGCTCTTTCTTTTTTGATGTGTACATTTATCGCTATTCATTGGGTTCTGATCACTACTTTTACTGTGCCCTAAAGATTTTGGTATGTTATGTTTTGATCTCATTTGATTCAAGGAATTTTTTAATTTCATTTTTTAATTTCTTCTATTGCCCATTACTTTTCAAGGAGAGTGTTAACAGTTTCCATTTGTTTGCTCTTTTTTCATTGCCCTTTGTTTTGATTTCTAATTTTATAAAGGAAACTTCCTTTTATTTCTAATTTTCCTGTTGATTTTCTAATTTATAGCTTTATGATCTGAGAAGATGCTTTGTAGTATTTCAGTGTTTTTAAATTTATTAAGGCTTGCTTTATGGCCTAACATATGGTCTATCCTGGAGAATGTTCCCTGTGCACTGGCAAAGAATGTATATTGTGCTGTTGCTGGGTGAAGGGCTCTGTAGATGTCTAGAAGGTCAAGTTGGTGGATTGTATTGTTTAATTCCTCTGCATCTTTGTTGAGTTTCTTTCTAATTGTTCTATCTTTGATTGAAAGTGGTATATTCAAGTCTCCTACTATGACTGTGGAGTCATCTATTTGTCTTTAAAGTCTTATCTGTATATTTTGGGCCACTTTCATTGAGGACATATATATTCATTATCGTTATATCCTCTTGTTCAGTATATCCTTTAGTCATTATATAATGTCCTTACTTGTCTCATAGGTGGTTTTTGTCTTAAAGTTAATTTTATCCAAAATTAATATTGCTGCTCCTGCTCTTTTTTGGTTGCCATTTCCTTGATACACCCTTTTCCAACCTTTCATTTTTAATCAGTTTTGTCTTTATCTCTAAGGTGTGTCTCTTTAGACAGCAGATTGATGGGTTGTGTTTTCTTATCTAATCAGAAACTCTCTGTCTCTAGAGTGGTGTGTTTAATCCGTTGACATTCGCTGTAATTATTGACAAGTATCAGTTTATTGCTGTCATTTGTTACGTGTTTTTTCATGGTGTTGCTGATTTCTTAGTTCCATATAATTTTCTGTGCTGAGCTTCTTTTGTTTATGAATCATGTTATCACTTCCTTCATTGCTGCTGTTTTAGTATTTGCTAACTATTTGTGCTTGTCTTCCTTTTTATTTTGATGTGAAGGTTTATCATTTTTCTTTCAAGTTACCCTGTGATTTATAATTTTCTTCCTAATTTTAGAACAGTCCATTCTATCTTGCAGTTGTCTTGCCTTCCTCACCATTTAGAAGTTCTGTAACTACACTGTTTTTTCCCTCTTTTTGGTTTGTAATTTGCCAGTTGATGCCTCTGGTCCCCTGTTTACAATCTTGTAAGCTTATTTACTTTGGATACTTTCATAACTGGGTTGGTTTCTGGGTTATATCATTATGTGTGTTAATGGCCGATTGTTGTTTGCCATTATTGATTTTCTGTCCAAAGGACGCCCTTTAGCATCTCTTGTAAAGTTGGTCTGTTTTTAACAAATTCTCTTAATTTCTGCTTATTTGGAACTGTTCTTATTTCACCATCATATTTGATAGAGTTGCTGGGTGTATAATTCTTGGTTGGAAATTTTTTTCTTTCAGGGTTTTACATATACCATCCCACTGTCTCCTTCCTACATGGTTTCTGCTGAGAAATTAGAGCTTATTCTTATTGGTTGCCCTTTGTAGGTAAGTTTTTTTGTTTTTCCCATGCTGCTTTCAGAATTCTTTGTCTTTGGTTTTGGTGAGTTTGATGATGATATGTGTTGGTGATTTTGTTTGGGGTTCTATCCTGTTTGGGGTTCGTTGGACTTCTTAAATGGATGTATTCTCGTCTTTCATCATTTCAGGGAAATTCAGTTCCAGCAAATCTTTGACAATTTTTTCTGTGGTTTTATTTGTCTCTTCCTGTTCTGGAATTCTGATTACACATAGGTTATTCTTCTTGGTGGTATCCCACATGAACCTTAGGTTCTCTTCATTTTGTTTTGATCTTTTTTCTGATTGATCCCTTTCCAAAGGAGTATTGAAGTATCTGTCTTCAATCTCACTAATTCTGTCTTCCATTGATTCGATTCTCCTCCTTTGGTCATTCAATGTGTGATCTGTTCCTGAAAATTTAGTATTAATCTTCTGGGTTTCTATCTGTAGGTTTTGTATCATTTCTAATTTTTCATTTATTTTGTCATTTTGTTCTTGTATTGTCTTCTGAAATTGTTCTAGGGTTTTGTCTGTGTTTTCCTTTATCTGTCTCTCAATCCATTGAAGGTACTTAAATATAATTCTCTTGAATTCCTTATCAGGAAGTTCCAGTGCTGCTTCTTCCTCGAGGATGTGTTCTGGGTGTGTATACTGGTCCCTTGTTTCCACTGCTTTATCTTGTTTCTTTGTGTGGTCTGTGATGGTCTTTTTTCTCTGAGGCATTTTGACTTTTGGTCATATTTAATGTGATTGTATGTTGGAGTGATCCACCCAAGATTTTCATTTTCTTTGTTTTGGTTGGATGTATCTTAGTGAGCAGGGTACTGTGCTCCTCTATTCGCTAGTTGGCAGCACTTGTGCACTTTTCGCCTGTCTCCTTTTCAGTTGTCAGCCTTCCATATGTCCGTGCTGTCCTTGGCAAGTATTCTCAGGTCCTTGGAATCTGAACGAGAATGCTGTCACTTTAAATATCTAAAATGGCTGCTACTTGTAAACATTCAAAATAGCTATGCCCTTCGGACAGGTGAAAGTCCACCGCTCAGTTAGTTTCCTTCTTTACTGTTTCCCCTTTTAGTCATCAACCACCATCATAGTCGTTCATGCAGCCCTTGGTGAGGAGAAACAATATTTAGGTTAATTCTCAGGTCCGGATGCCACTGGGAAATATTCAAACTGCCCATGCTGTCAGGATGGCTGACAGTCTGCAGCTCTGTGTCCTTATTCACTGTTTTCATTGAGGTTCTTCTACTAATTGGTGTTTAATCTACTTCTGTATCCTTTTTAAAGATCTGGGCTCCAGAATTACCTTCTGTATGTGTCAATTAGTTTCTCTTTTCTTTGTTGAAGAAGGTCTGTGTAGTTTGTCTGCCATTTCCACTATCTTACCAGAAGTGTCCTGCTATAAATATTCTTGTACATGTTTTGTATGAATAGAAGTTGTCATTTCTCTAGGGTAAATAACTAGGAGTGGGATCACCGTGTCATATAATAAATAGATGTTTAACTTCATAAGCAGTTGACAAGCTGTTTACCAGAGTGGCTGGACAAATGTCTAAGAATTCCACTTGTTCCATATTTTCGGTTACCACTTGGGTTGTCATTATTTTACACTTAAGTCTTTTTGCTCATTTTTAAATTAGATTGTTTGTTTTCTTGCTGTTGAATTTTAAGAGTTGTTTATACATTCTGAATAGAAGTCATCCGATGGGTACATGGTTTGTATATATTTTCTCCCAAGTGGTAGCTTGTATTGTATGGTACAAAATGGTCTTTGTATTTTCTTAACAGAGTTGTTTGCAGAGCAAAAGATTTTAATTTTGATGCAGTCCAATTTGTCAATTTCTTAAAAAAGGGTTTGTGCTTTTAGTATCTTATTTAAAAACTCTTTGCCTCATTTCAGGTCACAAAAATTTATTTGCTTTTTTCTTCTAAACATTTTATAGTTACGTGCTTTACAGTTAAATCAGTGGTCCATTTTGAGTTAACTTTTGTCTGAGATATAAGGTTTAAGTCAAGATTCATTTTTTTTGCATATGAATGTCCAGAATTTCTACACCATAATTGGCTTTGCACCTTTATAAAAAATCCATTGGTGTATGTGTATAGGTATATTTCTGGACTCTTTGTTTCTACACCATTAATCTATGTATCTTTCCTTTCACCAATCTGTGCAGTTTTTATTATTGTAACTTTATAGTAAGTTATATAATTAAGTATTGCAATTTCTATAACTTTATTCTTTTTCAAAATTGTTTTGACTATTTTGGCTCCTTTGCCTTTCTTTACAAATGTTGTTGTTACTAGGTGCTCTCAAGTCATTTCTGACTCATAGTGACCCTGTGTACAGCAGAATGCAACACTGCCCAGTCCTGAGCCATCCTCACAGTCATTGCTGTGCTTGAGCCCATCATCACAGACATTGTGTCAGTCCATCTTATTGAGCGTCTTCCCCTTTTTTGCTGACTGTCTCCTTTACCAAATGTGATATCCTTCTCCAAGGATTAGTCCCTTGTGACAACATGTCCTAACTGCAAGAGACAGTCTGGCCATTCTCACTTCTAAGAAGCATTCTGGCTGCACTTCTTGCAAGATGGAGTTGTTAATTCTAGCAGTCCGTGGTGCATTCAGTATTTACCAATACTGTAATTCAAAGACATCCACTCTTTGGTCTTCTGTATTACTTGTTCAGCTTTCACATACATATGAGGTTACTGAAGTTACCATGGCTTGGGTTGGGTGCACCTTAGTCTTCAAAGTGACATCTTTACTCTTTAACACTTTAAAGAGGTCTTTTGCAGCATATTTGCCCAATGCAATACTATGTTGTTTGATTTCTTGACTGCCATTTGATTTCTTGACTACTGCTGCCATGGTCATTGATCGTGGATCCAAGTAAAGTCAAATCCTCTACAACTTCAGTCTTTTCTCCATTTATTGTGATGGTTTTTATTCCATGTCCCCTTTAGAATCAAGCTTGAATTTCTGGTAGTATACTTGAATTCCTGTCAATATACTGCTGCAACTGTTTTTTTAATTATTTTAAGCAAAATTTTACTGGTGTGTAGTATTAATGATTTTGTTCAATACTTTCTGCATCCTGTTGGATCACTTTTCTTTGGAATGGGCATAGATATAGATCTCTTCCAAGTGCTTGTCCAGGTGGCTAGCTGTCCCAAAATTTCTTGGTATAAATGAGTGAACGCCTCCAGTGCTGCATCTGTTTGTTGAAACTTCTCAGTGAGTGTCCGTCAATTCCTGGAGCCTTGTTTTTTGCCAGTTCCTTCAGCGCAGCTTGGACCTCTTCCTTCAGTACCATTGGTTCTTAATCATATACTATCCTGAAATGATTGAACATCAGCCAATTTTTTTTTGATACAGTGACTCTGTGTATTCCTTCTATCTTCTTCTGACCCTTCCTGCATCATTCACTATTTTGTCCATAGAATCCAAATAAATATCCATATTTAATTTTGGAGAGAGTATTATAATGGTAACAGTGGGCTCATACATAGCAACAATTGTGAAGATGGCACAAGAGTGGACAGTGTTTCATTCTGGTGTGTATGGGGTCTTTGAGTCAGAACTAACTCATTGGTCTCTAACAACAATAGTAATTATAAGTGATACTGGTTTTTCAATTATTCATTGCTCATATATGGAAACTTAATTGATTTGGCATTATTGACTTATATGCTATGACACTGAAACACATTTATTAGTTCTAGGAGATTTTGTTGTTTGTCCTTGGTATTTTCTACCTACATAGTCATGTTATCTGTCAATAGGAACAGTTTTATTTCTTCCTTGCCAATATGTACACCTTTTCTTTCTTTTTCTTACTTTATTGCACTAGCTAGGACTTCCAGTATGATGTTGAATAGAAATAGTGGCAGTAGACAACCTCGCCTTCTATCTTAGAGGGGAAAGCATTTGGTCTGTAGGTTTGTTGTCATTTCCCTTTATCAGACAGAGATTCTCTTCCGGTACTAGTTTGCTCAGAGTTTTTAATATTACGAATGGATGCTGAATTTTGTCAAATGCTTTATCTACATTAACTGAGATGTTCATGTGGTTTTTATTCTCTGAACTTAATGTTGTTGTTGTGTGCCATCGAGTCAGCCCCGACTCATAGTGACCCCTCCTTGGGTTTCTGAGGCAGTATCACTAGGGAGGTAGATTGCCCATCCTTCCTAGAGTAGATTAATTGAATCAGCCTTTTATTCTCAGGATAAATCCCACTTTGTTGTAATATATTATTCTTTTTATATATCACTGGGTTTAATTTGCTAATATGTTGTTGAATTTTTTGCATCTGTATTCATGAGGGATATCGGTCTATAATTTTCTTGTTAATATCTTTGCTTCGTTTTGATATCAGGGTAATACAGGCCTCAGAAAGCAAGTGAGGAAGTGTTCCCATCTTCTCTATTTTCTAAATTGTCTTGATAGAATTGATATTATTTCTTCTTTAAATATTTGTTAGAATTTTCTCCAGAGAAAACACCTATAGATTTCTTTAATGGTCACAAGATTATTTAAGAGCCCCTGGTGATGCAGGGGTTAAAAAGGTTGGCAGTTCAAATCTACCCAACAGCTACATAGGAGAAAGACCTGGTGATCTGCTTTTGTAAAAATTACAGCCTAGGAAACCCTATGGGGCAGTTCTACTATGTCACATGGGGTCAGTGTGAGTTGGAATCCACTGGACAGCACCCAACAACAACAACAAAACACAAGATTATTCAAAGTATCTATTTTATCTTGACTTTTGGTAGTTTGTGAGTTTCAAGGAATTAGTCCACTTCATCTAATCAAATTTACATGCATGGAATTGTGTGTAATACTCCCTTATTATCTTTTTAATGTTCACTAGGTCTGTAGTGTTATTTTTTTAATTCATGTGTGGGTAATGGGTATTTTCTCTGTACACCCACTTTTCACTTATTGACATGGTTAGGTTCCAAAGACAAGGCGTTACACTAAATCATTGTTATGCAAGGTGGCAGAAGAAGATACAAAGACAGCCCTGGAGCCCAGGAACTGCTGTGCCCCTGGCACTGCACAGCTCTGGATCCCAAGGCCCTGCTGTCAGGTCTGGCACTCAAGTGGTCTTGGGGTCCAATGGCTAAACTAGAGGCACAATTGGTGGTTCTGGTGCTTGGGCAACTGGCAGACCAGGGGTCAGTCTGTTTTGTGGGGGTTGCTGCCTATTGTGCGCCTCGCAGCCACCCACTCTGTAAAGCAGTCCCAGCCACCTGCTGCTGCCCTGCAAGCTGGGAAAGGACTCCGTGGAACTGAGCAACATGCTGCTGGGCTGGGAGGGTTGGGAATCTGAAGCCAAGAGCCTGGATACTAACAGCCATTAGGAGGAGGAGCTCAGCAACCTGCCTGCAGAAGAGGAGGGGGCAGCAGGCTTCTACTGCAGCCCCCAGCTCCTGAATTACCCCTAGTAACCCTTGCTGCTGCAGGACTTGGTCCCTGCGGGGTGTTTGAATAGAGGAAAACAGCAGCATCAACCTCCCCACCCCTGCCTCCTCTTGGGCCCCTCTGGCCACTTGCAGGCCTTTCTTGGAAGGGCTCCCTCAAAATCTGCCTCAGTCACCTCTTTTGCACGAAGAGCTGCAGAGGAAATGGGACTGGCAAGAGGCTTTCTGCAGAGATGGCTGCTTCACCTTTGAGCCTGACAGCGTGGGTAGCTCTGTGGGCCGGAAGCTGGACACGGGAAAGAAACTAAGGTTAAGGTGCAAAATAGTCAGATAGTGGATTTTTTTACTATTATCATAAATGTGAAATGTTGGATAACGAGATAGTTGATGAGTGAGGAGTAGGTGTATTTCTTTGTTAGTCTTACAAGAGATTGCATTGATGGTTTTAAAAAAACAGGTTTTGGTTTTACAGATTTTTTTTTCTTCTGTTTTTAATTTCATTCATTTCTTTTTATTTTTTTACTCTGATTACTTTGAGGCTTTTTTGTTCTTTTTCTAGTTTCTTAAAGTAGAAACTTAGATTCTTAATTTCACACCTTTCTCCTTTTCTAATGGAAGTATTTAATGATGATTTTCCTCTAAGCATGTCTTTAGTTTACATTCCCACAAAGTTTGATTTGTTGCATTTACAATTTCATTCAGTTCAGAATATTTCACAGTGTCCCTTGAGACTTCCTCTTTCATCCATAAATTATTTACAAGTATGTTGTTTAATTCCCAAATGTTTGGAGATTTTTATGTTACACTTTTATTATTGATTTCTAGTTTAATTGTGGTTAAAGAACATATGTTATATGTCTCAGTTTTTTTTTTTTTTAATTTGTTAAGGTTGTTTTGTATCTCAAGATATGGTCTGTCTTGATGGATACTCCACGAGCGTTTGAAAAGAATTTGTGTTCTGTTTTTAGTTGGAATGTTCTGTAAACAACAATTAGATCCTGTTGGATCTTCCGTACTTGTGTATTTTCTGCCTAATGGTTCTGTATGTTCCTGAGAAGTGAGTATTGAAATCTCCAGCTGTAATTGTGCATTTATGTCTTTCTCCTTTCAGTTCTCACTTATTACTACTCATATATTTTGAAGCTCTATTATTAGGCACATCAACATTTAGAATTCTTCTATGTCTTTTTGGTGAGTTGTCCCTTGTATCATTATGTAATGGTCTTCATTATCCCTGCTAATTTTCTTTGCTCTAAAGTCTAGTTTGTCTAAAAGTTATATAGCTACCCCAGTTTTCTGTTGGTTAGCATTTGTATGGTATGTCTTTCTCTGTCTACTTTTAATCTATTTATATCATTTTATTTGAAGTAGATTTCTTATAGACAGTATATAATTGGCTTTTAATCTATTCTGACAGTCTCTGTCTTTTTATTTGATATTTTTAGGCCATTTACATTTAATATAGTTACTGATATGTTTAGATTTGGGAGCTCTGGTAGCGTAGTGCCTAAGGCACTGGACTGCTA
>NW_006921848.1:629791-631799 GCF_000298275.1 Orycteropus afer afer | reverse complement strand
GGAAGATGGGGCAATCTACTTCCGTAGTGATACTGCCTTGGAAACCCAAAGAGGGGTCACTATGAGTCGGGTCCGACTTGATGGCACATAACAACAACAACGTTTAGATTTAGGTCTACATTTTTATTACTTGTTTTCTGTTTTAATTTCCCCCTCTGCATCCCTTTTTCTGCCTTTTGAATCATTTGAACATTTTGTACTATGTCATTTTTATTTATCTATTAGTTTTTTAAAGAGCCTGGTAACACACTCAGCTCAAACCAAAAGGTCAGCAGTTCAAATGTGGCAGTCTGCTTCTGTAAAGGGTACAGGCTTGGAAACCCTATAGGGCAGTTCTCTTTTGTCCTATAGGGTCACTGTGAGTCAGAATCAACTTGATGACAAGTTTGCTTTTGGTATAGGTGTCCCGCTTTATCCAAAAGTACAGCATTCACAAAACCTTTCTTGAGCTAGATAGCATAAAGTGAAGAAGTGATTACTGTTGATTTATATGGGAAAAATCTCAGACCCCAGAAAATAACCTAACAAATCATGCCAAATAACATATCAAACCTAAAATAACACTAGCATACAGTATTCACAGGCACAGTTTAAAGCTATGGCAACTTGATTCTGAGTGTAGTTACCAAGGAAGGAACTTGTCAATACTACTCTCGCTGCTTGGGCACACACTGCCTTTTATAATGCCTTTCTACAAAACAAACACTAGTTTTACTTTTTTCATGAAAACGAAAATCCTCTTTGAATTTCTTTTCATTAGCAAAAACAGGTACTAATGTAGGTCTTTCATAAAACCAAAGTGAAATAAAGTGAACTTTCAAAAAGCGAGGGACACCTGTATTCGGTTTTCTAATATAATCTGTTTGTGTAGTTTTATTAGTGATTGCTATAGGGCTATCTCTCCATACATGTGTGTGTGTGTTTATATATTTATACACACACATATACATTTAAACACATATACACATACATACAACAAATACATGTGTGTCTACACATACCTTTCTTTTTTTTTTAATTTTTTATTGTGATTTGGGTGAAAGTTTACAGAGCCAGATTCATTTTCTATACAGCAGTTCATGCACTTTTTGTTTCATGACATTGACTGCAATCCCCCACAATGTAACAGCTATCTTCCTACTTCCTCCCCATAGTTACCTCTTCCACCCCATGCACTCCTGCGCCCCAAGCCATCTCCCTGTGCAAACACTGCCATTCTGTTTTCCCACGATTGATCGTTCCAAGGAGTGTAACTACCTGATATAAATATTCACCCCGTATGCCTGTCTGTTGTTTGACTGGAAGCCACAGGAGTGAGTTCAGTTCCAGACATGAAGGTAACTAGGGGCCATAGTCTCAGGGATCTCACCAGGCTCTGTCAGACCAGCAAACTGAGTCTTTTTGTTGTTGTTGTTTATGATTTTGAGTTTTGTTCCACATTGTTCTCTCACTCTATCCAGAGTCTCCTGTATGGATCCCCCTCCAAGTGGTTGACAGTGATAGCCAGGCACCATCTACTACTCCCTTGAACTAATTGTATCCATGTGTCTTTGCTTTTCTTTATTCTTTATTCTGGACGAGGAGAGACCTATAATTGTATTTAGATGGCCACTTGTAAGCTTTTAAGACCCCAGTTGCTACTCAGCCAAGGGACGTAGAACAAAGTTTTTGTGTAGTATGTTATGCCAGTTGAGTTTGATGTCCCCTGTGACCATGGTCCTGAGCCCACAGGTCTGACTACTTGCTCCCTGAGTAGCTGGCTATGTCCAAGAAGTAACCACAGTGCCTTGTCAGCTGTACTATATAGCTGGACATTCTTACAGCACATACAAAAACGCTTGTAGAAACATTGTCTGCCAACCCTATACATGGTCATAATAAGTACACTCCCCCCTGCATAGACATACCTACTCATTCAGCCTGTCTACCCATCTATCCACCAGGAAGTAACCACAATCCCTTGTCAGCTCTACTATATAGCTGGACATTCTTTTTTTTTTTTTTTTTT
>NW_006921848.1:624882-626091 GCF_000298275.1 Orycteropus afer afer | reverse complement strand
CTCAGGGGTCCACGATTATCTTCTGTGTCTGTGTTAATTGGTTTCCCTTTTCTTTGTTGAAGAGGGTCTGTGCAATCCTTCTGCCTAGTCTGCCATCTTGCCAGAACTCCCTTGGACATTCTTACAGCACACACAAATATGCTTGTAGAAACATTGTCTGCCAACCCTATACATGGTCATAGGCACACTGCCCCCTGCATAGACATACCTAGTCATTCAACCTGTCTACCCATCTATCCACCTGTATATCAGTGTTTGCCTTCACTGACAATGTAATACTGTATGTGCAAAAGGGTTCATCTTTGTTGGCTGTACCTCCCATGTATCTCTCTATGTCTTCCTCTTCCTCAGTGCCACTGTGTTGATCACTCACATTTGGTATATTGCCCTTCACCCAAATCAGTACTTGTCTCTACCTATCTAACAGTGTTCTCTCCCCTTCCCTCCCACCCCTGGTAACCAACAAAGAAAATTTCCTTCCATATATAAACCTTTCCTTGACATTTTACATTAACGGACTAAAACAATATTTGTCCTTCTGTGATTAACTTACTTCACTCAGAATAATGCCCTCAAAGTTCATTCATGTTATGCGATATTTATAGTAGGTTTTAAGATCAGAGAGTGTGAGACCTCATACTTTGTTGTCCGTCTTCAATAATGCTTTGCTTATCCAAGGTCTCTTTCCTTTCCACATAAAGTTAGTGGTTTGTTTTTCCATATCCTTAAAGAATGTTGATGGGTTCTGGATTGAGATTGCATTGGATGTATAGATTGCTTTGGGTAGAATTGATATGTTCACAATGTTCAGTTTTTCTGTCCATGGGCATGGTACGTTCTTCCATTTATGTAGATCTCTTAGGGTTTCGTGAAGTAGTCTTTTATAATTTCCTTTGTACAGGTCTTTTGTGTCCCTGGTAAGATTTATTCCCAAGTATTTTATTTTTTTGGGAGCTGTTGTAAATGGTATTGATTTCCTTATTTCCTTTTCAGCAATCTCTTTTCTGGTGTAGAGGAATCCAACTGATTTTTGGATGTTGGTCTTGTATCCTGCCACTATGCTAAATCTCTCAATTAGTTCCAGTAGATTTTTACTGAGTCTCTTGGGGTTTCTAGGTATAGGATCATATCATCAGCAAATAGGGATAGTTTGACTTCTTCCTTACCAATTTGGATGCCTTTGATTTCCCTTTCTTGCCTTATGGCCCT
>NW_006921848.1:617877-624582 GCF_000298275.1 Orycteropus afer afer | reverse complement strand
TTTTGAGTGATGTCTTTGCCTGGTTTTGGTATCAAGGTTATGCTTGCTTCATAAAATGAATTTGGGAGGATTCCATCCTTTTCTATGTTTTGGAATAGTTGGAGTAGGATTGGTGTCAGTTCTCTGAATGTTTGGTAGAATTCTCCAGTGAAACCACCTGGGCCAGAACTTTTTTTTGTTGGTAATTTTTTTATGACCTGTTTAATTTCTTCCTTTGTTATGGATCTGTTCCAGTTTTCCACCTCAGTCTTTGTTAGTTTAGGCAAGTAGTGTGTTTCTAGAAATCTATCCATTTCTTCCAATTTTTTTAATTTGTTGGAGTGTAGTTCTTTATAGTATCCTGATATTATCCTTTTTATTTCAGTTGGTTCTGTTGTGATGTCACCCATTTTGTTTCTTATTCGTGTTATTTGTATTCTCTCCCTCTTTTCCTTTATTAAATTTTCCAGTGGTTTGTCAGTTTTATTGATCTTTTCAAAAAACCAACTTCTAGTCTTGTTGATTTTTTCTATTGTCTATTTGCTGTTTCATTTATTTCTGCTCGAATTGTTATTATTCCTTTCTTCTGGTGACTGTAGGCTTTTCTTGCTGTTCTTTTTCTAGTTGCTGGAGATGTTGGTTTAAGATGTTGATTTTGGCTCTTTCATTTTTTGTGTGTGCATTTATTGCTATACATTGGATTCTGATCACTACTTTTGCTGTGTCCCAAAGATTTTGGCATGTTGTGTTTTGATTCTTGTTTGATTCAAGGAATTTTTTAATTTCATTTTTTATTTCTTCTATTACCCATTAATTTTCAAGGAGAGTGTTATCAGTTTCCGTTTGATCGCTCTTTTTCTGTTGAACTTCCTTTTGATTTCTAATTTGATAGCATTATGATCTGAGAAGATGCTTTGCAGTATTTCAGTGTTTTTAGATTTATTAAGGCTTGCTTTATGGCCTTACATATGGTCTATCCTGGAGAATGTTCCATGTGTACTAGAAAAGAATGCATATTTTGTTGTTGTTGGGTGAAGGGCCCTTATAGATGTCTATAAGGTCAAGTTGGTGGATTGTATTGTTTAATTCTTCTGTTTCATTGTTGAGTTTCTTCCCAATTGTTCTATCTTTGATTGAAAGTGGTGTATTCAAGTCTCCTACTATGACTGTGGAGTCATCTGTTTGTCTTTTCACTCCTGTTAAAGCCTGATTTGCATATTATAGGGCTCTTTCATTGGATCCATAGATATTTATTATGCTTATATCTTCTTGTTCCATCGATCCTTTAATCCTATAATTTCCTTCCTTATCTCTCATGGTGTTTTTTGTCTTAAAGTTAATTTTATCAGAAATTAATATGCCACTCCTGTCCTTTTTTGGTTGACATTTGCTCAATATATCTTTTTCCAACCTTTAATTTTTAGTCTGTTTTTGTCTTTGTCTCTAAGGTGTGTCTCTTTAGACAGCGTATTAATGGGTTATGTTTTCTTATCCAGTCTGCAACTCTATGTCTCTTGAGTGGTGCATTTAATCCATTGACATTCAGTGTAATTATTGACAAGTATAAATTCATTGCTGTCATTTTGTTATGTGTTTTTTGCTGGTGTTGCTGATTTCTTTGTACCATATAATTTTCTGTGCTGAGCTCATTTTGTTTATGAAATGTGTTTTGTCCTTTGTTGCTATTGTTTTAGTATTTGCTAAATATTTGTGCTTGTCTTCTTTTTTATTTTGATGTGAGGGTTTATCATTTTTCTTTGCGGTTACCCTGTGATTTATAATTTTCTCCCTGAGTTTAGAATAGACCACTCTATCTTACAACTCTCTTGACTTCCTCACCACTTAGAATTTCTGTAACTACACTACTTTTTCCCTGTTTTTAGTTTGTAGTTGTCCTCATTTGCCAATTGATGCCTCTGGTTCCCTGTTTACAATCTTGTAAGCTTATTTTACTTTGGATGCTTCCATAGCTGTGTTGGTTTCTGGGTTATGTCATCTTGTGTATGAATGGTCAGTTGTTGTTTGCTATTACTGGTTCTGTTCAAAGGACTCGCTTTTGTATCTCCTATTAAGGTTGGTCTTATTTTAATAAATTCCATTAGTTTCTGTTTATCTGGAATTCTCCTAATTTCATCATCATAGTTGAGGGACAGTTTTGCTGGATATATAATTCTTGGTTGGAAATTTTTCTCTTTCAGGGATTTATATATACCATCCCATTCCCTTCTTTTTTGCATGATTCTGCTGAGAAATCAGACGTTATTCTTATTGGTTGTCCTATGTAGTTAAATTTTTGTTTTTCTCATGCTGCTTTCAGGATTCTTTCGTTGTCATTGGTTTTGATGAGTTTGATGATGATACGTCTTAGTGATTTTCTTTTGGGGTCTATCCTGTTTGAGGCTCATTGGACTTCCTGAATGAATATATTCTCATCTTTCATCACATCAGAGAAGTTTTCTTTCAAGAAATCTTGGACAATTTTCTCAGTGGTTTTCTTTTTGTCTTCCTGTTCTGGAATTCCTGTGACACGTAGGTTATTCCTTTTGATGGTATGCCACATGAACCTTAGGCTGTCTTCATTTTGGTTTTCTTTTTATTTATTTATTTTTTTTGTGTGATTTGGGTAAAGATTTACAGAGCAAATTCACTTTCCATACAGCAGTTCATATACACTTTGTCTCTTGACATTGACCACAGTTTACCACAATGCAACAGCTCCCCTCCCACTTCCTCCCAATAATTACCTCTTCCCTGTGTCCATCCCTCCTGCCCCCTGAGCTGTCTCCTGGTGTATAAGCAGCCCTTCTTTCTCCCATGATTGTTCTCTCCAAGGAGTATATCTGCCTCAGGTAAATGTTCAACTCATATGCTTGTCTTTTGCTTGGCTGGAAGCCACAGGTGTGGGTTCAATACCAGACTGATGGACAGCTGGGGGCCATAGTCTCAGTGGTTCCACCAGGCTCTGTTGGACCAGCAAGCCTGGTCTCCCCCACCTGGTTTTTTTCCCCAAAATGATTTTGAATTTTGTCTATATTGTTCTCCCTATCTATCCAGGATCTCCTACATAGATCGCCTTCCACGTGGATGACAGTGGTAGCCGGGCACCATCTAGTTCTTCTGGTCTCATAGTTGTATAGGCTGCAGATCAGATGGTGTACCAGTTGCTAGGACTAATTGTATCCATGAATTTTTAGTTTTTTTCATTCTTCTTTGCTCTGGACAAGGAGAGACCCATCGTTGCATATAGATGGCAGCTTGCAAGCTTTTATGATCCCGGTCGCTACTCGCCAAAGTAGGAGGTGGAACAATGTTTTGTATAGTATATTATGCCAGTTGAGCTTGATGTCCCCTGTGACTATGATCCCAAGCCCACAGGTTCAACTACTCGGTCCCTCTGGGTAGCTGGCTGTGACCAAGCAGTGACTCTTCATTTTGTTTTCATCTTTTTTCTGATTGATCCCTTTCCAAAGAAGTATTCAGGTATTTGTCTTCAGTCTCATTAATTTTGTCTTCCATTGATTTGATTCTAGTCCTTTCCCCTTTCAATGTGTTATCTATTTCTGAAAATTTAGTATCAATCTTCTGGATTTCTATCTGTAGATTTTGTATCATTTCTAATTTTTCATTTATTTTGTCATTTTGTTCTTGTGTTTTCTTCTGAAATTGTTCTGGGTTTTTCCTGTGCTTTCCTTAATTTTGTCAGTGTTTTCCTAGATCTGTCTCTCAATCCTTTGAATATACTTAAATATAATTCTTTTGAATTCCATATTAGGGAGTTGCAATGCTGCTTCTTCTTCAGGGATATATTCTGGATCTGTATCCTGCTTCCTTGTTTTTACCTCCTTATTTTGTTTCTTTGTGTGGACTGTGATGGTCTGTTGTCTCCAAGACATTGTGACATTGTTGTATTTAGATCTCTGTTTGTGAACAACAGTTAAGGCTGAGTCAGGCTCTTCTTGGTGGTTGTTAATTGTTGGCCAGTTGGTGGAGAAGGAAGTCATGGCTTTCACTTAAAAAGTGGAGTTGCAGGAGATGCGGGTGTGGTTGCATTGTGTGGGTTCAGCTGTTGTCTACCACTCAGACAAGAACAACAATTGAAAAACCATCAAAATGTAAAAGTAAGTGCACACAGAGCACACAGCATAAACACACAGGAACAATCACTGAAAAAAGAAAAGAAAAAGAAACCTGCAATATCTGGGGAGTGGGCAATAAGAGAAAAGAAATAGAGTGGGAGAATAATGAGGAAAAAATGGGGAAAATACAAAGAAAAAAAAAAGGAATTGGGAGATCCATGAGGAAGAAAAAATGAACCAGGAACAGGGAAAAGAGAAAAAGCTGGAAACTAGAACCAGGGAAGGGAAGAATAAAGAATAATAATAATAAAGGGTATAAAAAAGTAACAATAATTTTAAAATAGGCAAAAACAAACAAACTAAAAAGGAAAAAAGTCAGGGCAGGGCAGGGCAGGGCACACAGGCTCTGTCAGAGCACACAGACTGAGATGGAATTCCTGCCTTCCCAGAATGTAGGTGGGAGTGAGGGATAGCTGCACCTCCATTCACCAAGAGGGTATGGGGTATACAGGTAGTAAGAGGAGTATTGTACTTTTCCAGTCATTTGTGTCTGGAATGTCCTTGCGGTCCCTGGCAAGTGGAGTCTATTCGTAGGTCCCTGGAATCTGAGAGAGCACTGTTGCTTTAAATATCCAAAATGGTCAAACTGCTTGTAAACATTCAAAATGGCTGCACTCTGTTCAGCCCAAAGTCCATGGCTTAGCCTGTCTGCCTCTTCACTGCTTCCCGTTTTATTCACCAGCCACCAGTGCAGTCCTCTGTGCAGTCCCTGGCCAGCAGGGCCAGTTTTTAGGTTAATTCTTAGGTCCTAATAGCACTTGGCAATATCCAGGTTGTCCATGCCATCAGGATCGCTGACAGACTGTAGCTCTATATGTCTCCTTTGTCGGTGTTTTCATGCAGGTTCTTCTACTAGTTGGAGTTTAGTCCACATCTGTATCCTTCCTTTCAAAGCTCAGGGCTGTAAGATTTTCTTCTGTGTCTGTATCAATTGGTTCCACTTTTCTTTGTAGAAGAGGGTCTGTGTAGTTTGTCTGCCTGTTCTCCCATCTTACCAGAACTCCTGACATCCGATTTCTTGACTGCTGCTTCCATGACGGTTGATTGTGGCTCTAAGTAAAATTAAATTCCTGACAACCTTAATCTTTTCTCCATTTATCGTGATGTTACTTACTGGTCCACTTGTAAGAATTTTTGTTTCATTTACGTTCAGGTACAATCCATACTGAAAGCTGTAGTCTTTGATCTTCACCAGATGCTTCAATCATCTTCACTTTGAGCAAGTGAGATTGTATCATCTGTGTATCTCAAATTATTAATGAGTCTTCCTCCGATCCTCATGCCATGTTCATCTTTATATAGTTCAGTTTCTTGGATTATTTGTGCAGATTGATAGATTGAATAAACATAGTGAAAAGATACAATGCTGATGCACACCCTGATTTTAAACCATGCAGTATCCCCTTGTTCCGCTCAAACAACAGCCTTTTGGTCTATGTACAGGTTCCACATGAGCATAATTAAGCATTCTGGAATTCCCATTCTTTGCATTGTTATCCATAATTTGTTATGATGCACACAGTCAAATGCTTTTGCATAGTCAATAAAAACCAAAAACCAAACTCACTACTGTCGAGTCAACTTTGACTCGTTGTGACCCCTCCTTGGGTTTCCAAGCTGGTATTTCTACAGAAGTAGATTGTCCAGTCAGTAAAGCCCAGGTAAACATCTTTCTGATATCCTTTGCTTTCAGTCAAGATCCATCTGACATGAGCAGTAATATCCCTTGTTCCATATCCTCTTCTAAATCTGGCTTGAATTTCTTTAAGTTCCTTGTCAATACATTGCATCCATTTTTTAATTATCTTAAGCAAAATTTTACTTGTGTGCAATATTAATGATACTGTTTGATAATTTCCGTATTCTTTTAAATCACCTTTCTTGATATGGGCACAAATATGGATCTTTTCCAGTTGGTTAGGAGCTCTGGTAGCATAGTGCCTAAGGCACTTGACTGCTAACCAGAAGAATGGCAGTTCAAACCCACTAGCCACTCATCGGAAGGAAGGTTGGGCAATCTACTTCCATAGTGATACCGCCTCGGAAGCCTAAGGAGGGGTCGCTCTGAGTCAGGTCTGACTCAAGGGCACATAACAAGAACAGCCAGTTGGTTGGCCAGGTAGCTGTCTTCCACATTTCTTGGCATAAATGAGTAAGTGCTTCTAGTGCTGCATCTGTTTGTTGAAACATCATGATGAATATTCTGTTGATTCCTGGAGCCTTGTTTTTTTTGCTGATTCCTTCAGTGCACCTGGGACTTCTTCCTGCAGTACCATTACTTCTTGGTCATATGCTTCCTCCTGAAATGGCTAAATGTCGATCAATTCTTTTTGATACAGTGACTCTGTGTATTCCTTCCATCTTCTTTTGATTCTTCCTGTATTGTTCAATATTTTGCCCACAGAATCCTTCAATATTGCAATTTGAGACTTTAACTTTTCCTTCAGTTCTTCCTTTCATCTTGAGAAATGCTTAGTGTATTCTTCCCTTTGAGTTTTTTAACTCCATGTCTTTGCACGTTTCATTATACTACTTTACTCTGTCTTCTTAAGCCACCTTTTAAAATCTTCTGGTCAGCTCTTTTTTTTTT
>NW_006921848.1:598792-617217 GCF_000298275.1 Orycteropus afer afer | reverse complement strand
AAAATAGGAGGTGGAACAATGTTTTGTGTAGTATGTTATGCCAGTTGAGCTTGATGTCCTCTGAGACTATGGTCCCAAGCCCACAGGTTCAACTAAAATCTTCTGGTCAGCTCTTTTATTTTATCATTTCTTCCATTCACTGTAGCTACTCTCCATTCAAGAGGAAGTTTCAGAGTCTCTTCTGATGTCCATTTTGGTTTTTCTTTGTTTCTTGTCATTTTAATGACCTTTTGGTTTTTCATTTTGATGTCCTTGATGTCATTGCACAGCTCATCTGGTCTTCAGTTATTGGTGTTCATTGAGTCAAATCTGTTCTTCAGATGGTCTCTAAATTCAAGTAGTTTATAATCAAGGTTGTATTTTGGCTCTCATGGACTTGTTTTAATTTTCTTTAGCTTCCACTTGAACTTACATATGAGCAATTGATGGACTATTCCACAGGCATCTCCTGGCCTTGTTTTTGACTGCTGATACTGAGCTTCTCCATATCCTCTTTCCACTGATGTAGTTGATCTGATTCCTGTGTACTCCATCTGGTGAAGTCCACATGTATAGCTGTCATTTGTGTTGTTGAAAAACGTATTTGCAATGAATAATTTGTTGGTCTTGCAAAATTCTGTCATGCACCAGCATCATTTTTATCATCAAGGCCATATTTTTCCAACTGCTGATGTTTATTTGTTTCCAACTTTCACATTCCAATCACCAGTAATTATCAATACTTCCTGATTTCAAGTTTGGTCAATTTTTTAGACTGAAGAAGTTGGTAAAAATCTTCCATTTCTTCACCTTTGGTTTTAGTGGTGCACGTGTAAATTTGAATAATCGTAGTATTAACTGGCCTTCCTTGAGGTATGTATGTTATCCTATCACTGACAGCATTGTACTTCAGGACAGATCGTGAAATGTTCTTGTTGATGATGAATGTGACACCATTCCTCTTCAATTTGTCATTCCTGGCATAGTAGACCATATGATTGTCTGATTCAAAATGGCCAATTCCAGTCCATTTGAGCTCATTAATGCCTAGAACGTCGCTCTTTGTGTGTTCTGTTTCATTTTTGACCCCTTCTGGTTTTCCTAGATTCATATTCTGTACATTCATACATTCTAATTATTAATGAATGTTTGCAACTGTTCCTTCCCATTTTGAGTCATGCCCCATCAGCAAATGAAAGTCCTGAAAGCTTTACTTCATCTACCTTGTTAAGGTCAAGGTCGAGTCTGCTTTGAGGGAGGCCTCTCTTCCCTAGTTGTATTGTGAGTGCTTTCCAACCTGAAGGGCTCCATATTCTGGCACTATATCAGACAGTGCTGTTCATAAAGTTTTCCAATAATATATCAGACAGTATTTCACTGCTATTCATAAGGTTTCCAGTGGCCAGTTTTTTCGGAAGTAGATGGCCCCATCCTTCATCCCAGTCTGTCTTAGTCTGGAAGCTCCACTGAAACCTGTCCACCATGGGTGACCCTGCTGG
This sequence comes from Orycteropus afer afer, assembly GCF_000298275.1. Lineage (NCBI taxonomy): Eukaryota > Metazoa > Chordata > Mammalia > Tubulidentata > Orycteropodidae > Orycteropus > Orycteropus afer. Next base: position 615,739 of record NW_006921848.1, on the reverse strand, counting down.
TATTTGAAATACCAATGGTATAGCTTCTAGCCTCACAGCAACACACAAGCCACCACAATATGGCAAACTCTGCTTAAAGAAGTCAGTGACTTCTCATCTCAGTAAAAGCTAGATTCTCTTCAGTGGTATATTTAGCCCCTGAGGTTCAATTTTGCACCTTTCCGTAGCTTCTTACTCAGAGCAAGAACTAGAATCCTTTCTTTTCTGTATGACTCTAATGAATCCTTGTCATATTTCTAGACCTTGCATAGTGCCTGGCCCATAGTAAGAACACAGACAAACAACAAATAGGTTAAATGAATGAGTAGATGTGTCTTTGAGACAGCATGTTAGACTGGGTTCTCTAGAGAAACAAAACCAGTAAAGCTTATGTTGTTGTTGTTGTTATGTGCCGTCGAGTCAGCCCCGACTCATAGCGACCCCTCCTTGGGTTTCCGAGGCAGTATCACTACGGAAGTAGGATTGCCCAACCTTCCTTCCGAGGAGTGGCTGGTGGGTTTGAACCGCCAGCCTTCTGGTAAAGCTTATAGAGAGAGAGAAAGAGAAATTTATCTTAGGAAAATGGCTCACACACTTATAGAAGCTGGCAAGTCCAAAGTTCTTGGATCAAACGTCAAGCTGGAGGCTTTTCCTGACTCATGCAGCTGCAGGGGCTGAAGAGCTCAAGGTTGGCAGACAGTATACTAGCTGTCGACTCCAGCAAATGGGGAATCCAAGATCTCCAGACTGAATGGTGGATTGTTCGCTCATGGACAGTTGTAGGCAGCACAACAGAATCCCGATCCACAGAAGAGTGTCTCTTTTCCCAGGATGTCCATAAATATATTGGAAGCAGGCCACACCTCTAAGGGAAACTCCCTTTTAACGGATTGGCTGCTCAAAACATATACATCTGATCCCATCATTGGAATAACCCACATCACAATTGCTTAAACCACACAGAATTGTGATCTAGCCAAGTTGACACACAGCTCCAACTATCATAGACAGGTTTTATTGTTTTCTTCAGAATGCCTGGACACTATCCGTGTGTTATTTTGTGCTGTTGCACCACCTGTAATGTCTGTTACCTGCTGCAACAACAGAGAGTATTGCTATCTTTTCTTGGACTCTCAAAAATTAGAACCTGACGGTCATTTCTAACTCTACTGCCCCAGAACCATGCATGCTTTCTAGAACTTTTACTCTTCTTTCCTGGTCTCTTTTGCATGACTTACTTTATGTTCATCCCCATCTCTATGCTTTCTGTTCTCATCATTTTTCTATCAGTTCTGCCAGTAAGGTGCCTTCACAGTTTCCACATTTCTCCATTTCGTAACCAAAACCTTCTGCATGTAGAAGAAGGAACAGATAGCTACTAGTATCTTATGCTGCCTACTTTCTTCCCAAATATGAAAAATGATTTTACTAAATATAGCTGGCTGGAAAGAAAATGATCTGTAACTGGGTTTTGTTTTAATTTTACATTTATGAAGTCTAGCCATGTAGCTTTTAGACAAGTCATTTCCTGACCTCTCTTTGCAGATGAGAAAAAAAGCAAGGTAAATTCAAAAGTACATTTTTAATTCAGTTAGATCCCTAGCATATTCTTCACTAAGAAGACTTTATTTTGACATCTCAACATTTGCAGCAGAAAGGAGCTGCTGCTGTGTCTTTAAAAGCTACTCTCAGAGCACTGTGGAGGCAGGCGTGCCATTGAAGTGCTTGAATGAGAGCAAGAAGAGGAGGTAGAAGGGGGTGCTCTTGCAGCCTATGTGTATGTATGTGTGTGTGTGTGTGCGCGCACATGAGTGTGATTTGGCAGCGCTTTAGATAACATCCCTCTGAACAGCTGGGCCATGGTCTGCTTCAGAGCTGCTTGTCAGAGCAATTAGCTTGCTGGAGTCGCAGCAGCAAGGATCAGTAGCATTTCATTCAAGGGTGAAGGGGCGGGAGGGGACCGTGGGCGAGGGGGGGGGAACGAGGCACAGGTTTCCCAGAAGGAATTTCTTCCGGCAAAATTCCGGCAGAACAGATCCTTACAATGAGGTCTCCATTAACAATGTGAGCTTGCTGTTGGTGTAAGTGCAGATCCATCTGGGGTGAGTTTTAGATAATTTTATTTCTTTATGTAAAAGTCCTTGAACTCCACAGGCTGGGTATGGAAGAAGGTAGAAAGATAAGTAGGGGGTTTTTTTTGTTGTTTTGTTTTTAAATCTTGGCCAATTAACAGTATATTACATAGGAGAGTTATTAGAGAATTTTCAGGTGTTAAGTTTCGTGTTTTGTGGCATCTTCGTTTCCTGTTTTTTTTCTTTAAAATATTTTAAAAATTAGGTTTGCTAAGAACTCTTACTCTATTCAGATACTAGTTCTTCCATGGCTGTTTCTTTCAAGCAATGCTTCATTCAGATTTAGCTTATGAGAATAGTGGTGGTTTCTGTTCTCTTTGGTGATGCTGTTGACGCACATTGCAGGAAGCAGGGAATCCCCTATAAATATCCTTCACTGTGTCATTACACAGCTATCCACACCCAGCTAGTGAAAATGTCCTTCTGTCCTATGTTTTTATGTAACTGTCCCTTAGTCTTTAAATGTGATCGGAAGAAATGTGCCCTTTTTTGCTGTGTTTAGCGAGATATTTTAATCTGAACATCCTAGGACAGTTTCTGGAGATTTGTTCAACCTTTTTACTGAAACGTGCATTTTGGCATATTCAGGTTGTCAGATGAATTTCTGGTTTTATTGCTTCTTGTTTTGGATTATTTGTTTCTTATAATTGGCGTGTTATTGTTTGCTGGCCTTGGTTTCTAAAGAGTGCAGAGATGGGATTCCCCTTACCTCCAGTGACGTAGTGGTTTTGTTTGCAGTCTTTTTCTTCTGAAAGGGAGGGGACTGGAGAGAAGGAAGAAGAAAAATTCATCTGAAGCGGTGCGTTCTCCCATCTATGATTGGATGATATGTGGGTGATTTTGAATGAAGCTGAGGCCACAGTAGAATGTTTTAATGATAGGATGCTGTTTTGTTTGTTTGTTTTCTTTTAGAATGGGAATGGCCAAAGTCAGGACTGTTAGAGCAAGGTGCCAGAATTAACCCTATATGTTCTGCTGTTCATGATTTTTACCTAATTGCTTTTTCTAAATATAGGAGAAAGCAAGTTTCTGCATCCACTAATGCTTTTAGGGTTGGATTTTGGCATTTTCCTACCTTGTTTGCACTGGTCTTGAGCAGCAGTTTGTGCGCTGGTTCTCAGATCTCAAAAATAGGTGGTTACATAAAATTCCTTGCTACTGTATGTAGTCTGGAGTAAACTCCAATTTTGAATGTATGTGACGCTAAAGCAAAACTCTAGGAAGAAATTGTTAGGTACACTTTTAGGGGTGAGCCTAACAGCCTAACTCATTTGATTTGGGACTAAATGTTTGGGATTCCAGTTCTGTTTTCTGCAACTCCATTTTAATACCATCCGTCTCTGGAGGGCTGCCTGCAGAGGTCAGTGTGAAAGTCTCAATAAACTAGAGCCTAGCAAAACTTAAGGTTTGCCTGTGATGTGTGTTTGGATAGAGTATGTGGATGATTGCCTTTAAAAAGTTGCTGGTTTATTTTCTATCCCGGTTTTTCTTTTTCCACCCTGCTGTGCTTTCATTTATTCTAAGTCCTTCATGTGAAGTGAAAAGACTAATATCTGCTTTTCAGCTTACATCATGTAGTCTTGTTTTCCATTTCAATTATCTTTAATGTTTTTATAACCAAAAATGTTTCAAAATTACAAAAATCTAACTTTATTTAGGGACAGATAAGGGGAAGAAAAAGGAAAATCATCTTAGGATGAAAGGAGAACATTCCAAAAGGTTAACCTATTTAGAAGCTTGTCAGAGATAGGAGTTTAAGGGTTAAGAGAAATTCCACCACATTCTCGCATCTTGATATTGCAGCAAATATGTGAATAATTTCTTGCTAGCTTTTCAGGAAACCCCTGTGGTGGACAACCCTCATTAATCGTTGCTGGGAGACTGCTCTGACGTCACTGGCAGCAGTTCCCTGTCTGCAACAAGGACAGGAATAGCCTTTGAGGGGGAAGAAAACTGCTGTGAAATTTTAAAAGATGATGGTTTTGTTAACTTGGTTTTCCTTCCGTTTGGCGATGGATGGAATAGACCTAAAGTCTTTGTTAAATGTTTCTTTCATTACCAGGGGGGATATTACCAACAAGTCTCTTTAGTTCAGCTGAAAGCTCTCTTTTCTTAACCATTATTTTCTAGCTATCAAGGTTTTGGAATAGGTCAAGGAAAGAAAATCTGGAAATCAAGGAAAGATGCTAGAAAAGACTTAAATTTCTTTTTATTCTTTCTCACTCCTTTTTTTTTTTTTTTTTTTTTTAAAGGATCAAAAGCTGATTTTGCAAAAGGTGTGTTAACATCATCCTGTTTGGGATAATTAAAAATGTGATACATGATGGAAGGACTTCCTGGCAAAATTGATAAGGACTGTTTCTGGGTCTAAAAGTTACTATACTTAATTCTCTTCTCTCATATTCTTCTCTCTAACCCACCCTCCCTCATAATTACATAGCCTTTTAGAATCTTCTCTTTAGGAAAAATATTGTGGTTAAATGTTTGGTTTCTGGAGCTAGGCTGCTTGAGTTTAAATCCCAGCTTTGACAATTGCCAATTCTCTGACCTTGGCAATCCTTTTGTGCTTTTTTTCCCCTCTAGCTCTGGTAGCATAGTGGCTAAGACACTTGCCTGCTAACCAGACGGCTGGCGGTTCAAACCCACCAGCCACTCCTCGGAAGGAAGGTTGGGCAATCCTACTTCCGTAGTGATACTGCCTCGGAAGCCCAAGGAGGGGTCGCTATGAGTCAGGGTTGACTCAACGGCACATAACAACAACAACAACAACATCTATACAATGAAGGTAATAATAGTACCCACCTCAGAGAGTTGTTCTGAGGATTCAAAGAATTAATACATGTAAAACCTTTGAGACAGTTCCTGGTTATAGTAAAGGCTTACTTAGCATTAGCTATTGTTAATAAAGAAAATGAAAATCCTCACAACTAACCCAAAAAGTAGCATCACGATAAATCAAGAAAAGATTGAAGTTGTCAAAGATTTCATATTACTTGGTTCCACAGTCAACACCAGTGGAAGCAGCAGTCGAGAAATCAGACAACATATTGAAGCAAATCTGCTGCAAAAGACCTCTTTACAATACTGAAGAGCAGAGATGTCTCTTGAAGACTAAGGTGTGCCTGACCCAGGCCATGGTATTTGCAGTTACCTATGTGAAAGCTGGACAATGAATAAGGAAGACCAAAGAAGAGTTGATGTTTTTGAGTTGTTGTGTTGGCGAAGAATACTGAAAGTACCATGAACTACCTGAAGAACTAACAGATCTGTTCAGGAAGAATTGTGACCGGAGTGCTCCTTGGAAGTGAGAATGGCCAGACTTCGTCTCACCTACTTTGGTCATGTTGTCAGAAAGGACCATTCCCTGGAGAAGGATATCATGCTTGGTAAAGTGGAGGGTCAGCAAAAAAAGGGAAGGCCCTCAACAAGATAGATTGGCACAGTGGCTGCAACGATGGGCTCAGGATTGTGAGACTGGTGCAGGACCGGGCAGTGTTTCCTTCTGTTAAGGATGCTATGAGTTGGAGCCAACTCGGTAGCACCTAACAACAACAACAACATTGTTAATATTTAAAAATTAAATAGAGCTATACCATTTATGTCATCAGATCACATGTAATTTTTGAGGGGTCCAGAAGAGATTTTTAAGCTATCTAGGATAATGAGTTTTTACAGTGAATGTAAGTATAAGCCAAATACTTAAGCTTAAAATCAACACTGTTGATCCTTTTAGGAAGTATACTAATTTGATGCTTAGAAGCCACATTAAGCACATGTTCCTTGAGAAGATTATTATCTCTCTTTCTCTATTTGGCCATCATTGATCATTTGACTTCTACAGAGGATGGTTGGTGGTGGTGCTGGTGCTTGCTGTTTTTACTTTCTACCCTTAGCTTTGATTTCCTTTGAAATCTTAGGACCCTTGCTTTTGGTATCTACCTTTGAAATGGTTTTCTCTCCTTTTCTCTGTGTTAGTTAATATACCAAAAAAAAAAAAAAACTCACTGCCATCGAGTCAATTCTGACTCATAGCGACTCCGTTTGGGTTTCCAAGGTGGTAAATCTTTACGAAAGTAGATTGTCCAGTCTTCCTTCCACAGAGTGGATGGTGGGTTTGAACTGCCAGCCTTCTGGTTAGCAGTCAAATTCCTTAGGCACTATGCCACCAGAGCTCGTCATGAGTTGATACAGTGATGTTCTTCTTTCTCCATGTATTTCTTCATATATGATTTATATGAAATAGTATGTGTGCCAAATTATATAAGCACTTGCTAATAAACTCATAAACTCATTGACTTAAAAATTCTAGAGGATCTTAAATGAACCAAGTGTAAAATCACAGATACTAAAATATCCAACATCTCCATGCCCTTTTAATTTCATGTAAAGACTTCCAAGGTGAAAGTTACTCTTTTGTGGCTTAGCTTTTTGGATTGCTTACTAAAACTACCAAGGTACATTGACAAGAACCATTAAAGAGGATAACATCAATGGCAAAGAGAATATCTCCCTATGTAACTTTTTCCCCCTCCCTATTACTTTCCCTAGGCTAGTGATTCTCAAGGAGTAGGAGGTGCATACCTTTCCTAATGGGATATATGGAAAATGGAGAGTTACATTATTAAAATGGGGCACAAGTTGCGGAAAAATAAAAAGTAAGAAACACTGCTTGGGTGAATGTTCTTCAAAGTCCAGGTACTGCTATGGGATGTGAAGAATAGACATTGTATGTTACTAAGGGGACACTTGGGAGTTCTGGTGGCTTAATGCTTAAGGCATTTGATTGCTAACCAGAAGGCTGGCAGTTCAAACCCAGAAGCCACTCCTCAGAAGGAAGATTGGGCAATCTTCTTCTGTAGAGATACCACCTCAGAAACCCAAGGAGGGGTCTCCATGAGTCAGAATTGACTCAGTGGCAGTAAGTTCAGTTTTTTGAGGGTTTTTTTTTGTTTGTTTGTTTTAAGCGAATACTTGAGAAACACTGTAATTAGATAGTGTGACTATCCTTGCTTTTAGTCATTAGAGTAAACTGATAGGGGAAGTATTTGTCTCCAAAACTCTTAAATGAATTTATTCAAGGGAATTGATGAAAAATGTGAATAATGATTTTGGTACAAAAATGTTCATCATGGTATTTTTTATTATAAAAATTAACAGCTGCCTTACTATCAGGAGTTTTGGTGGTACAGTGGCTAAGGCATTAGGCTGCTTAACCAGAAGTTTGGTGATTCAAACCCACCAGCTACTCTCTAGGAGAAAGATGAGGCAGTCTGCTCCTGTAAAGATTTACAGCATTGGAAACCCTATGGGGCAGTTCTACTCTGTCCTATAGGGTCATTGTGAGTTGGAATCAACACCATAGCAGTGGTCACCCCCTCCCCCCATGGGGTCTTACTACCAATTACCAGTTGCCATTGAGTCAGTTCTGACTCATGGAGACCTGTAGGGTGGGTGTTCAGTGGGAGATTTTTCAGAATTGCATCACTAGGCCTTTCTTTTGAGGTGTCTCTGGATAGGCTTGAACCTCCAACCTTTCAGTTAACAGCCAAGCTTATTAACATTTGTACCACCCAGGGACCAAAAGAATCAGTTGCCCTGAAGTCTGTTCTAGGGGACGACAGCAGCTGCCTAAATATCCAATAATGAGGAAATGTTAAATAAATTATGGTACATACATTAATAGACTATTAAGTAGCTATTAAAATGACTATGTTTAAAAGTTAATGGGAAAAATGGACATAATTTTAGTAGTAGAAAAATACACTATCTAAAAATGTTTTGTATCATGTAAATTCAGTACATTATTTATGTATAAAACAAAGATTAGAAAAATATACCCCAAAATATTACTGTTACTTTGTTAATAGACGTTATCTCTGAGTTACAGAATATGGGTGATTTTGTTTATACTTCTGTGTGTTTTCTTTGAGTATGAAGAAGCATGCATTGCTTTTCAAATTATAAAACAAGAATAACATTTTTTTAATTCCTAGTATTAGTATCTGAAAGTAAATTTTCAGAATGTGTTGAAGTGAAGATAAATGTAACAGCCTATATAAATTCTTGAGCATCGTCCTTGGTATACAGTAATTGCTCAATAAATGATATCTGCTGCTATTGTCATTATTATTATTTGAGGAAGATAGACTTCTGTAAGTAGTGCCCTAGAACTTCTGTGCTGGGGAGAGAACATCACTGAGAAAATTATCTATTTGTGCAACTTACTGTCTTTCTGAGGTCAATTAATATAATGTCCTTCTGTATCTACTTGGCCCAGGATCTTTTAAAAAAAAAAAAAAAACTTTGCAGAAAGACAGTAAAATGCTTAGATTTTCCTTTATGAAAGAAAGTATAGAGGAAATTTTTTGGAAACGAGAGGCCTAACCGGCCTTTATTTGCAATGACTTTTTTTTTTTTAGCTTTGATACTATTTATGATTCCCACTAAAAGTTGCTTCTACCCTCTTTTCTGGTTTGTCTCCTTAAGGAGGAGCTCTGGTGGTGCAGTGGTTGAGTGGTCGGCTGCTAACTGAAAGATCAGTGATTCACAGGCTCTGAGAAATAACACGAGGTCTCATTGGTTGACTGCAGGGACTCAAACTCAGAACGTGACATGGAGTTTTTGTCCATCACTCCTCCCCTCACCTCCCTGTACCCTGCACTGTTGCCCAACTAGAAATATCTGACATCCCCTCTTCCTCCTTCCTCCCCTTATTCCCTCATTCTTAGATACTCTTTGGACCTGCCACTTGCTCTCATCCTCATTGCCTTTGCCTTAGCTCATATTCTTACCATGAATCCTAGAGAATCCTGTGATGACTTCCTAATTGATCTACCCAATACTAAGAGTCTTTCCCCACACAAGTGCCCCTTCAAACTTCCTAGCAGACAGCTCTGGGCCTGTATGCCAGTCCTTGCCTGTTTGCTATGGGCCTATTCCCAGCCTTTAAAAAAAAAAGATCTGTAGTTCAAACCCACCAGACGCACCCTGGCAGTCTCTGTTCTTGGAATTTCTGAACTCCATTGTTGCTCACGTTAGCCTACCCATGTAGGTCCCTTGGAACTCAGTGCTGACAAAAGAATTGTAGGCATCCATTTACTTTGTTGGAAAACTGAGATGTACATGTACGAAACTACATTAAGCATGTGAAAAACCTATCAATACATGTCACTAGCTGTTTTTACTGGGCAGTAATGTCAGAATTTAACTTTATTCTTCATATAAGTGACTTGTATAACAAGTGCATCTTCAGTAAATACTCAAAGAAAGAATGACCATAGTCTCTTAACGTCATTAACTTTCATGCCCTTTGTACCTGAGACCATTTCCTCTCATATGGTACAGGGATTTAAAAACAAAAAACACGATAACATGAGCCAAATGAACATTTTGACTCTTACATCACAGATTTTGTCCAGTTCTTAACATTCGCTTACTACCAGATACTAGAAAATAAAAACCAAAGTTTTGTTGCCGTCAGAAATATTCTATCAATTATTGATGAAAAGCATGCCAGGAAAGGGGAACACCTTATAATACACTAGGTAGATTTTAGAATGTTAATGAGTACCACCCAGGAGAATGACAGTTTTTTTGTTTTGTTTTTAGTCTAATCTCCTCACCTAATTTGTAATAACAAGTTTGTTTTTTCCTTCAAGGAGGTCTGCAGCTGAGGGAGAAGCAATGGGGTCATATGGAATGTGAAGTGGCATTCGAGCATGACTAGTTTCTTAAATCCCTAGTGTTAATATCTGAAAGTAAAATTTCAGAATGTGTTAAAGTGATGATAAATGTGATAACCTGTATAAATTCTTGAGCATACTGCTTAGAACACAGTAATTGCTCAATAAATTATATGTGCTGCTATTGTTATTAAGATCATTTGAGGAAGATAGATTTCTGTCATCAGAGGGTAGTAGTGCAAGAATGTTTAGAGAAGTGGACAGACAAGGAAATTCCAAGTACTGTATGAACTGACTGACTCGAGAATATGGAGAATAAGAGCTTGAGATCTGTGAGTGAATTTTGATGCTAATTTTAACATTTAAAAAAAAAAAAAAAAGTTATAGGAAACTTACAAAGATCAGCAGCCCTAAATTTAAACCCTTTAGCTTTCTCTGTGTTTCATGCCATGGGAAGCTTTAATATTGTGATCTCAGCCAGACAGCACTCCCCTTACAGTAGTCCCTCAGTTTATCCTGGTACTAGTTTTCTGGCATTTCTGAATTTTTGAATTTGGGTTCCTGAATTTCTCTAGTGAGATTAAACAAGGGAAAATCTTCATGGTTGTAGGATCCCTTGTTATTTGCATAGATTAACTGTCATTGCTATTCACTTTTTTTTTTTCCTGTTCACTTTATCAGATTGGTAGTATTTATTTTATTTGTATGGGGAAACTATTCCTTGACCAGTATTTGCAGCAGTTTCCATGGAAAATGCTTTTTAAAAAAAAAAATGAGGAGAGGGGAAGTCTTACTTAGTAGCTCTTAGTGACAGAGCCTGTTGCCATGGAGTCCTGGATCAGATTGGCTGACCTGAGGGCCAATGAGCAGATAGAACATAAACACATCATCATTTAACCTTGCGGAATTCATTTATTCAGTGATACATGACATTAATACTATATCTGAATATAGAGCTATGAAATAAAATGTTTCAAGAGTAGTGTAAGGTGTTTTTCTCTTCTCTTTCAAAATGTGCTGTTTAATATAAACACTGTAATGGTATATTAGTTTCTTAATGTGATTTGATTGGGAGAGGATATGGTGGGGGACACTTAACCACCTATCTGGATTGAGATGCTGTTGCAGTCAGTTGGGCTTGTGCCAAGTCTAGGTCAAACTCTAGCCTTCTAGACCAGAGGAGATTTGTTTTTATATCTGAAACTGCCTTGTTTATTTTGGTAGCTTTAATGCTGAGTCAGAAGTTGGCAGCTTTTTCTTACTTGCTTTTCCTTCCTTCTCTTCCATTCCAATATGGTAGATCCCTGTCAATGTTATATTTGTCCTGGAGATACCTGGGAGTAGCTTGTGTTTTCCATATTCACTTCCTTAGCTTGGTCATATTCATAGATTTATGTCTGGGAAATTTCAGTCAACTCAGCGTTGGTTCCTTGTCATAGCAAATCGTGGATATACCTTACTGCCTTAGAGATTAAGAATGATTTATTCATACAAAGAAAATTCCTCTCTACATTTTGTAAATGAAATAAGTCAAGAATATTCTATTCCTATTTTTATACTTACATCAGGGATACTTGAGAAATTATGGTGGGTCTCTTCTCCCCACAAGCCTACCACATTGGCTATTTACAAAACAGAAGGATTCAAAAAAGTCTCAAGAGAACTTGAGTTCGTCCCCCTGTTTTGAACTGTAGGGTGTCTATGAGTTAAATGTGAATTTTTCATTATACCATTGCATTCTGTCTCTGGGAAGAGAAGGACAACTTCTGATGCATCTATAAGGAAAAGGTACAAAAAATCCATTTAGTATCTGATGGAATGACTTTTTTGTAGAGGATGCCTCTGGGTAAGATGTGGTTTGGTTCACTGGATAAACATAAAACAGGAGGAAAAAGTATCAAGATTAACCTGACAAGTCATAAGCTTGAATCTCACTTAGCTCAGTTTTTCAGAAACAGGTCCCTTCCTTGCTGGGTTTATTTTGAATGGGATTCATTTATCTCTTAGGTTATCTATTAGAAGAGAATTGAGGAAAACCATCTTGATCTTAATTTGGGGAAAGCAGTAGGCCGTTGTGAGAAAACAGTGTGATGGAAGACAAAGAATAAGAATTTGGAGCCAGTCTTGAGTTGGAATTCTAGCTTTACCCCTTAAGCTCTATGAATATGTAGACATATTACTTACTTTATTTTAAAATATATTTTATTATATGCCAGGCACTGTTCTAGACTTTGGGTATACAGCAGTGAACAAAACAAAATAAAAATCCCTGCCCTGTTTGAATATACATTTTATTGGGGAAAGGAAGATAATAAACAAGATAAATTAGTAAGATATATTGTTGTTGTTGTTGTTATGTGCCGTCGAGTCGGCCCCGACTCATAGCGACCCCTCCTTGGGTTTCCGAGGCAGTATCACTACGGAAGTAGGATTGCCCAACCTTCCTTCCGAGGAGTGGCTGGTGGGTTTGAACCGCCAGCCGTCTGGTTAGCAGGCAAGTGTCTTAGCCACTATGCTACCAGAGCTCCCAGTAAGATATATAGAGTGTTCCAAAACCAAACTTATTGCCATCGAGTTGTTTTGGACTCCCAGGGACCCTGTAAAACAGAATAGAACTTCCCTGTAGGGTTTCCAAGGCTATAACCTTTGTGGAAGCAGACATCTTTCTCCCCTGGAATAGCTGGTGGGTTCAAACTGCTGACCTTTTCGATTAGCAGCTGAATGCTTAACCACTGTGCCATCAGAGCTCCTTATATAGAGTTAAACACACATACTCCAAAACAAAACACATTCCTCTCCAGTTGATCCCAACTCATAGTGACCCTGTAAGACAGTAGAACTGCCCCATAGGGTTTCCAAGGCTATAAGCCTTTGTGGAAGCAGACCACTTCATCTTTCTCCCACTGAGCAGCTATGTTAAAACTACCAATCTTTCGGTTAGCACCTGAATGCTTTAACCACTGTACCACCAAAGGCCCTTATATAGAATTATTTCGTGATAAATACTGAGGAGAAAAATAAAGCCAGGGAAAGTAGGATAGGAAGTATTTGGGGGTTTTGTAATTTTGGTGGTTGTGGCCAGAGAAGGGCTCACTGAGAAGATGGCATTAGAGTAAAGACCTGCAGGAACTGAGTAAGCAAGCCATGCAGTTATCTGGCAGAAGGCAATTCCAGGCAGAATGAAGAAGCAGTAAAGGTGGTTTTAGGGCACAGGGAGGAGCCAGTATAACTGGAACTATATAAGTGGAGGGACCAGTAAGAGAGAAGGTCAGAGGACAAACTAGTGATCAGGTCATTTAGGGTGTTGTTATTTTAAGCACTTTGGCTTTTAGTCTGAATGAAATGGGGATCCCTTGGAAGGTTTTGAGCAAGGGCAGAACATAATCTGATAGTGTTTTAACACAATCTTCAGGCTGCTATTTTGAAAAAATACTATAGGGGGGAGAGAGTGTAAGAAGGGAGACCAATTAGAAGGATTTTGAAATCATTCAACCAAGAGAGAATGGTGGCTTGGACCAGAGTAGTAGCAGTGGAAGTAGTAGGAAGTCATTAACTTTGGGGTATATTTTGAAATTAGAGCCAACAGGATTTTCTCCATGATCACTCCATGATCCATGAGCTTCATTTTTACTCTTATATAAAATAAAAATAATAATATCCACTTGTAAAGTGTCACACAAAAGAGGATTAAATGATAAATGTTCTAGAGGGAGGCCACCTTAGGATCTAAGCCATCAAACATTGTGTGTTCTTTAAACATCTGACCAGCCATTATGAGTAACACAGTTTGAAGGAACCAGCCACTCTTGAGTGATTCATCTCTTGCTTTAGGCCTACACTTACACCTATGTCAAACTTTGGAATTCCCCCTTTTTGGAATAAGTATCTATCTAAACCAATATTAAAAAAACAATTCTCAAAATACCAAGAAAGATAGGAAGCCAAAAACAGAATTCATATATCTTCTCTTCCTTGCAGTCTCTTACTGTCTAGTTGTCATTAAGGTTTTCACGTGTACATGATAATGTGGTGAAGTTCAGTATTGATTGGGAAAACAACATATACTACTTGGCAGTTCTGATTGGAAATCTGTTAATTTATAAGAGAAAAATAGTACAGTGAGCAGTGTGAGAAAAAGGGACCTCTCAGTTATCTTTTTCTTCCTTCTTTGTGTGGAATGTGATTAGAAGGAACTAATGTTCACTCAGTATCTACTGTGGACAGACTCTTTACATTTGCTATCTCATATGATTTTCCATTGGCTTTATGAGGGGTGTATCATTTCTATCTTAAAGATGAGGCGGCTGAGGCTCAGTTACATGATTAATAACATGCTTGCTGTTTCCCATGCTGTGGAGATTGGATGCCCTTTATTTTGATGGATGCTGCCTCTAACTTACATTATAATGGTACTCATCTTTTTCATTGCAGCAGTGGTAGTGTTAGGTTCTAAGAGTGATGCTCTTACATCCTCCATAAAAATGTCAACTCACTTACTTTACTTCTTTCCATCCCAAGCACATAGCACCTTTAGGAAGTTGTTGCAGGATTCCTTGCTTATGAAGGAATCAGACTTGTTTACTGTTAATCTTTGTTGTTATTATTAAGGAGTATATTAGGATTGAGTTTTGCTGCAAGTAATAGAAAAACTTAAAAAGTGTCTTAAGCAAGACAGAAGTTTATTTTTCTCTTACATTCAAAACGTAGTCCAGGATTGATCTAGTCAGGGACCTAGGTTCCTTCTGTCTTCTTGCCTCACTGTCAGTGATTTTCAATCCTAGTGTTATCTCCAGTCTAAGTGACTGCCAAAGCACCAGCCTTTACTTCCATATTCAAGCCAGCAGAAAGGAGAGATTTGTAAAGATGGGCCACCCATTTCCTTTAAGGATATTTTGTGAAGTTCTGTTTATTACTACTTCTGCTTACATTCATCAACTTAGAAATTAGTCATACTCATTTTTAGCTATAATGGAGTTTGCTAATGCGTGTGACTTCTCCCAAGCAGTCATGTGCCCAGCTGAAAACCAGAGCTCTGTTACTGGTAAAGAAGAGAGATAGATACCGGGGAATAACTAGTAGTCTCTCTTTTACAGCAGGGGCTTAAGGGCTAATGATTATTGAAAGTTTCCAATTTCTTCTCGTGAAATTAGAGTATTCTGATCTCATGGCCAATCCTCACATTTGAGTTTGAAAGAATCTTTTAAAACTAAATTGTTGACTAAGGTGTCCTCTGTACTTGACAGGTGGAAGCATTGACCTCTAAGGTCATCACCACATTGGGCCAAGACAGAAAAGTTAGCACTTGAAGACATCCTGAAAGTGCCATGAACAGGAGGTAAATTGTAATCTTTTCTTTCTCAGCTGTCTTGTCTGATTTGCATTAGAGTTTTATAGGGAGTTGGGGGAAAAAAGTACGAACTTTCAAGATCCTTTCTATTCCTAGGATTGTGTGATATTTTCTGTATGGTGGCATTGCTTTGGAAAAGGTAAAGAAAATGAAAACCACTGAGGGAAAGCCACCACTGCTGCTCTTTCTTTGAGAGAGGAGGAAATTTGATCTTTTCTGTTTCACTCGAGGAAGTAAAATGGACAGTTTTGGCCAAGAATATAGAGAAGCTGACAAAAACTGTGTAGTGAAGTCCAAATACACTTCAGTCCATTAATCAGAGCACCTGCAGTTCTCATTTCAGGGCAGACCATAACAGATATTGAACAAAGAAAGAAGGTACATGTCCAGAACATTTTAATCTTGTTTCTCTCTTTACTTAGCCTAAGGAATTGTACGGTATACCAGCCAACTCCTGTGGGCTTCCTTACACACCAGTGAATCCGTTTGCAGTTACAAAGCAGAATGATTTTCATGCTTCCCTGATTTGGGAAAATTAGCACAATTACTATTGTTGTTGTTGTTGTCATTGTTATTGACCTAGTACTAGTGTAATCTATGAAGGTTGACTTCTGCAGTCCTTAAGGGCTTGGTGACTGTCACATACTGTAGCTTTATATGTTCCATAGGCACTTTACACTTTATTCCTCTGTATTCTGCTTTCTCTCTTTGAGGAGAAGGGGGAGTCAGACCCCTCTCTCTCATTTATAATTCAGTAGGGACTTCTCACCAGGGCTCTTGAGGCATTTACTTTTTCAGATATACAGTTATTACACTGTTTTTATATAATTTCTAGGCACTATAGTGGAGAGAACATGGAATTTTGGAATCAAGACCTAGATTTGAATTCTAGCTTCTCACATGAACTGTGTGGTCTGATGTAAAAAGGGCAAGGAGATGGCATCTTCTGACCTCCTCTAACTTCACAAAAGGAAGACAGAATCACCCTTAGCAGCCCAAAGCTGGCCTCTGAGGCCAGTCATGCACTACCCTCCAGCCTTTTACCAATCCAGACACCAGCCATCCTTCCCACAGCACTCACTACTTCTCTTCTGGGTTTGATAATTCATTGCAGTGGCCACACAGAACTCATAGACAATACTCAGATTATAGGGTTTATTAGAGAAGTAACAGGCCACAGTTCAGGTTCAGGAATGAGCTCAGGATACAGTTCTTCGATCAGTACAGTCTTCTTCTGCTATGCCCTCATGCATGCCTCCCTGACCCTTGGCCTCTCAGCCTGGCCTCTGCCTCTGTGGGACAGGTAAGCCTGTTACTCTATTTTGTGCCTCTTGGTGGCATTATCACCATCTCTATGCTGAGGCGTCACTTAGCCAAGGAGATCCAGTGCAGGGATCTCGGGTCCAAGGACACGCTCCACTTCATCTCCAGCTCTTCTCTGTTGATGGCAGTGAGATATCCCCTCTCTGCCTCCAGAAGGGCTCATTTTAAGCCTGGCAGAGTGACACAGCTAACCAATCCCAGCATCAGAGTTCTATACACCTTTATTTGCATGGTCCCACCTAGTTATCCGGTGGAGTTTCAAAAACTATGGCTAGAGAATCCATACCAGGTAATTCACTGTACTGCACCTGAACAATTCATTTAATATTTCTGACTGTTAAGTTCTTCTATAAAATGCTGATAATATTTTATACTTTATAAAGGTAAAATAATCCATTAAGTGGGGAAGAGAATGTTTGTTTAATAAATGGTGCTGGCAAAACTGGAGATCCATTTGCAGAAAAATGAAACAAGATCTGTACCT
>NW_006921848.1:595094-597557 GCF_000298275.1 Orycteropus afer afer | reverse complement strand
TAAACAATTATGTATGTCTAAATGGAGAGTGTATCCAAGATCATATACAGGGTTGGCAGACAATGGGCCTCTCGAAGAGTATGAAGGAATGGACACTGGGAGGAGGTAACTATGGGGAGGAAGTGGGAGGGGAGCTGCTGCATTGTAAATTTTGGTCAATGACGTGAGACAAAGAGTATGTGAACTGCTGTATGAAAAGTGAATTTACTCTGTAAATCTTCACCCAAATCCTAAAAAAAAAAAGGTAAAATAAGGTACTTGTTAAAACTTTCTATAAATTGTAAAGAATTCAAAGTCATGATAAGAATGTTGACTTTAGAATCAGACAACACCAGAGTTCAGGACAGTTCTGCCACTTAGTCATGGTGTGATTTGGGCAAATGGCTTAACTAACTGCTTTTGGTGGATGAAAGTGCATAAAGCACCTGGTTCATAATTGCACTCCATAAACATTAGTTCTTTTTCCTTTGTTGTAACTCCAGTGTCTAAGAACCATGAACACCTACACTGTTCTGTATTTAATTTGCCATATTAACCCTGTGGATGTTTTGTCCCTAATATCTTGATTCCTAAGGGCTTTCACCCCCCCCCCCGGTATGGTTAAAATAACGTAAAATAAAATGCACAGATCTTAAGCAATTCTGTTAATGAGTTTTGACAACAGTAAATTCCCATGTAGCCGCAACCCACAGCAAGATACAGAATATTCCCATCACTCCTGGAGAGTTCCTTATGTTACTGTCCACTCAATATTCTGCCCTCAAGTCCTGAACAGCTACTTCTGATTTCTGTCACTCTAGATTAGTTTTGTCTGTTCTTGAACTTAATATAAATGGGTTTATATAGTATGGGTGGGTGGGTGGGTGGTTGTTTGTTTGCCTGGCTTCTTTTACTTAACATAGAGGTTTTGAGATCCATCCATGTCAGTTTATTGGTATATTCAACAGTTTGTTCTTTTTTTATTGTTGAGTAGCATGCCATTATATGAATATGTTCCAATTAGTTTATCCATCCTCCTGAATCTCTAGACTTTAACCCATTTTTAAAAATCTGACTCTTAGTTAGGAATAATTTACTCCTTCTTAGACAAATACACAAATTACTAAATCATAAAAAAGTTTTATAGGGAATTTGGCCCAGGGTAAGTCAGAATTCTTAGCACCCAGATATTGTCCTTTTGCTTGTATTCTCTCTACTTGGTCTTAGATTAAAGGAGAAAAAATGAAACTGCCCTTCTGTGTCTGAAAGTTGCCTATATAATGTATTCCTTTTGGCCCAATGCCTAGAAAGTTGCTTATAGAATTGATGGAAGAATATATAACCTCACTCTGCTCTGGAAGGTACTTACCCTGGCAGTCAGAAAATTTATGAGAAATATGCAATATTGTCTCTGAAAAAAAAATTGCCAAATCTTGGCTCCCAATCATCCTCCTTAGTATCATCCTGTTTCCTCATTTCCCTCTTTTGCCTCCCACATCTGACTATCCCCTTTATGCATCTTTAAGCCACTGAGTGTCCTCCAGAGACATTCTGCCTTAGAAATTGTGCTGTTTGCCTGGATGCAGTGTACAATGTGCACAAAATAGGTTGTAGGGGAGCACACATCTAGGCTGTCCTGGGAGCTTAATGTCTTTGCTTTGTTCTTGTCATAGAATAGGAAATTGTTTCTTCTTCCCCCACCAAAAAATCTCCTAAGCCTTTAATTTCCCCTCTATCCCAAATAAACCATCAAAACTGAAAATTACTTTTTTATTTATTCTACTTTTAGCCTTATTCTACTGGCTTTATTCTCATTCTTAAAGACTTTTTAAAATTAATAAATTGTCCTGTCCCTTAGCTGCAATTTTTGTTTTGTCCTAGAAAAATTTGTTTTCAGGAATCCTTGTACTCTACAAGTAAGGAGAGCCTTGTGCATAGGATTACAAAAATGGAAATAACCTTCAAGGTTATGTTGGATAGCAAAAGAAAGCATCATTCCAAGCTTAGTGTATTTCTCGGTAGGCCTTAGCTCTGGAATAGTAAAACTCTAACTCTTATACTATCCTCTTGTCTACTTGAGGACAGCCTCTTTTATCCTAGAAGCAAAATGGTGAGGAAACTTAAGATCATGACTTGACTTAAGAAGCTGGAAATGTTTAGAGGTGATAAGACAAAGTTGTCTTCTGTAAGGGGCTGACATGGGAGATTAAGCAGCATTTTCATGATAATCCCAGAGAACTAAACTGAGATCAGTGGGAGGAAGTAGCAGGGACTTGAGATTTTCCTCTTTATAAAGAAGGTGCTCCCAAAGTAAATGTACTACATGTAAAGGTGAAGATTTTCTCTTCACTAGAGGTATACACAGCCCCAGGGATACAGGTGAGGAGAGACAACTCAGGGACGCCCAAAGAAGCAGGCCAGAAGAGCAGGAGAAAGGGGATTAAAAGCCAGGAAGCCAGACAGAGGAACTGTCAGCCAGGTGGG
>NW_006921848.1:573824-587164 GCF_000298275.1 Orycteropus afer afer | reverse complement strand
TCCTCTGTCTGGATTCCTGGCTTTTAATCCCCTTTCTCCTGCTCTTCTGGCCTGCTTCTTTGAGCGTCCCTGAGTTGTCTCTCCTCACCTGTATCCCTGGGCTGACTGCTCTTCTGTCCAGATTCAAGGCTTTTATCCCCTTTCTCCTGCTCTTCCGGCCTGATACTCTGGGCGTCCCTGCGTTGTCTCTCCTCACCTGCATCCCTGGGGCTGACTGCTCTTCTGTCCGGGTTAAAGGCTTTTATCCCCTTTCTCCTGCTCTTCCGGCCTGCTACTCTGGGCGTGTCTGCGTTGTCTCTCCTCACCTGTAACCCTGGGGCTAAACTCTTAGTTTAGGAGGTTAGAAGTCCGAGTTCAAAGTGCCAGGCCCTACAGGCTAGATGAAAGCCCCTCGACCTTGGGCTTCATCTCTGCCTCTTGCTCCCGGCCCACTGAAGCTGAAGGCTTTTCTTCACTCAGACAGCTGCTGGCTGCTGAGGCTGACAAACCCAAGTCCAACGAGTAAAAAGGCACAGCCCCAATATTACCAAACCACATGGCAGGCCACTGATTGAAATCCATTAAGTGTCCCAAGAACAGCAGACAGTATGACAGGCTGCTCAAGGACAACTTGGCTGCATGCAGGATTCAAGTGTGCCAAAAGCTACAGACTATTCCTAAAGCTTTTTTTAATGTACTGGGAGCACACCACATCCCTAAGGCAGCTACTCAGCTGCTCACAGATTCCACCATGGAGTTGATTACCAGTCCCATCATGGGAAATACTACATCCAGCTACCCAGCCACTCAAAACTGGACACAGCTAAGTTGACACATAACCTTAACTACCACATAGAGTATGCGACCTTATGTTTTTCTCTGCTGCTTCCTTTTTCATCCAAATAAAGATGACTTGTTTTACATATCCCTAAAAGAGACAGTAGTCTCAGTGGAAATGACTATCTGAGCCCTTAGTGCTGGGTAGATTAATCACTGACTCTTTTATGAGTGTTTGTAAGAATTTAATGGAGCTCCGAAAGTGTAGTGCCTAAGGCATTTGACCGCGAACTGGAAAGCTGGCGCTTCAAACCCACCAGCGACTCCTTGGAAGGAAGATTGTGGGTGATCTACTTCCATAATGATACCACCTTAGAAACCTAAGGAGGGGTCACTGTGGGTCAGATCTGACTCAGTGGCAGTGAGTTTGGGTTTTTTATTTTTGTTTTTTCCAAATAAGAGTCTAAAGCTCAAGTTTTTTTTCTGTTGCTTTTTGGTTTTTTTTTTAATTTATTTTGATTTGGGTGAAAGTTTACAGAGCAAATTCATTTTCCATATAGCATTTCACAGACATTTTGTTTCATAATATTGACAACAGACTGCAATTGCCCACAATGTAACAGCTCCCTTCCCACTTCCTCCCTGTAGTTAACTCTTCTCTGTGTTCTTTCCCCTGCATTCCTGCCCCCGCCCCCAGCTATCTCTCTGTACAAACACTGCCTTCTTGTTCTCCCTCAATGGATCGATGGATCAAGAGTGATCGCTCTAAGGAATGTATCTACCTGATGTAAATGTTCACCCTATATGCCTGTCTGCTTGGCTGGAAGCCACAGGAGTGAATTCAGTTTCAGATCTGAAGGACAGCTAGGGGCCATAGTCTCAGGGGTCTCACCAGGCTCTATCACACCAGTAAACCTGGTCTTTTTTTTTTTTTTTTTTTAGGATTTTGAGTTTTGTTCTACATTGTTCTCCTACTCTATCCAGGATCTCTTCCACTGATCCCTTTCTGAGTAATGAAACTCAAGTTTTATTGTTACCCAGATGAATGAAGGAGATCATTTGGTTCCTTAAAACTTGAGTTGGAATATTTGACTATATTCCATAGGCAGATATTTGAAAGACTGTTATTTTACCTTAATTTTGTGTGTGTGTATATGTGTGTGTGTGTGAATGTTAGTTGAGAAACACTGAGTGCTTGGACACTGTGAAATTAATCCAGATCCAGAACAAACCAAATCCATTGCCTCTGAGTTGATTCTGACTCATAGTGACCCTACAGGGCAGAGTAGGACTGCCCCATAGGGTTTCCAAGACTATCCTCTGTATGGAAGCACATTCCTACAGAACGGCTGGTAGATTCGAACTACTGGCCTTTTGGTTAGCAGCCAAGTACTTAACCACTCCACTGGAAGGGCTCCTGGTATCCAGATAACTGCACCTTTTCTGACTCATGTGAAGGGAAGCTGCAAAATTGTCTATCTGTTTGGTAATTGAGACCCATATTGGAAAAGGGAGCTCTGGTAGTATAGTGCCTAAGGCATTTGACTGCAAACCAGAAGGCTGGCGGTTCAATCCCACCAGCCACTCCTTGGAAGGAAGATTGGGTAATCTACTTCCGTAGTGATACCACCTCAGAAACCCAAGGAAGGGGTCTCTATGAGTCGGATCCGACTCGATGGCAGTGAGTTTGGTTGTTTTTTGTATACTGAGAAAAGAACCAACTGCTTTATATTTTTCTGAATCACCTTTTTCTGACAGAGAAATCTGAGGCTATTTAAGCATGGAAAAGAGAAAAATATTGAAGGTTTATCATGTGGGATAAAAAAAAAAATTTAATTTTGCCCTCTAAGATATTTAGGATTAACATTGAAGCAGTTCATAGCTTGATATAGGGAGCAACTATGTAACAGTTTAGACTGTTTCAGAAATAGTTAGGATGATCCTGTCCCAAGAGTTTTCCAAGAGAGACTAGCAGGCTTCTTTTAGGAGTTTACAGAAAGGAGCTCTGGAGGTCATGTCTAAGAACCCTTCTAATGCTGATTGTTATTAATGTGTACCTAAGCTAAGAGATATGGACAGAAGGAAGGTTGGACAATCTACTTCCATAGAGATACTGCCTCTGAAACCTAAGGAGGGTCACTATGAGTCAGATCCAACTCAATGGCAGTGAGTTTTGAGTTAAGAGATAAGGAAAAACCATGTGCTGCATTTTATTAGTACTTCAAATGGAAAAGAAATGAGGTTTGATTTACTCATGAGTATGTGTATATGTTTGTATGTGTGTATGTAGTTCCCGTGTACAGCCAATGGTCCATAAAGCTCTGTAGGTTTATACTCTCTATAGAAGGCTCTGTTGTTTGTTGTTGTTATGTGCCGTCGAGTTGGACCCGACTCATAGCGACCCCTTCTTGGGTTTCCAAGGCAGTATCACTGTGGAAGTAGATTGTCCACCCTTCCTTCCGAGGAGTGGCTGGTGGGTTTGAACCTCCAGCCTTCTGGTTAGCAGTCAAGTGCCTTAGGCACTACGCTACCAGAGCTCCCATAGAAGGCTCTAGCTACTCTATAATCACTGAGCAGTGAGATGGACTGACACGATAGCATGAAATGGACTCAAACTTACCAATGATCATGAAGATGGCACAGGACTAGCCAGCATTTCATTTTATTATACAGGAGCTCTCCATGAGTCAGAGCTGCCTCGATGGCAGCTGGCAACAGGCTACTGAATCAGTTAATTAGAAAATGAAGTATTGATTATTTTCAATTTCTTCCAGTATTTGTCATCTTTAAGTTCTGCTGTATGATTATGTTGTATGAATGACTCTCTGGCCTTTCAAAGATCATTTATCTCTGGGCAGATGCTTAACAGTTGCCACAAGATGAACAAAGCAATAATCTTATAGACCAAGTAATTTATTTGAGGAAGATGTTACCTGTGCTTCTTGAAAGCCTTCTGGATCTGACCTTAATTTAAACTGACTTGAAAAACGAAAACCAAACTCACTGCCATTGAGTTGATTCTAACTCATGGCAACCTCCTTTGGGTTTCCGAGGTGATCAATCTTTATGGAAGTAGATTGCCCAGTCTTCCTCATGTAGAATGGCTGGTGGGTTTGAACTGCCAACCTGGTTAGCAGTCAAATGCCTTAGGCATTGAGCTACCAAAGCTCCTTGGACTCTGTGTTAGGAGCTCTGGTGGTGTATTGTATAAGGCACTTGACTGCTAACTGGAAGGTCAGCGATTCAAATCCACCAGCTGCTCTGTGGAAGGAAAACTGGGTGATCTACTTCTGTAAGGATTTACAGCCTTGGAAATCTAATGGGGGTCGCTGTGAATTGAGGGATAAATGCCTGGTGGACAGTTTTCTTGAAACATCACTAATTAATTTATTTATGTTAAGCTCAGTTTCCAGGGCTACACTGGGAATAGACTTGACATTTGGGAAAGTTTCCAGTCTTTATCTTTTTAAATAAGGGACAGGAGTGTTCAGGAGTACGGTACAGTCAGTAACCTATGTAAAGAGAAACTTCCACAAACCATTTTGAAGCCAAGCACATTTGACTCCATCAGTTGCTTGAGGACATGAATCCTGTATGTTGTTGTTATGTGCCTTCAAGTCATCTTTGACTTACAGCAGCCCTGTGTACAAGAGAATGAAACACTGCCCAGTACTGTGCTAGCCTCATGATCTCTACTATACCTGAGCTCATCGGTGCAGCCACCCTGTCAGTCCATCTTGTTGAGGGCCTTCCCTTTTTCTTTGACCCTCCACTTTACCAAGCATGACATCCTTCTCCAGAGAATGGTCCCTTCTGACAACATGACCAAAGGAGGTAAGATGAAGTCTGGAGACATTCTCACTTCCAAGGAGCACTGTGGCTGTACTTCTTTCAGGACAGATCTGTTAGTTCTTTTAGCAGTCTGTGGTACTTTCAGCATTCTTCACCAATACAACACAAAAGCATCTACTCTTCTTTGGTCTTCCTTACATTGTTCAGCTCTCACATGCGTATGAGGCAATTGAAAATACTATGGCTTGGGTTAGGCACACCTTAATGTTAAAAGAGATATCTTTGCCCTTCATCACCTGAAAGAGGTCTTTTGCAACAGATTTGCCCAATGCAAAACGTCTTTTGATGTCTTGACTGCTGCTTCCATTGGTGTTGATTATAGAACTAAGTAATATGAAGTCTTTTACAACTTCAATCTTTCCTCCATTTATCATGATATTGCTTATTGGTTCAGTTGTGAGGATTTTTGTTTACTTTATATTAAGGTGTAATCCATACCACAGACTGTAGTCTTTAATCTTCATCAGTACATGTTCCAAGTCATCCTCACTTTCAGCAAGCAAAGTTGTGTCATCTGCCTATCTCAGGTTGTTAATGAACCTTCTTCCAATCCTGATGCCATTCTCTTCGTCATATAGTCCAGCTTCTCAGATTATTTGTTCAGCATACAGATTGAATAAATATGGTGAAAGGATATAACCCTGACACACTCCCTTCCTGATTTTAAACCAGGCAATATCCCCTTGTTCTGTGTGAATGACAGCCTACTGGTCTAAGTATAGGTTCCTCATGAGTACAATTAAGTGTTTTGGAATTCCCATTCTTCTCAGTGTTATCCACAATTTGTTATGATCCACACAATCAAATGCCTTTGCATAGTCAATAAAACACAAGTAAACAGCTTTCTGGTATTCTGTGCTTTCAGCCAAGATCCATCTGACATCAGCTATGATATCCCTCCCTCCTCATCCCCTTCCGAATCCACCTTGCATTTCTGCAAGCTCTCTGTCAGTATGCTACTGCAACCATTTTTGAATTATCTTCAGCAAGATTTTACTTGCGTGTGATATCAATTATATTGTTTGATAATTTCCACATTCTGTAGGATCACCTTTCTTTGGAATGCGTACAAATATGGATCTCTTCCAGTCAGTTGACCAGGTAGCTGTCTTCCAAATCTCTTGGCATAGCCAAGTGAGTGCCTTCAGCACAGCATCCATTTTTTGAAACATCTCAGTGGGCATTCCATCAATTACTGGAGCCTTGTTTTTCACCCGTCCCTTCAGTACAGCTTTGACTTCTTCAGTACCATTGGTTCTTAATCATATACCACCTCGTGAAATGGATGATCATATACCAATTCGTTTTGGTATAGTGACTCTGCATATTCCATCCATCTTCTTTTGATGTTTCCTGCATCATTCAACATATTAACCACAGGATCTTTCAGTATTGCAATTCAAGGCTTACATTTTTTCCTTAGTTCTTTCAGCTTTAGAAATGCTGAGTGTGTTCTTCCCTTTTGGTTTTCTAACTCCAGATCTTTGCACATTTCATTATAATAATTGACCTTTTCTTCTTGAGCTGCCCTTTGAAATCTTCTGTTCAGCTCTTTTATCTTGTTGATTGTTCCATTTACTTCAGCTACTGTCCATTCACAGGCAAGTTTCAGAGTCTCTTCTGACATCCATTTTGGTCTTTTCTTCCTTCCCTGTCTTTTTAATGACCTTTTGCTTTCTTCATGGATGATGTTCTTGATGTCATCCCACAGTTCCTCTGGTTTTCAGTCACTGGTGTTCAGTGCATCAAATCTATTCTTTAGATGGTCTCTAAATTCAGAAGGGATATCATCAGGGTCATATTTTGGCTCTTGTGGACTTCTTTCAATTATCTTGAGCTTCGAGTTGAACTTACATATTAGCAATTGATGGTCTGTTCCACAATCAGCTCCTGATCTTGTTTTATAGTGTATTGATTTCTGTTTCTGAGTATGTACTTAGAAAACTGTATTGGCTTTGTTACAGGATTTGCAGGTATTGAGAGTAAATGATACAGAGCCAGCCACCTCTGACTACAGATGCTCTGCATTTTGGGGAGGCAGTAAATTGACTGAACCCAAATGGTGAATAGCAAAGTGAAGTTTCTCTATTAACTCCAGTCTTTCTGAAAGACAGATGACTACAAAGTTCTCATCTTGCTTTTTCAGCTTGCTTAAGAAAAAGGGAAAAGAATTTAAGATTCTATAACCATTGTCTCATTTTGTTGTTTTTAATGGGGAAGCAGCTTGAAGTTGGTTTGTTGTTGTTGGTATGTGCCGTCGAGTCAGACCTGACTCATAGCGACCCCTCTTGGGTTTCCAAGGCCATATCACTACAGAGTATCACTACGGAAGTAGATTGCCCAACCTTCCTTCCGATCCACCAGTGCCTTAGGCACTGCACTGCCACAGCTCCTAGCTTGAAGTTAGCACTGTCTTATTTTCCTAGTGCTGCTATAACAAAAATGCCACAAGTGGGTGGCTTTAAAAAACAGAAATTTATTTTCCACAGTTTTGGAGGCTAAAAGTCCAAGTCAGAGTTTCAACCATGTCACTTCCTTCCTTGTACGTACTCCCAGGCATTCCTCAGTTCCTCACATGGTGTCTGTCGTCTCTGAACCTCCGCTTGCCCCTCCTTAGAGTGTGCATATTTCTGTGTCTCATCTGCTCTTTTTATAACCATGAAGTGATTAAGTGTATAACATAACCTACTTGGGAATGATCTAATTAATATAACAAAGAAAACTATTTCCAAATAGGATTACATCCCCTGGTATAGGGGTTAGGATTCCAGCACATATTGGGGAGAGGGTGCGCAATTTAATCCATAAGAGTATTATGTTTGGGGTAGTTGAGGAAGTCGCCCTTGGGAAGGGAGAGTGTTCCTTTCTAGCAATGAATAGAGCTTTATAATATATTTTTATTCTTTCTGGATATAGTACTTTACCTCTATGGAATGATGGAGTTGAGAATGTGCACAAATTTCAGTATGGAATAAGGAAGGACAAATAAAGTGCCAAGAGGACTCATACTGAATTGCTCTAGAACTGAATTCTGGTGAATCTCAAAATAATTATGCTGAGTAAAAGAAGCCAGGCAATATATGATTCCATTTATACAAAATTCTAGAAAATGCAGATAATCTGTAGGAACACAAAACAGATTAGTGGTTGATTGGAGATGGTAGAAAAGGGAGGGAGGATTGATTAACATGGGGGCATAAGGAAGCTTGGGGTGATGGGTGAGCTTTATTGATTATGATAATGGTTTCACAGGTTCTATGTATATGTTATAATTCATCAAATTATACATTTTAAATATGAAATTTATTTTGTCAATTCTATCTCAGTAAAGCTTTTAAGAAAAGAAATAAATCCAGGTGCAGCATTTATCAGAAGACTTTTTTCTGACATATAGGGAGGCTGCTGAAGAAAATTTCACATATGTGAAATACAAATATGTATGTATAAAGTTTAAGTATGGGTACATACCTCTTATTTAATGCATTTGATTTTTCTTTAGGAGTCCATAGAGGCTACTGAATTCCATTGAAGATGTCTAACAGTAATACTACTCAGGAGATCCTGGAAATAATGAAAGAATCAGAAAAAAAACTGGTAGAAGAATCTGTGAACAAAAGCAAGTTTATATCTAAGGCTCCAAGTAAGGAAGAAATTGAGAAAGAAGGTGAAGATAGCAGTTTGCGTCAGGAAACACAGGTAAGGTTTCAAAGTGCATCATATTTGCACATTCCTTATACTTGAATAGAAGTATCATAGGGTGGCATTGGAAATCTATAGGATGTCAATCATTTGTACAGTCTTGATTCTCCCTAAAAACTCCAGCTTCAGCTTTTAAGAAACATCTCTTCATTTCTTGCACAAAGAAGTCGAAAGAAGACAGAGTGAAATTCTTGATCCATTTGGGCATGAGTTTACTGGTTATTGACTACATTTGCTACATTTTCATATTTTCAGGCTATCAAAAAATAAACTATATAAACAAATTTAACAAGTTGTAAAATAGTTCATACATTAAACTCTTAAAACCAGAGCTACCAGGCTTTATACACATTGTTAAATTCATATTCTGATTGTGTTAAAGCAGTCAGCATGTTCTGGGTCAGATAGTATCTGAACTTGTCACTTGATAAAAGTGGGTGAGAGGAATTTCACTCTTTGGTAGCTATATTGTTTTCTGTACAAATTCATACTACAGTACAGAAATGGTGGCAGTAGATGGCCAGGCAAGCTTCTTCCAAGGTTTCCCTTTGGTGCCAGCCAAGCTTTTCTAGGCTACCTATTCCAGCCCTATGGTCATCCTGGTTTCCTCTGTTACCCAAACCCAAATTAAATAAATGCTTTCCCTGATGCCCAGGAGTCAGACTGGCCTTTCTTATAATCTTGGGAGATATTACTCTAGCCAGTAGTTAGTTTAAAAAGTAGGAGCAACATATTGAAGGGTTTAGGAACTTGAAGCATAATTTATTTAGCTATCCCAGTTCACCTAGATTTTGTCGTCTTTAAAGATTAAAATACTGAGCAGCAAATATAAAAGGATAAATTAAAATCACACAGCTCTCTGAAATATTTTCTTCACTAGCTGCATATTTTTCTACTCTTCCCTGTTAAAATTTGCCAGATGTCTGTCCTGGCTGCTTTTCTTTCCATTATCTTTTTCCATATGAGTTACCAGTTATTATTCCTCTTCTCTCCTAGCATAGTGGCTAAAGCACTTGACTGCTAACCAGAAGGCTGGCGGTTCAAACCCACCAGCCACTCCTTGGAAGGAAGGTTGGGCAGTCCTACTTCCGTAGTGATACTGCCTCGGAAACCCAAGGAGGGGTCGCCAAGGAGGGTTCGCTATGAGTCAGGGCCGACTCGACGGCACATAACAACAACAACATCCTTCCAGAGTTTTAGAGACAAAACTATCTGCCAGTTTCAGCTGTACTTCCAACTATATTGGCTCTACTAATAACAATAATGGAATTTAAATCCTCAGGACAAATAAATGATGAATTTTAATTATGTGTTGTCATAATTCATGAAAGATAATTAAATGTACGTTTGGTTCCAAGTTATTCTATTCTCAAGAGACTATATAAGTGGTTTTCTGAGCTCCTGTTATTTGTGCTTCTTGAAGACAGGCAGAAAAAAGACATCTATAGGTTTATATTTCCTATGGACTCATTGTACATGAGCTCTGGTAGCACAGTGCCTAAGGCACTTGACTGCTAACCAGAAGGCTGGTAGTTCAAACCCCCCAGCCACTCCTCGGAAGGAAGGTTGGGCAATCTACTTCCATAGCGATACCGCCTCGGCAACCCAAGGAGGGGTCGCTATGAGTCGGGTCTGTCTCCACGGCACATAACAACAACAACATGGACTCATTGGTTTAAAAATGTTTTCACCTGTATATACAAACAGGTTGCAGGAGGGTGAGGGGACACTTGTCTTCTCTCTAACTTGACTCCTTTTACTCCTGATAGAGTAGGTAGAGAGCTGTTGCTGCCATCTACTGGAGCTCCTGAGCCCTCTGCAAAGTCTTTGGTCCTACTTGCCACCCTCCATCCTATGGAGCAGTACCTTAGGAAGCTCTTTCTCCTCTACTATTTCCCAGCAGTTCATGTGTCCCTTTTATAGATCTAAAAATTCTCTTCTTTTCCCCTCCCACCCCATCTCAGACATCTCCCCAAGAAACTAACTTGTGCTATCAGAGTAGTCCTATTACAAATGGGAACTGGAAAGTTTGGGGCAGAGGGACTTTCATCTTATTGTGTTAATTCTCTTCTTCAGACTACTGTGTGTCTTACTGCCTTAGGCTAAGTTCCAGATTTCTTGGCATGACATGTTGTGACCTATTCCCTCGCCTACCATCCATCCAGCTCTGGCATCCTGTGCTTCAGCCTGATCTGATTCTTTGGTCTTTATTATAAAGGGGAACTAAAATGTTTGGGGAAAGCAAGCCTTTGTACATGGTTTCTCTGCCTGGAATTCTCTCCTTGGTATTCTTTCACTGGTTTCCTCTAATCCCTGACACTTCCCCACAGCGTCTGTCTTCTTCTTGTTATTAGATGCCATCTAGTCAGTTCTGACTCATAATAACCCTATGTACAACAGAACAAAACATTTCCCAGTCTTGTGCCATCTTCAGAATTGTTGCCATGCCTGAGCCCATTGTTGCAGACACTGTCAAACTACACTCTATCTTGTTGAGGGTCTTCCCCTTTTTTGCTGACCCTCTACCAAGCATGATATCCTTCTTCAAGGACTAGTCCCTTCTAGCAATATAGCCAAAGCAGGAGAGACAAAGTCTGGCCATTCTCGCTTTTAAAGAGCATTCGGCTGTCCTTCCTTCAAGACAGATTTGTTTGTTCTTCTAGCAGTCCATGGTACAGCTCTGGTGTTGTAGGGGTTAAAACATTCAGCTGCTAACAAAAAAGGTTGGCAGTTTAACCCCACCAGCCATTCCATGGGAGAAAGATGAGGCAGTTTTCTTCCATAAAGATGTACAGCCTAGGAAACCCTATGGGGCAATTCTACTCAATCTTATATGGTCACTGTGAGTCAGAATCCATTTAGTAGCAGTGGATGTTAACATCTGTCTGGTACCTTTAAAACTCGATTCAGATGTATCTTTCTCTAGGAACCCTTCCTTGACAACCTTGCTCACTCATTTCAGATCTATACTCATTATGTAATTCTTCAATTAATCTCTCTGTCCTTCACAGAGCAATAAGGTCTGTGAGGCCCAGGATTAGGTTAGTTTTGGCTTCCCATTGTATCCCTGAGACCTAACATAGTGCCTTGCATGTAGCAGACACTCAATATTTGTGAACATATGAATTTATGTATTACTAGGTCTGAGTTAGGCACTTCTCCTGTATGCTTCTATAGTACTCCGTGCACACCTCTGGAATTGCATTTATATACTGTATTGTAATTAATTGTCTATTTGTCTGTCTTCTCCAAGAAGACTTTGAGTTTCTTTTTGACAAGGTTTATGTCTTTTATCTTTTTTATTGTGATTTGGTTGAAAATTTACAGAGCAAATTTACTTTCCATACAGCAGTTCATATACACTTTGTCTCATGACATTGACTACAGTTTACCACAGTGCAACAGCTCCTGTCCCACTTCTTCTTAATAGTTACCTCTTCCCTGTGTCCATCCCACCATGCCCCCTGAACTGTCTCCCTGTGCATAAACAGCCCTTCTTTCTCCCATGATTGGAGTGTATTTACCTCAGATAAATGTTCAACTCATATGCCTGTCTTTTGTTTGGCTAGAAGCCACAGGTGTGGGTTCAATTCCAGACCTGAAGGGCAGCTAGGGGCCATAGTCTCAGTGGTTCCACCAGGCTCTATCAGACCAGCAAACCTGATCCCCCTTTTTTTTTTCCAAATTATTTTGAGTTTTGTTCCTCATTGTTCTCCCTCTTTATCTGGGATCTCCTACATATAGATCCCCCTCCAAGTGGTTGACCGTGGTAGCTGGGCACCATCTAGTTCTTCTGGTCTCATAGTCGTATAGGCTGAGGATCGCATGGTGTACCAGTCGCTAGGACTAATTGTTTCCATGAATCTTTGGTTTTCTTCATTCTTCTTTGCTCTGGATGAGGAGAGACCCATCATTGCATCTAGATGGCTGCTTGCAAGCTTTTAAGATCCCAGTCACTACTCGCCAAAGTAGGAGGTGGAACAATGTTTTGTGTAGTATGTTATGCCAATTGATCTTAATGTCCCCTGTGACTATGGTTCCGAGCCCACAGGTTCAACTACTCGGTCCCTCTGGGTAGCTGGCTGTGACTAAGAAGTGACTACAACCTTGTCCCTTGTCAGCTCTGCTACACACCTGGGGATTCAGATCATACAAATACACTTATAGGACCATTGTCTGCCAACCCTATACATGGTCTTGGTACACTCCCTGCTTCATAGACATATGTAATAGTTCAGCCAGCCCACCCATCTGTCCACTCATATACCCATGTTTGCCTTCACTGACAATGCAGTACTGTGTGTGCAAAAGGGTTCATCTTTGTTGTCTGTATCTCCCATGTACCTCTCTATGTCTTCTCTTCCTCAGTGCCACCATGTTGATCACTCATGGTACATTGCTGAAGAGGTTTATGTCTTTTATCTTTATGTGCCCCAGTAGCTAGCATAGTACCTAGCACATGTTAGGCTTTCAGTGTGCATTTAATTTCCTATTGATGAAAACTGTACATTCTGGAAAATAAGCAGATTAGAAACATTTGGCTGATAATCAGAAGGTTAGTGGTTCAAATCCACGAGCTGCTCTTCAGAAGAAAGATGAGGCAGTCTGCTTCCATAAAGATTTATAGCCTTGGAAACCCAATGGGGGTCAGTTTATACATTGTTGGCAGGGATGTGAATCGATAATATCTTTGAAGGGCAATTTGACTTTATAAAAATGAACAAATGTACTTCTAGGAGTTTATACTGTATTTGTAGGTACACTCAAGGGTCTGGTAATTGTAATTGAAGAACAGAAACATCCTAAATGGTACAATTTAAGGGACTGATAAAATAAGTTATGGTACAGCCACACAGTGGAATACCATGTCATCATTAAGAAAAACAACATAGATCTTCTATAGGATGATATCCATGAAAAAAAGTTAAAAATCAAGTTTCAAGTTCAACAAGACAGAAAATAACAAATGCTGGCGAGGTTGTGGAGAGATTGGGACTCTCATACACTGCTGGTGGGACTGTAAAATGGTACAA
>NW_006921848.1:548795-572369 GCF_000298275.1 Orycteropus afer afer | reverse complement strand
CAAAGTATATGTGAGCTGCTGTATGGAAAGTGAATTTGCTCTGTAAATCTTCACCCAAATCCTAAAAAAAAAAAAAAAAAAATCAAGTTTCAGAGCAATGTATGTAGTATACTTCTATTTGGTTGAAAAATGAAGCAACTGTGTATATAACCACTTATATGTGCATAAATGATCTCTGGAAAGATATACAAGAAAACTTAATAGTGACCTTTTACAGGGGACCTAAAGCCGGGGAGCAGATAGAAAAGGGAGATTTATTGTTATATCCTCTTCCATTATACCTCTTGAATGTTTGTACCATGTATAAGTACTACCTATTTGAAAAAATAGCGACAAATAGTGCTTCAGATTCCTGAACCATGACTCTTCCTCTTGCTGCAACAGGTCTTGCTCCTGGTCAGATCCACCATTTCTTACTCTTTCCATCTACCATCCTGGTTCTCCATTTGCCTTCTGGAAATGATGTTTGGTAACTAGTAAAGAAGATAAAGGAAAGAGAAATCCCTACCTAGCCAGTACCATGCTGGTGCCCTGCTTCTGTCTAGTTTCTTCCCCCAGCCTCAGTTTTTCAAGTTTCATTCCAAACATCTCATAACTGCTAAGTACCTCATCCCATATTTAACCTGTTACCTCTTCCAAAAGCCCCCATTTTTGACTTCTCAGCTTTTCAGACCTTATAATAAATTTGTCATTTCTTCCTTCATCCCACCTCAGGTCCTCATTCTTCATCTTCCTCAGCTTCTATCCTGTTCCTTATCCACTCTGGCTCCCCTTTGCTCCAATTGTCTTGTCTTTATCTTTCTTCTTACCCTGTCCCATCTTACATCCCTGACCCAGACAGGTTATCAGAACTACCATCAAGAATGTAGAGCTGAGAAAATTGTCATATTTGGGGAGGGGGACAATTGGGAAGAAGAGTCTTCTATTTCTGCAGCCATAGGGACAGGTAATTTGGGTATTTCAAGTTTGAACTCTGAATCTGTTGTCCTATAAAGACGTTATTAGGAATGATTGCTAAGAGTCATATTTCGCCATCTGTTACAGGCTAGGTAGGCTCCTGTGTTCAAGTCTAGGGAAAAAACACTCTCTCATGCTATGGTAATTTGTAGAAGCATCCTAATCAGGAGAGGAATCCATGGTTTGTCCAAAAGTAGTTTTTATTAGTCTGTGACATGGGCCAACCCATCAGTGTTCACCTACTCTTTATTGGCATGGTGAGTACTGATTTGACTTTTGACTTTAGGTGGTATGTAGTCCCTTTTGTGTTGTAATTGCTGGAGTTGCAGTATAGAAGGACAGCCAAACACATCATAAGTTTGACTGTGGGAATAATGGCTTTTCCTGTTAGTGATTTTTTTTTTTTTTTTGGTGACTATGTATTCCTTTTCATTTAAGTGTTGACTTTCTCCACTTATTTTCCAATCCCATTTTAACAGAGGCGGACATCCAACCATGGTCATGCCAGGAAACGAGCCAAGGTGAGATTCCCTTCCACTATTGCTTCTTTACTAGTGTAAACTAGTAATACTTTTCACAAATCGACTTAGCACAAGTATTTAGTTTATTCAGACCATATATAGGCAGTGTTCTTGCCTGCACTTTGTATCTTAATGATGCTCATGCGTTTATGGACATAACACATTTCCTATTGGTCTGGTTTTATTTTTCTGTAATATTTCTAGTTCAGGCATCATCAGTTTCTAATTCTTGGAAGGACACCCATCTGAAGCCTCCCAGCAGAGCCTGAGTGAATTGGTACTAATTATGTGGAAATGCCAGTTTCTCTGCTCAACCCTGGCTTCTCCAGGAAGATGGCTGCCATATGAGTCCTTTTTTTTTTTTTTTTGGCCAAATGAATTTTCCTTTAAGATAAATCCTGCCCCATTAGTAGAAATGACTCAACATTTTTATATATTCTAAAAATACAGGCATTTTTCAGTGTTTCACTTTTTAGGTTAGAGCAGGGAGGAGGATTTTGTTTTTAATCATTGTATGATAAAATTAGTACAGCACATATTATTTTAAGCAGAGTTATCAGGGAAAACTATATGCGTTAGTGTGTGATAGCTTTTTAATTAGCTAAGGAACAGTAAAATATAAAACTTTTCTTGGCACTGTAAAGAATTGTCAGCAGAAATAATAATTAAGAGTACCTACCCCTCCTCGGAAGGAAGATGGGGCGATCTACTTCTATAGTGCTACTGCCTCGGAAATCCAAGGAGGGGTCGCTATGAGTCAAGTCCAACTCGACGACACATAGCAACAACAACAACAACCCCTCCCACCAGAAAATAATGGCAAAATTTGAAGTGACTGAGCCAGTATGTGGCCTGGGTTTGAAGAAGACCAAGAAGTATGATAAACGGGTTCTGTCCTGTCCTACATGACCTAATCCACGGTGATGGACATAATGTTGAAGTCCAAACCAAGGGTACTGCTCCCTGCTACTTGGGTTCCTCCCTAGCTTTTTGAGATAAATAAGACAGTTACTGTCTTCAATTTACATTGGAGGAAACTTGGGCTTATTTATAGAGATTCAGTGACTTGACAAAGGACATTGAGTAGTGAAGTGGCAGAACTAGGCTTGAAGTCAATTCTTCAGACTTGCCTATTGTTACCACCATATAGCATTACTTGGAGTATACAGACCATATTTTGTGCCTTTGTATTAATTATAAATCTTGGTTTTAGTGTAAGAACCCTTAATAAATGTAAATAGATGTATTTCTAATTAATCATTCTATAATTCTATAATTTTTGGTTTCCTAGTAGAGCAGTGATTTGCACAGTGGATTTCCGATCTTTTTTTGGAATTCTCTAGCCCGCTGAGTAAACCAGGCGGATCAGCCTTATAAAGCATTAATAATGCTATAAAGCATTAAATCTGCGGTGTTACAAAGTTTTCTTTATCACTCTCTTTATTCTTTTCTTAGACACTTCTTTCCATATCCTTGCCATTTCAGGTTTAGAATCATTTAACATTTATTGTCTACTGTATTAGAAACCTTGTGGCAGCTCCACTCTGTCCTATATAGGGTTGCCTTAAGTCAGAATCTACTTGATGGCAGTGGATTTGGTTTTGGTTTTGGTATGCCAAGGACTCCCTATGATATGTATATTTATGTTCTTTATATCATCTAGTTCTCACAACAAACCTTTAGATATTTGTAATCCCAGTTTTACTAAGGAAAGAACAGAGACCCAGAGAGGTCAAGTAATTTTTTGAGTCTTCTAGCTCCTAAGTACAAAACCAGTAGTTGAAGCTAGGCTTTCTGACTCTCAAATCCTGTCTTCCTATTATTCATACTGCTGTGTACTCACGGTAAATTTCTGAGTCTGAAATTGAAGCATTGGCCTAGAAACAGAGGCTAAGTGAGGTGATTTTCCTGCCACCTCCAAAATAGCCATTTAGTTTTTACATGTCTACTGTTGAGAGCAAAAGAATCTTTGAAGTGAATCAGGAGCTGATGAGTAGGACCTATTTGAAAAAAAATGCTATTTAATAGAAACGGCAGCAGAGCCAAGTAAGATGCTAATCATTCAGCCAGAAGCTTACTGAGTACCCACCAAGAGAATATTTATGTATATTTGGTTTTTCCAGTCTAATTCCAAGCTGAAGTTGGTGCGCAGCCTGGCAGTGTGTGAGGAGTCCTCCGCCCCATTTACCGATGGGCCACTAGAAACCCAGGTAGGTCCTTTACAGGAGTAAGTGTGATTTTTGAGCTTGGCAGTTATGGGGAGCTCTGGTAGCATAGTGCCTAAGGCTCTTGACTGCTAACCAGAAGGCTGGTGGTTCAAACCCACTGGCCACTCCTTGGAAGGAAGGTTGGGCAATCTACTTCTGTAGTGATACTGCCTTGGAAACCCAAGGAAGGGTCGCTATGAGTCAGGTCTGACTCAACGGCACATAACAACAACAACAGTTGTTTGGTAAAGTGTAAAATACCAGCCAGGAGCAATCCATATTGAGCTTGGAAACCAGGGCAGGTAGAACTTAAGAACAAAAGCTGTTGCAGTAAAGCAGAACATGGGTGAGATCATGAAGGTCTTCATACTGGGACCACCCAGAATGATGTAGACAAGGGGATGCCAGGCCTGGGTCTTGTTTCCCCACACACACCCTTCCTCTTCAGTGGTTAGAACCATTTCCATCCAATTCCTGTGCCAGGAACAGCCAGTATAACTTGAACTCTCCATATAGTAGCCTATGTTTGCTATCAGAAAAGGCTTAGCTCTATCTTTTGATAGAATAAAAGCTAAAACAATTTAATTAACAAAATAACACTCTTCTGTAAGACAAAGCTGCCACCCCAAGATTTGCCTTCTTCAGAGATTCCAAGGGAGCTACGGGATAGATAAAATCCTTTTTTTCCCCTGTGCTTATATACCTCTTTCCATTTATCCAAGGATATAATTCAGTTGCATATCAGTTGCCCCTCTGACAAGGAGGAAGAAAAGTCCACAAAGGATGTCTCTGAAAAGGAAGAAAAGGACAAAAATAAAGAAAAGATCCCAAAGAAGATGCTGTCCAGAGGTGAGGACTTCCCCACCTCATCTCTTCTAGCACCTGGCTCTGCAGTGCCTTCTCTGTCCTGAAACCTGGCACCCACTGACCTCACTGGCCCAAGAACTGGCTGCGTGGTTGCTTGGGAAGGTGGCTAACTAGGTTACTTTTTGTGTTTCTTCAACCAACCTTGCCTTAGAGGCTCACATACCACAGAGAACTACTCTATCTGCATGGCCTACTCAAAGGAGTTCATTTTAGTGAATTCCTGTTTTATCTGTGCTTCTGAAATAAACAGTGACATGGGTAATCACTGGTAGCAAATCTTCCAGATACCATTTATATTTTGGTTTTGGGATGCCTGGAGTGATTTTTTTTTTTTCAATAATACACATTTGCCTCTATTTATTAGGCTGTCTTTGGTTTTAAACTCTTGGCCTCAAAAGAAAAAGACACAGTCCATAAAAATGATAGTTGGCAGCAAAAAGGCAACCTTGGGATTAAAAAATTGAAGTGAATCATTCACAAAGTGAATGAGTCACCCATTAATAATCAACATTTGAGCATATTTGGTGAGATTCTGGAAAATTCAGCCCAGACTGCCTTTACCTGGAATTTATTTTCCTTTACTAAAATAAAGCCTACTATGTTTTGGTCAGGGCATTCCATCAATATTTGCTGGTTATAAGGTGGCTTTTTAGTGTAGAGCTGATGCAACATTGTGTCCCAGATGCCTCATTCTATCACAGTCATGGGGAACTTTAGGGGGCTGACAGATCAGAATCATTCGCATTTTTAATGCTACAACCCCTGATTTTTTATTCAACTTTGCTATTTTCCTATCTCCTAATCAAGCTGTAGGCTTCTGCTTGGAGTCAGATATGCAAGACAGTTTCATTTATTTTAAGTTTCTTTTGTTGTGGTGGTTCTAGACTCCAGCCAAGAGTATACGGACTCCACTGGAATAGACCTACATGAATTTCTTGTAAATACACTGAAAAAGAACCCAAGGTAATGATTTGATGGAAGGGAAAAAGGGGGCCAGGGGCCAGCAGGATATCCAAGAGGCTGAGCAGCTTCCCAGAGTTTTTCTATTATTAGAATCTAGGATGCCCATCCCTTACCACTATCTCTCTCTAATGTAGTTTTATTTTCTGTGAGGGATTCAAAATACTTTCAGATTGAGGTTTATGCTGTTAGAGGAGTTGAGGAAATGCTGTAGAAGAAGAAAACAGGGACAAAGAAATGAGAAGGCTTAGGAGTGTACTGTGATAAAAAGTACAAAAGAAAAAAGTAATTGATTTATACATAAATTATAATTGCTTAAAAATTAGATAAATAACAAGATAGAATAATTAAACTTATAAGAATGAATCTATTGAGTATACTTGGCAATTAGATTTCTGATGTGGAAAACACAGTGCATGATTAGGAAAGAACTGTAAAATATATACTTGGGCTGTGTTTTTCTTTTCCAAAACACTGTAAGACCGGCTAGTAAGACTTGAGTAGTCTTTGCATGACATTCAACTATTGGAGTTTTATTATATCCTTGCCTTCATCTTTTGTAGTAAGCAATTTGCATTTTCAATGTCTATGGAAGGGCTGCTTTTTGTTTTGTTTTGTTTTAATGTTTTTAAAACAGGGACAGAATGATGCTGCTAAAATTAGAACAGGAGATTCTGGACTTTATTAATGACAACAAGTAAGTTACTTATAAGAAATATACATTTAGTGGTGGGAAGGGGTCCTGGAAAGAAATTAGGTATAATATTAGGACATCTCTCCTTCCTCTTTCCCTTAAAATCTGAATTTTGAGGTAATTACTCACTGGGATCCAAAAGGAGTAGGGGAGAAGCAGTCATAAAGGGATAAAAAAAATTACTTGTGTGAAGAGCAAAGTGAAGTTTTAAGTTATTTGCATAAATTTGAGTTGAAAAGAAGTTACATCTTTCCAATGACTGGCCCTTGTCCACATTTCACTATTCTTAAATCTCTCCTTTTTTCTTTGTAGAACATCATCCAGGTGGGTGAGACTTAACTTCTTAAGGAGTATTCCTCATAAGGATAGTGGGTCATAGTGATCTGCAAAATGCTATAGATAAGAAGCTGAGGGGAGCCTTTTTGGTTCTCATTGAGTAAATATCTATCTTATAATGAAAAGACCTTGTTTGCTGGTCTGTTTACCTAAGAACTTCCCCGCTTTTAGACACTTAGAAGAAAAAGCACAACTGGCTATTATTGCTATTATTTGCCCTTATTTCATTTTTTGCCTCTGGATTTTCTTCAGTAACCAGTTCAAGAAGTTCCCTCAGATGACCTCATATCACCGGATGCTATTACACAGGGTAGCTGCCTATTTTGGGATGGACCACAATGTTGATCAAACTGGAAAAGCTGTCATCATCAACAAAACCAGTAACACAAGAATGTAAGGCTTTAGGAAGGTTTTCTTGGGATAACCTACTGGGGTGGAAGAAGAAGGTATAGGATCAAGATGTCTCTTCTGGGGAAGGGGTGCTGTGGAGAGCTGTATCATCAGTTCCCTTGTCAATAACTACTCCATTCAAAGCCTTGGGAACAGATTTTAAAGGTATTCTGTGAAGGCTGGCACCAGCTTCTCTTCACCTTCACTGATAGGAAAAGGAGCAAGACAAGGTACAGGTGTATAAAGAATAGCCTAAAGATTTCATTAAAACCTTCATGTGATGGGTATATGGATGGATAGATAGGTGGACAGGCTAAACGATTAGGTATGTCTATGAAATGAGGAATGTATCCCAGATCATATATAGGGTTGGCAGACAATGGTCCTATAAGTTTATGTGAATCATCAGAATTCCCAGGTGTATAGCAGAGCTGACAAGGAGCAAGGTTGTGGTCACTGCTTGGTCACAGCCAGCTACCCAGAGGGACCGAGTAGTTGAACCTGTGGGCTCGGGACCATAGTCACAGGGGACATCAAGCTCAATTGGCATAACATACTACACAAAACATTGTTCCACCTCCTACTTTGGTGAGTAGCGACTGTGATCTTAAAAGCTAGCAAGCTGCCATCTAGATGCGACGATGGGTCTCTCTTCGTCAAGAGCAAAGAAGAAAGAAGAAAACCAAAATTAATGGAAACAATTAGTCCTAGCAACTGGTACACCATCCGATCGGCAACCTATACAACTATGAGACCAGAAGAACTAGATGGTGCCCAGCTACCACTGTCATCCACTTGGAAGGGGATCTATGTGGGAGATCCTGGATAGAGAGGGAGAACAATATGGAACAAAACTCAAAGTCATTTGGAGGAAAAAAAAGAAGGTGGGGACCAGGTTTGCTGGTCCAATAGAGCCTGGTGGAACCACTGAGACTATGGTCCCTAGCTGCCCTTCAGGTCTGGAATTGAACCCACACCTGTGGTTTCCAGCCACACAAAGTACAGGCATGTCAGTTAAACATTTACCTCAAGTAGACACATGCCTTGGAGAGAACAATCATGGGAGAAGGAAGGGCTGCTTATGCACAGGGAGACAGCTCAGGGGGCAGGAGAGTATGGAGGGATGGTCACTGGGAAGAGGTAACTATGGGGAGGAAGTGGGAGGGGAGCTGTTGCATTGTGGTAAACTGTGGTCAATAACATGAGATAAAGTATATGTGAACTGCTGTATAGAAAGTGAATTTGCTCTGTAAATCTTCACCCAAATCACAATTAAAAAAAAAAAAAACCTTCATGTGACTTTTTAAATGCCCAACTCCAGAAACCTCCTGAGTAGTAAGTTGTGCAATATAAAAGAGCTATACTAGGAAGTCTGCTTCCTAACAAAAGGGTCTTTTTTTCTCTTTTTCTTCCACATTTCTGTCCCAATCCCAGTCCTGAACAGAGGTTCTCAGAACATATAAAGGATGAGAAGAATACAGAATTTCAACAGAGATTCATTCTCAAGAGAGATGATGCCAGTATGGACCGAGATGATAACCAGGTGAAGAGTGGAAAAGGGTGGGCCTGTTGTAGAGAGATTGCAGTAAGAGAAACTGGGAGGGGAGAAGAATTTTTGTGGGATAGAGAAAATACACATCTTAGTATGGAAAAATGTATTGAGCTGTATTGAGTTGAGAACTGACTACCCCTTTTGAGCTGAATGCCACCTTCTTAGCCCCAGAGAGACATGGTGCTGAGGTTTGCTGGGTTTTGTCATTTGGCTTAGAACTCCCTGCCTTTGCCACTGACTTTAACTCCGAGTCACTGTGGAACAAAGCAAGTCCCTACCAACTTCAGCCTTGATCCAGCTGATGATTTTGTGGTGGGTTTTTGTTTTTGTTTTTCTTTAATAGTTAGGGATTTCTTTGGGAATCACCAAAAGCTACTTTACCCCCCTTCCACTCTTAACCTAACTCAGGACTAGCCTTGAACTGGCAAAAGCTGTGATCCAATTTATCCACTTATAAAGGTGTATTCTGACTCCTTTCTGCAAACTCCTTAATCTTTTCCCAACTCCTTCCACCAAGGTGAGTGAGTTAATTTTACTTTTTGATGCTGGGAATCTCAGGCAATATCCCCTTTGTAATTCACTCCTATGGGAATAAGAAGTGAACAATCTGCCCTATCCCTTCATTTATCAGCCTGACAACCTCTGGTCACCCTTCAGATAGTTATTTGGGGGTTAGTTTTCCTAGCTAAATAGAAGGTTTAGATCCAGCCTGCTTCTGCTTGGCCTCCAGAGAGAATTAGGTAGAGAATAGGATTAAGGTTTTGAAGTGTGTGATTGGGTAGAGCCAAAATGATTCTTGCTAGATAATGATAATTATAGTAATATCTTACCTCTAGAGTCAAAATTAGCTTTCTTGGCATACTATATGGTCTTGAGACCAGGACTTTTCTTGCTGCTATTTGAATATTTGAGGGAGTCCTTTTGAGAAAAGTGCCATATATTGTGGACAAACACACTGGGTCTGATTGAAAACAAACATATAAAAATTTAAAAACCGAGAAAGAGCCTTTCCATCCTGATGCCCTTCTCTCCATTTTCCCAAAACCCTTTTTCTGTGGATCAGGAATTATTCAGGCCTAGATACACATTGCCATGGAGTGAATTCTGTCCCTAGTGTGAACTTTTCATCTCTCAGTTTCAGGCTTGACCCATGATAGGGTAGGCTCTATGTACTTTCTGTCTGTGGTATTAATGATAAACATAGTAATTGCTATTTTTATTGTCTTCTCTGAACTAGGCTTTGTTCTAAACATGTTACGTTATTGTTTCTTTTGGTCCTCTCTACAACCCACTGTAGGTGGGGGTTATTAGCCCCACTTTTACACATCAGAAATCTCAGTTTAGAAAACTGAGGCTAAGAGACACTAAGTTATTTGCCTGAAGTCACATCACAGGAAGATGTCAAAGCTGAGATTGTGCCTGACCTCAAAGCCCTTTATGATCTTTCTGTTCTGCCACTCTGCCACTGGTTTATGAGTACTAGGGGTTAAGGAAGATATAACTCCTCAAGGCCCTGTGTCTTCTTGAAATGGGAATTGTAAAGAACATTTAGTAGATTTAGTAAATTTAGGTTCTTGAGGCTAGTGAGAACTAATTCTAGTCAGAGTCGATACTCCTTAAGTTATGGCTGTCTCCAGAGATGGGTGAAGACCAGCCTAGAGCAGCAGTCTCCTTCCGATTGCTTCATCTGAAGCTTTCAGAGCCTCTGGGTTAAAGATCAGACTCTCTTATGACCTGATGACATTCATTCATGTCATCACCCTCAGAGCTCCTTATCTTCAAGAGCAGTATGGTAAAGGACACTCATGTAACACTCTGCAGGACAGTGTTTACAAATCATAGGCCCAGAGAAGAAAAGACAGTGATGGAGAGTTGGCTGGTAGGCTAGCCAGAGGTGGAGAAATGGTCTGTCCAGCTACCCCTACTAGTCACCACACTGCATTTTTCAGAGAATGTAACGTTCTCTGTCCTCCATTTCCTTTTTTTGTCTCTCCCCTCCCTCCACTGTACCTTCTTTGTCTGGTCCTTTCTCTGTCTATCCTTTCTGTTCTAGTCTCCTTTTCTTTTCCTTTCTCTATTTTTGTTGCTCTGTTCTTCCTTCATCCCTATTTCTGTAATTCCTCTCTCTGTGTCCTTTCCTCCAGTGGCAAACTTAAGACGAGACGAATTGTTTAGACTTTGAGTTTAGCTTCGCCCTTGGGATTTCATTTCCAAGGCCCTCTTCACTGAACTGTGTGTGACTTGAATCTTCAAGGCATGACATTAGTGACTAAAGTAAGGATAGTATCGGGTGCTAGTTCTGTAAACCTCCTCATCTACAGCCAGCTCTGCTAAACACCTACCTGTTCCTTCTCCCTGTCTGGCTTCCTTCTATCCTTTGCTTTCCCTTTAAAGCAATGTTGTTTATTTTCCCAGGGCTATTTTCTTGATCCTTACTGACTAGAGAGTACCTGATTACCACAGGAAAGCAAACCAGTCCTTGTGAATAGTGGTTGTTCTTGATACTCTGGGGGGGCGGGGAGATGGAAAGCCCCCAACTATCCAGAAAACCTGATCTCTGAAACTGCATGGTCAGATGTACCCAGTGAAACCTGTCCAGGACTGGAAATTTTATTTCTTTCTCCCCTCCCCCCCTATTTTTTTATGGCAACTATAAACTCTCCCGGTTTCTCTTCCTTGCTGGTGTGCAGTGAGCTTGCAGTACGAGGAGAACTTAACTAGCTTAATTCTGCTCATCGATCTAGATCAGAGTTCCATTGCAGGATGGAAGGAGGAGCAAGTCAATAGAAGAGAGAGAGGAGGAATATCAAAGGGTCCGAGAGAGAATATTTGCCCGAGAGGTAAGTGTAGCTTCCGAGAGTTGTCAGCCCATAGCTTTTAGCTCTTAATCTTTGGAACTGTGAATGGAATGAACCCTCCATAAATGTTTTCTTGTTTTGTTCTGTTTTGAAATAACCAACATCAGCCAGCCCCAGATTTATTCTCTAAAATTAAAAGTGGTATATTGGGAAGCTGCAGAATTTTTATTTGTACATTTTGTAATTTGTGCATACATCATACAAAGGGAACTAAAACTTGGAGTGGCTGAATTTGGTAGATATGACTAGATTGAACATAGAAATTACTTTGGCAGGGCTTATGGAAGGGCCCTGAATCTGATCTGCCAAGCCCTCTTCCTGCTTGCCCTCTTCCACTCTTACTGTCTATTTTAGGCATCTTTGCTTCTGAGTGGAAGACTTAGTGTCCACATAGCCTATACATTCATCTTATCTGGCCAGCTGCATATTTAGGATGTGTTGGTAAATTTTAGAGCACAGGTCT
Source organism: Orycteropus afer afer (assembly GCF_000298275.1). Taxonomy (NCBI): domain Eukaryota; kingdom Metazoa; phylum Chordata; class Mammalia; order Tubulidentata; family Orycteropodidae; genus Orycteropus; species Orycteropus afer. Next base: position 560,564 of record NW_006921848.1, on the reverse strand, counting down.
GACATCCATCCTCTGTGAGCTCCATACTCCACATGCATAGAGGGTACCACTATTTCCTCTAGTCCCTTCCTAAACAGGAAGTCTCTTCTCTGTATTTCTTACTTTGCCTCTTTAGGACAGGAGTGACTCTGTGGGCCAGAAGGCAACTTGAATCATTTCAGGCAACTTTATTCTTAAGAGTTGTTGGCTGTATACTTGGTACAAGATATACTCGGTACTCCTGTATCTGGTTGCCTTTGCCTTCCAGGGTGAAGATTTCTATAGCAGAAGTTCAGGGAATGGTGTTGGTAGGCAAGGAAGGAACAAATCTCTAGAAAATGTAGGATCCAGATAGCAGTACCATCTCATAGTCTGATGAGCAGCACAGGAGGAAGAGCCAACCCCCTTCATTATCAAAAGATGTCCAGTTTTATTCAATATACTTAAGTGGCTATGGCTTTCCTCCCATTCCCCACTCTCCTCTCCCCCAGCAAGACCCAAAAAGTAAATAAATAAATTACATGTCTATATTTTTTCATCATCACTTAGCTCAAAAAACTATTGTTTCCCATTTCATGAAAACTAAACTCTCCTATGAACTTGTTCCATTGGCTCAGGAAATCCAGGTCCTTCCAAGAATCTGCACTAGGGACAGCTACACAACAAGCCTTCTGGCCCAAAGTCCAAAGAGAAGGAATCTTCTTACCTTCTTTTAATACATATTTCATCTGAGTCAGACAAATCCTTCTTCTAATGAGCCAACCAGTAACCTTACGAGGGTTTTGTATCTCTACTTACAAACCAGTTGGGTGGAATGAGAGAAGAGATGTCATTTGTATACAGTTGAACCCTGGTGGCACAGTGGTTAAAGCATTGACTGCTATCCAAAAGGTCAGCAGTTTAAGCCCACCAGCCTCTCTGTGGAAGAATGATGAGGCATTCTGCTTCCGTAAAGATTTACAGCCTTGGAAACTCTATGGGAGCAGTTCTTCTCCCTCCTGTAGGGTCATTGTGAGTGGAAATTGACTCGATGGCACTGGATTTGTTTTGGTTTGGTAATGATGCTAAATTGTAGACAGAGCAGGTTGTGGATAATAATTGCAAACATATATACATACACACACACATGTGTATGTGTGTGAGTATGTGTATATATATATATATATATATAGTGCTTACTATCTTTGAGGCACTATTCTAAGCACTTTATGTACATTAACTCATTTAATTCTCACACCAGGCCTGTGAGGTAGGTTTCCTTATTTTTCCCATTTCATAGATAAGGAACTGAGGCACAGAAAGGTTAAGGTATAACCTAAGGTCTTACTGCTAGTTAGCAGAAGAGCTGGTATTTGATTTCAAGCAGTCTGGCTCCAGAGTCTGTGCTCTTAACCCCTAAACTTAACTAAACCACTTCTCAATAGCTTGCTCTGCTCTAGGATCTTTAAATTAAGAAATATCAGTGACATCATAGCCTAGCTGATTATCTGTGATATGGTCTGTGCTCTTCTGAATCACTGACACATGGCCATTATACCAGCCATTATTAAAGCCATGGATGTTCTGAAAGCATAGACAACTTTAAGTAGGGGAATGGGGCTGTTTATCAACAATACTGGAATGGATCAAACTAAAATCATAAGAAAGACAAAGTTATCTCTTCTCTCCTTTTTTCTCCTGATTTCTAGCCTTATCAAGCCTCTACTTACATATGTTTTCTTTGTTAAATCTTTGTAGATTTATCACTTTCCTTTCAGTGCTTCTGACTCTTGCCATGGTAGAGGCATCAGGAATCTCAGAAGGTCTAGACAATGAAAAATGGCCAAAGCCCACTGTACTCCAAAGATTCCCACATAGAGGGGAGCCTGGCCAGCCAAAGGGAGCTGATTAAGAGTGAAGTTGTAGGTGCTGGAGGAGCAGGAGGCAGGCCAAAGAGAAAGAGAAGTGGCAAGAAGGGTGTTTGGATGGAAATGCTGCTGCTGCAGCCTTCTCTGCAACCTGAGCTGTGTGCTGGAAAGCTGCCCAACACAGGCTCTGCTCCAGGCGGAGCCTACTCTGCTCAGCAGGTGGACACTCTTGGTACTTTTTCCTAAGGGTTGGGAGTCCACCATGATGCTCACTTCATTCAGCTCAGTGGCTTTGTCAGGAAATGATTCCCAAAGGGAATGTTTCAGACTCTTAATTTCTCCTTTTTCTAGCCTCCTATCCATTTCCTACCCTCTTTGGGTCCCAGGTGTGAATGTTTTTCATTTTGACCAGTGTAGAAGGCAGAATGGAATAGCCATTGAAGATGATTTCCAAAAAACTAAGTTTCTTTCTCTTGTGTCCCTTTTCCCTTCCTGTGAAGACACTCTTTAGGACCAAGAACATCGATTGTTTTCCTCAGCTTACCATTAGAGAGAATAAATATAAGATGAAAAAGGAAGTAATAGTTAGGTTAATACTTTTCCTTTTCCCCCTTTCCATACTCCTTCCTACCTTTACCAGCCTCTGTTTTTGAACACTCTGTGGAAGGGCTGAAAGTGCCCAATATTCTTCCGCATTAAAGATGAGAAGTCAGATTGGGTATAAGGGTGTGGGCTGCCCTGTCCCTGCTCCCTCTCTCCCTGTTAGTGGGGTGAGCTTTGGTTTGAGGACATTGGGTGTTCATAGCATCATGGAACCCTTTTTGGTTATGCCATGCTGTTTTCTTATAAGTTATTTTCCGTTTTCTCCCCCTCACCTAGACTGGACAGAACGGATATCTAAATGACATCAGGTTAGTACCACCTAGCATGTTCCCTGCTTTTCATTGAGCTTTCGTCAGTGAGGTTAATATAATCCTGTAATGATGCTTTTCTTTGATGTTAACCAACAGACTCTCCAAAGAAGCCTTTTCTTCTAGTTCTCACAAAAGAAGGCAGATTTTTAGGTACCTCTGTGTGATCTACATCTCTCCTTTTTTTTTTTTAACTTTCATTTTGTTTTGCTATAATCTTTTCAGTGGAGTTAGTTTGCTCCATGCATGGCTGCTTGTGGAATAAATCAACTTGTGGTTTTTGCAACATTGGATTTTTTTTCCCCCCATTAAAAAAATCGACTCCTCTTCAGTGACTTTTTTGTTTAATTCCATTTTGAGTCCTAGATAGGTGGTGAAGAGGATCTAATAGGTGTGTCTGGGATTGGTCCTGCTGCCTCCCAGAAGTTTGGTAGAACTGGGCTTTGTTGAAGGACTTGAACATACATTAAGGTCATAGAATGGGTGTCTTCTGGCTGCCTTTTCTGAATGTGTGAAAAGCTGTGGGGAGTTTGTCCTTGTCCCATCATACTGAATGTTTTGTACCTTCATGAAGGAATAATATAGACACACATATAAATACACATATAAACATCTGTCTATGGATAGTTTTCTGTTTGAGAAAATGTATGAGCAAGATGACCTCAGAAGAGACTTTTCTACCTTAGAATGGGCTTAGAGCATGTTCTTGATGTGATTGTCCATAATTCCTTGCTCTTAGTGTTGGCAAAAACTGCTGTATTAACTTCCCCAGTGCCTCATATTCTTAATTTTCCAATTGATGACACTTGATAACACTGTCCCTTTCATATTAATCTCTCAGTCCCACCCCAGAGGATTACACAAGGCATTGATGAGAGCCACCAGCTCACTTTAAATATATTTAAATATATTCTTCCCATTTCTGTTGTACCAACAGAAATCAGTAAAGAGAACTTAAGTATTTAACACTAGGATTCATGTCTCCCCCTTTCCAAAGGGTTTCTCTCTTTTTGAATCTTGAGCTAGAAAGGGATTGACTAATTGAGATTAGACAGATATCTCATTCCCATCTTTTAGTTGTCCTTTCCAAGTTCAGTCAAACCATATGGGAAGTGATTCTTGAGATGGAGAGTTTGTTTCTCTTTCCATAGCTCTGAACTCTTTTTTTCCTAGACCATCCCTCATTGAGGCCTATATAAAAACCCTAAGGAGAGAGGGCTTCACAGTGTTCATCATAGTAAGGGATGCACTCCCTCACCATTTTGTTTCATTTTTACTTTTTTTAATTCTTGTTCATATCCTACACTTTAGGGTCATGGATCATTCCAGAATAACTTTAATAAACAGAAATTTTAAAGAGTTCTATGGACTCTGTGTATGACTTAATGCACAGTGCTTTAGCAGTTGTCAAAGTATACTTTATCTAATTCAGTGCCTTACATGCTAGTTTGATAACTCTAGGAAACCAGAAGCAGAAAGATTAAGTGGCTAGCCCAAGTTTACATAGCTATTAGTGGCAAAACTGGGACTGACTCCTTGTCCAGTGTTCTTCTCACTACACCACTCCACTTCTCTGCAACATCACTCCTTCCTCTCTGAGTAGTGTTCTACTGGGAGCCCTAATTAGCGTTTATTGCTAAGAAAAATGCTCTTATGAGTGCCATGGAGCATCAAACTACATCAAACTGTGCAGATAATAGCTCTAAGGATCTGGTTGTGCAGGTACAACTCTCTCCTCTCCGGACCTCCTTTTAAGCTGTTGCTTTTCATACTAAGCTTTGATTAAAGATGTAGATCATCCAAAATGCAGCTTCATGTACTCTTAAGAGGGTAACTTCTTCCCCTATTTGAGTACTAGGGCACTTCAGTGATTAGAAGCTGATCTTCTCTAACTACTTTATATGTTTATTCCCAAATCTTTGTTTGTGAAATGCCAATATACCAAATACCATTATCCAGATTGGCAGTAACTATGGTAACTTCCCAATACTTTGGAAGATTCTACTCCATTGTTAAATACGCCACAGTGAGGTTTACTGATATTGCCACCTCTTCCACAGGCCTCGTACCCACTCCCCAGGCCCAACAAACTAGACTTTTCACTAGCACTAAATGTCCTTGATAAAATTAAATCAGCTCTACTTTTACAGGAGGATGAGGTGTGAACAATGCTTTCTGCCTTTTATCCTCATCTCACCAACACAAACACACACACCACCAAAACCAATCTGGTACTCAGAATTGGGTTGAGTTGTTTTTTCTAGTTGCCTTATTTTTAGTAAAGTGGAAATAAATCATTAGAGATTAGGTTTTGTAGAGAAGGAAAACTAATCTCTTTCCTGGCCAAGACACACCCTATTTTCTCAAACCCTCATGGATGTAATGCACTAGTCCATGTTGGTCAGAAGATCATCGCACAGTCCACAGTTTGAGTCTTAGGAGAATGCATGAATACAGATGTGCTGCCACTTTGGCCCAAGCTTTTCTAGGGTGCTTGGTTTAAAGTTGCCCCATTCACTGTCTACCTGTAGTAGAAAGAGAAAGTAAATGACAGGATTGCTGTAACAATGTTACAGCAGCAGTGTTTGATTTAGGTAGAAAAGTTCATTATGACTTGTCTTGCAGAAATTAAGCTCTGATGTCTGAAATTCAGAGCAGCTTCATCCATTGCCACTACTGTATCCCTTTCCCCCACAAGCATATACTTCTTTACTAAGTCCTCAGTAGACTTGCCTTTGCCCATTGAGGCAAAGAGCTGTTGGATCTCATTTCAAGTCTGGTTCTATTCCTGGAGATCTCCTGATTTATACGTCTTTCTTGTTTCCCATTCTAGTTTTGACATCCTCAAGAGAAAGGAATAAACTTTTGAGTAAACAGGAATGTTTCCCAGTCCTTAGTTCTAACTATGTGGAGAGAAGCACTGAGGTTTTATATAAATATGGCATAGTGCCTAAGGCATTTGACTGCTTAACCAGAAGGCTAGCAGTTCAAACCCACCAGCCGCTCCTGGGGAGGAAGATTGGGCAATCTACTTCCATAGTGATACCACCTCGGAAACCCAAGGAGGGGTCGCTATGAGTTGGATCCGACTCGATGGCAGTGACTTTGGTTTGGCTTTTGATTAACCAGCTGTGCCAGTGTGTTCTTAGCTTACCATGGTTGGCTTGGCTAAAAGCTTGAATAGTTGACCCTAGCATGTATTTTGCCTAGTTTCCCTACAATGCCTTTGGAGCAGGTGGGAATAATACCTTGCTTTTTTAGAATAACTGAGCCTAGTGTGGAGCTAAGGGAATTGGGTTGAGGTTTCCTGTTTGTTTTTGGTGGGATGGTGGTGAAAAGAACGGAGCCCAAGTTACTGTGGTTTTTGCTTAATTGGCTCCAAGTATACATACCAAAACCTTGTGATTCCCATTTGATTTCCTTAGGTCATTGGGGGAGGCTGAGGATGCCTGGTTCTTGGTTGCTTATTGATTGAGAAGCTGTAAGAGCTTAACAAGATTGAGGGTTTTCAGGTCGACCCAGGCTATCTTGAGGAGTACAGCAGTTTTTAATCATAGGCAGTGATTATACCATCAGGATAACTCTGATGTTTCCATAGTAGAACAAGAGAAGAAGAATCCCTTTTCTCAGCAGCCTTGTGCACTTGCCTGGGCCAGTGGAGGTATAAATATGGGAGCATCTATGCACAGTGCCCCACTTCTTGCCATCCTGGATCCCAAGGGCTTTTTTGCTTGATCTTGCTGAGGACTCTGGTCCTTAGAGAACCTAGAACAAGTTGTTCCCAGATACCAAAATGGAACTTCCACAAAACAGTTCCCTACTGTCAGACTGAATTTTCCCAAGTACCCTTTTAGGCCACTGTACTCCTCATCCCACCCCTGGAAAGATGTCTATAAGCAGCACCTCTTCTTGTTTAGACATGTGTTATGTGGAAGACCTATTCTGTGATTTATCTGTGTCATTGACTACCCCTGCCTTCTAGCAGTAGTACCTATTAGGAGTCCTTTTATTTTAAGAACTCCTGGAAGGAACTTGTACCCCTCTGCTCCCCATTATTTCCTGCATGTATGGGATCCCCACAGGAGCTGGGGAAGAGACCACAGCCAATCTCAGCATCATGTATGTGGTTCCTGTCCACCTCTGGTCTGATGTACTGAATTAGCTGCCAGTGCACTGTCTTCCAGATTTGCCTCTGTGCTCTTTGTGGCTGTACTGGATCTTGTTCTGTCTGCTCCCATCAAGTCTCAGTTGGGCAGCCAACTAACAAGAAGTCAGTGTCCATCCTTCCTGCACCCTCACACCTTCTTTGTTATAGAAATGAACTCTCTCCTAGCCCTTCTGCTGAAGTGGTGGGTGGGGGGGGGTGTTCTGACCACTGTGGTCTCTGCAGGGGGAACCGAGAAGGGCTGAGCCACACTTCAAGCAGCCGCCAGAGCAGCACAGACAGTGAACTTAAATCCTTGGAGCCACGACCCTGGAGCAGCACAGACTCTGATGGCTCTGTCCGGAGCATGCGGCCCCCTGTCACCAAAGCCAGCAGCTTCAGTGGAATCTCTATCCTCACCCGGGGTGACAGCATCGGGAGCAGTAAAGGTGGCAGTGCAGGAAGGATCTCCAGGCCAGGTACAGTCTCTCTCCTTCCATGTCATGCCTATCCTTTCTTGCTTGTCTTCTGAGAAACATCACCGATACTTAGTCTAACAAAACACTTGTCTCAGTATAATTTCCTGGAAATCTAACACAGCTAAGTAAGGAGAAGTTTGATTTCTTGGAGCCATCATCCTTTTTTGGTTTGTTTGTTTTATGACGTTGATTGCAATCACCACAGTGTGCCGGCACTCTTCCCACTTCCTCCCTGTGTTTCTTGTTTCCATTTGTCCTCCTGTGCCTTTCTGCCTTCTGAGCTTTGTTTCTAACCAAATGCTGCCCTTTTGATCTCATCATTCTAAGGAGTGGTTACCTCCCTGCTGTTACTGTTCACTTTATAAGGTGTCTGTTGTTTGGCTGAAAGTTGAGCCACAGAGTGAGTTCTGTTCCAGGCTGAAGGGTATCTAAGAGCCATGGGCTCAGAGGTTTCACCAGTCTCTATACCAGTAAGCCTGGTCTTTTTCATTATTTCGAGTTTTGCTCTAAATTTTTCTCCCACTCTATTCAGGACCTCCTATTGGGCAGCTCTTTCAGAGCTGTCAGCATGGTAGCCAGTCACCCTCTAATTCTTCTGGTCTCAGGGTCATGGAGGCTGGAGTTCACATGGTCTTTTAGTCCTTTACGTTAATTGTTTGCTGGTGTCTTTGATTTTCTTCACTCTTCTTTGCTCTGGATGGGGAGCAAAGATAGTTACACCTTAGTAAGTCATCATCCTTTTGAGTTCTCTCTCTGATTTCCTTTCAGATCTTCTCTCCTGATTCAGAAAAACTGATTGGGGCTAGATTATTCTGCCTGATTTCTGACCGAAGTCCAGGTCCAGATTACACACTGATATGAAAATGATAGCTGCTTTCATCTTGTGGCCTTCCAAGACTCTAAAGTGGGTTTGTGGAGCAGAGGAAGCCTTTGGAGTTTAGCTATTTGTAATTAATTAGTAGTAGTCAATAGACTAGAACATCAGATATTATACTATTACATATACAACCCTGCAGTAACAGTAATAACAAACAATAATTTATAAATGGATACATAGGTAGATATGTAAGCTGAAAAGGTATAGGATGGTATATAGGAGTATGCCCATGAGCATGTATCAGTTTGGCAGAGATACTTCTACATACGTATTTATATGGGCTGCAAATATATCCGGGTATATAGTAGAGCATACAGAAGTTATGCGAACTTCTTAGCCATAACCAAACACCTTGAAGGACTGAGTCAGTGGGCTTGAGTGTTTAGGACCAGAGTCTAGGGGGACATCTAGGTCAACTGGCATAGCATAGTCCATAAAGACATGTTCTACATCCTACTTTGATAAGTAGCAAGTGGGGTGTTAAAGGCTTAATAAGCAACCATCTAAGATACGGCTATTGTTCTCTTCTTTGAAGAAAAGAAGAAAATCAAAGACTCAAGGAAACAGTTAGTCCAAAAACTAATGGACCACACAAACCAGTCTCCACTAGCCTGAGACCAGAAGAACTAGAGAGTACCCAGCTGCCACTACCTACCACTCTGATCAGGGTCACAACAGAAAGTCCTGGACAAGAGTGGGAGAAAAATGTAGAGAAAAATTCAAAATTACAAAAAAAGACAAGACTTACTAGTCTGATAGAGACTACTGAAACCCCAGAGACTACAGCCCTAGGGCACTCTTCAAACCTAGAATTAAACCCAGTCATGGAGATCAACTTTCAGGTAAACAATAGTCAGGCCTGGAAAGTGAACAGTAACACCCATGAGGAACATGTTCATAGCAATCAACCACACAAGACCAAAGGGCAGCACCTGCCCAAAAACAAAAGTTCAGAAGACGAGAAGGGTCAGGAAAGATGGGGGAATGGAAGTAGGGAACTCAGGGAGGAAGCAGGAAGTCTGCTATTACACTGAGGAGATTGCAACTAATGTCAAGAAAAATAATGGGTATAAATCGTTGAATAGAAACTAATTTGCTCTTTAAACTCTCACCCAAACCACAGTAAAGTGTTCTAAAAAAGAGAAAGAGAGAGATGCTGCTGTGACCACTCTTAGGACCATGGCCAGTCACTGGGAAGGAGCAGACGTTCTCATACATTCCACATGCAAGGCCTGTGACCACCCTTTTACTCTCTACACCCAGTGGGCTTCTGTTTCACCACTCTGAAAAAATGGCTTGAATCTCATTCCAGAAGTTCTGTGAGTCTTGTCCGTAGTAGATACCAAGAGTTGTGAAGATGTTGCCTCAAACTGTTAGATCTCTGCTGCCCTTCTCTGTTACCCCTTTCTATTCCCACTGTTTCTGCCTTTGTCCAGGCCTTTACCTTTCATTTATCACACTAGCCCTCAAGCTGATTTCCTGGCTCCATTTTCAGCCCCTTTGAGAACTGTTTTATCAGTCTAAAACAGATCTAATCACATCAGTCCCACCTTTAAAATTGCAGAATTTAAAAATAGAGAATTCATGATTCTTAATTGCCTGTATGATAAAAATCCAAACTACTTAATATAGCATGGCCTCCCCTCCTGACTCCAGTTTGCCATCTTAGTGTTATTTCCAGATACCCATCCATCCTTCTCAGGCTGTCTATCCATTTCTTGAATCTGGAATTAACTTTATTCCCCCTCAACTTGACAACTTTCTGTTTATCCATTAAGCCCTTCTCTTCTCCTCCTCTTTAAATCCTTGCTGACCCTCCTGATAGTTCATTCTTCCCTCATCTTTGCTTTCATAAAACTTTGTTCATATTGCTCATGTATCCCATATCCTTATCAGTTTGTAATAGCTGTGTGGCTGTCTCTCAAGGACTTGTGTTCCCTTCACAATGCCTGGCACATAGTCGACATTCAGTATGTATGTGAATGCATACATGCCTTGGAGAATCTGGAAATGGGAAAAATAGGGGGTGAAAGTGGTATGTGCACATGCATATGCTTGGAGAGACAGGGTTGTCTTCTTAGCAATTTTCATGAGAGATGCTACAAGTAGAGAAAACAGGTCCCTTAAGGGTTCAGGAATCTGGTCCTTCTCAGGAAGTAAGCAATCATATTTTAACTTTCTAATCATGATGGGCAGATTCTAGGCACTTCAGGGGAGGTGCCTCAGCAGCCTTATGTTTTGTTCAGTTCCAAAACCAAACTCTTGACAGTCAAGGTAGTTACTACCTTTGCAGAGTGAAAGCCTGCTGTGAGGTGAGGATTCTCATCAGCAGGGAAGCGGAAAGGCATCTATGCTCATCCTGACGGTGGGGTAGTGGACAGCAGGAGAGTGAAAAGAAAGAACAGTGGAAGAGTAGAGCCTTAGAGCTGGGCCCTCAGGGCTAGAATGCTCATGGCTTTGTTTATAACTCTTAATGGGTCTCCTGTTTGCCTTAGGTTTGGCGCTAGGTGCCCCAGAAGTGTGCAACCAGGTCACCTCATCCCAGACTATCCGGGGCCTTCTTCCGTGTACTGCCCAGCAGCAGCAGCAGCAACAGCAGCAGCTTCCTGCTCTCCCGCCCACGCCTCAGCAGCAGCCCCCCTTGAATAATCACATGATCTCACAGGTGAGTCACCACTCAGTGTCAGAGCCCCTCTAGCCTGATTCAGACAAGCTCTGGAAGTACCATCACATCTGTTGTGCTGTGGGTGGCAGGAAGGATCAGGTTTTGGAGACATGGCACTCTCTCCCCCATCCCTTATTTGTTAATTTGGGAAAAGAAGAGTAAGGGCAAAGATTTGGTCAAAGTGCTCTCAGTAGAGTCAGCCTAGGAACTTCTTGCTTTATATTTCTTCTTCTTCATCCTTAGAAATGTTAGTGGGGTCTTTTACCTGACCCCACATTTCTGCTGCACCTCATCTCCCTCTATACCCTGTATAATTAGCAAGGAGGTTTTGTTCACTGTATCCATATATGGAGCTTGAGAAGATCACAGCTCCCTCCACAGTCTGACTGAACATGTTTATGTGTCTGATGGCACATAAATACATGTTTATGTGTTATGGTCTGGAGCAAAAAGGAATGAAAAAACACTCATTCAAGACCCCTGCCATGCATATACCACAGGGCACAAAGACCCCAAATGTCTTTGTTTCCCATGCCATAAAAAGCTTATATCATTCTGAAATTATTTTCTATGTGTTGAAGGATTGAGCAAATGAGTAAATATTTTGAGGATGTTGAGAACCAGGTTTCTCACTGTCAGAAAGTGAAATACAAATACGGAACTGGAGTAGGCTAGGAAGAATTCTGCGTTGTTGGATTAAAATTGGATATGGTATGAATTTGTGAGGAGCTCTGGTAGCATAGTGCCTAAGGCACTTGACTGCTCACCAGAAGGCTGGCGGTTCAAACCCACCAGCCACTCCTCGGAAGGAAGGTTGAGCAATCCTACTTCCATAGTGATACTGCCTTGGAAACCCAAGGAGGGGTC
>NW_006921848.1:496085-548695 GCF_000298275.1 Orycteropus afer afer | reverse complement strand
GGTTGGGCAATCCTACTTCCGTAGTGATACTGCCTCGGAAACCCAAGGAGGGGTCGCTATGAGTTGGGGCCGACTCGACGGCAAACAACAACACAACAACAACATGAATTTGTGGGTTTTAATATATAAAACCCACTGCCTTCAAGTTGATTCCGACTCATAGTAACCCTGTAAGACAGTAGAACTGCCCCATAGGGTTTTCAAGACTGTAAATCTTTACAGAAACAGACTGCCACCTCTTTCTTCCATGTTTTAATATATAGATACAGAAATAGATATATGTGGTGTACATTAAAAAAAAAAAAAAGCTGTATCTTTCTGCAGTAGCTGGACTGGTAGATCTTAGTACCAACCAGAGTTTGAATGAAGTTGTACCTCTCTGGAGACCATGCACGGCATCAGCCTAAGAATCAGGTGCTGTTCTGAACTGGAACCTCCGTGGTCTAGACTTAAAAGTCACCTTAATACTCTGAGCATAGCTATGCTGAGATCGTCGCTTACTCTCCTCTTCCACAAACAGAGCTCCATCCATAGCTTTGTCCAAAAGCATGGTCGGAAAGAGAAGTTAGGAAGCTTGTATGTCTACACTGACTCTTTTCTGTGACAGTTTAAGTTTTACCTTTCAGGTTCCTTCCCCAGCTTTAGATATACTCTTTGGCTTTACATATACTCTTTCCTGGGTATAACACACAAGTCCCACACACTGATTCCTCAGGAACTGGACACTAAATTGGAAAGACCCCAGAATTTTCCAGTACTGCCCCATCTCAATTATAGTGAAAAGAAGGTAAAATAAAGAACGTTGGAGACCTGGGAAACCCTGCTCTATGTCTTGATGTGACTCACACGCAGATTATTCCTATCCTTCAACTTAGTCCCTAAATCAGTGTCTCTATAGTCCTAATGTTCTTTCTTGTTCTACACCACTCACTCCATTAAGTCTTGTTCATATCAGCTTACCTCCCTTCTCACCAAAGTATGGCGGCTATGTGTGTATGGTTTTCTCTGTCCGTATCTTGATTCAAACCTATAAATGGATACAAACTCTGAGCTTCTCCTTCTGGCTATCTCCTGCAATGTTTCTGTGTGTGTATGTCCCACTTTTATAAGGCCCCAGTATTTTTTAGTTTTTTGTAAAATATGTGTGTTTTAATACAGTCTTACTCCATTATCTTCCCTTTAGTACTCTGTTTGCTTCCCTTTTACTTCCATATTTAGAAAAAGATAGAAGAAATGAGAAGAATAAAGAGAAAATTGAAGGAATAGCTGTTTGGGACTGGAAATGTTTTAGGCAGGATATACCAGCCCTAAACCCCAAATTTCTGTTCAGATTGTGTTTTTCTCTAGAATTGTTAGCTTGAGGATCAATAGGTAACCCTTTGGTATTGGACTGATCTCTGGCAGAGAGTGTGGTGTTAAGCCTGGCACTACAGATCGGGGAAAAGGAGAATTGTTTGGTGCAGAGACCTCTGCATCCTCAGAAGTTTATTCTTGATATTAATCCTGATGACAGACTCCAAACTTAATCTTATCCTGGATAAGCTTTGGTGTCCCTGAAGCACTTATGGTAGTTGCTGATACTACATAAACGCCACTGCCGCCACCACCACCACTGTATGTCTTTTTTTTTTTTTCTTCCACTTCTCTCTTTCTCACTTTCCCTTTATACCTTTCTTCTTACTGTCTCTTTCTTTTTCTTTTTTCCCAACTATCAGCACTGGGCATTCTTCAAACTCAAGAAGTTGCTGAGCCCCAAAATAACTATTGTGCAGTTTCTCCACTTGTATATTACAGTGCATAGATGAAGAAAGTGACCCCACACACACACACACACACCACTGTGCTTACTCTAAAAGTTTTCCTTTAAAGAAAAAACTTTGAAAAAGGGTAGTTACCTTTAGCCCTGTAGCAAGAGGCCATTTGCACCAGGCCTGAGGATGATGTGGTCTGAACTACGCTCTTTCCCTTCTTGGCAAAACTTCAGATCCTGTGTTAGTAAAACATGTAAAACCACGGGGCAGGGCTGAGGACTAAAGGGCTAGTAGCCACCTTTTCATCCATTTTGCTTAAAATGAATGGGGGCTCTTAAAAAGGAGCCCTCTCAGCCTTTCCCAGTGAAGTCAGGCATCTCAGAGCCAGTGACTTAGCCCAAAATTCACCAGTCATTGGCAGTCATGTTCCTCAGGGTCAATCTAGCTTTCTCATAGTTTCTCTGTGATTACCTGACTCTGAAGTTTGAGACACTCCAAGGAGACAACATAGTTGAGGGTGGAAATGGAAAAACTAAAAAATAACACTGAGACCCCCTCCCTACTTTTTCCACTGCCCCTTTCCAGGTTCTTGGAAGCCTAATAGTGGAACATCATTTCTTCTCTCACTTTTTACTCAAAACTCACAAATGTAAGGAAAATAGACAGTGTTTTCTTACTTCATTGTCCCTGTGGCCACCCCTTCCCCTCATTACCCAAAGTATATAAGGCCAAACCAAGTTAGGCCCTCCCCTAAAAAAAAGAAGATTAACGTGACAGGATATGTGTTTAAAAGCCACTAGCACCAGCAGTTTATGCTGAGCAACCTGGCCGGCATTTATGTTTGGAATTTCATAGCTTACAGGAAATAGGTGTGCCAGTAGAGCAACAAGTTTATTACCAAGGCTACAGCAGCATCTCTCCCCAGTCGCATAGTGGATTCTTATTAACTTCTTTCTAACTAAGACGACTTTTATTTGTTTAATCCAGACATCAGCTCCTCTGCTAAGGCCTCCAGAGTATTCTCCTTTTTGAGGTATCTTCTGATTCCAGTCCTATCTGCTCTTTCAAGTTGCTCTTGTCACTTTGATCCCATGTAGATAGTTCATAATAGATTATAAAGCTGGAGGCAGACCTTTGTTACTAATTAAGCTAAACTATTAATTAGTTTTAAGAAGACTTCAGAGGATACTTTTGGTTTAAGTTTTACAGATTATCTCAGGGCAATAGTTTCAGGAGTTCATCCACCCTCTATGGTTCCAGAAAGACTGGAGTCCATGAGAATTTGAAATTCTGTTCTGCATTTTGTCCCTTTTGATCAGGATTCTTCTGTAGAATCTTTGATCAAAATGTTCAGTAATGGTAACTGGGCACCATCCAGTTCTGCTGGTCTCATGGCAAAGGAGGCATTTGGTCATGGAGATAAGCAGCCACACATTCCATTTCTTTCTCCTGTTCCTGAGTTACCTTCTTCCTCTGTTGCCCCAGGCAAGTGGAGACCAGTTGTGCCTTGGATAGCTGTGAGTCTTAACTTTCTTAACTGCAAAATAAGAGTTATTTTATATCCCTATAGGAGTATTGTGGGCTGAAACGAGACAGTGTATATAAATGTTTCTCCCCCACCGCTTCCACCTCTGTCCTTCTCCTGTCCCTCCTACCACTGGTGGCTATGACCATAGAACTGATGAAGTGATCAAAATGGCTGGATAGGAAGAAGGGAGAGAAGAAAAACAACTACCCTTTAGTCAGTTTAGAATATACCATGTTCCTAATAAACAAATTCCCCCTACGTGAGACTAGTGAAGGCACTAAAGGAGCAAAAGCTAAAACCAGGCTATTTTATTCCTAGATATTTCCCTGCTTGCTTCTGGGGGGATTTTTCATACTGCCCTCATAGACTAGAGGAGCAATCATGGAGCTAAAGGAAGTAGCCAGAACCAAGCGGTAACTGGGTATTTTTTCCCTTCTCTGCCCTTGGGAAGTGATGATGCTTGTGAATGAGCATTTCCTTCAGGAGAGATGTGGTATGAAATCGGGAACATGACAAGGAGAGCTGAGCCAGACCTTGTATGACCCTACTTACATACACAGTACACAGTGCAAACAGGAATCCCTTTTCAAGTGGACATCCAAGGAGGGCTGCAGTAGTGCTCCCCAGGAATCATATGCTCAGGAAAAATGCTTTGGAGAAAGCTTTATTTGGAATCAAGCTGCAGACTCTAGTCCTGAGAGTCCTAAGATTGCTCACAACAGCTGCAGAGTTCTGAGTGGCTAATGGGGCGGGGCATGTAGCAGGTCTCTCCTCATAGGAGAGATTGCCTGTTTGTGGAAGAATTGTAAATGCCACAAGCTCTTCCCAGGCTTGGTTTCAAGCCTGCTCTACTGCCTGCTCAGCAGCCTTGCTATTTATGTGAAATTTCCTTTATGATTAACTTGTTGTTCCTCCCTTCTCCCTCCCCATCTCTACCCCCCTACCTCTTCCTATGATTTCCTTTTCTCTCCCCTTTTCCACATGCCTCTCTGCCGGTCCACAGCCAGTCCCGGCTCTGCAACCCTCTCCGCAGCCTGTTCAGTTCTCTCCAAGCTCCTGTCCCCAAGTCCTTCTGCCAGTCTCTCCGCCCCAGCAGTACAATATGGTATAATTCCATTCCCCTTTTTGTCCTTGTCCATGTGTGGCCTGTATCTGTTGATATGACTGGGTTCATCTGGGATGGCTTTGCAAGCATGCTGTGCTTTTTGAGAGAGCTATTTTGTGTTCCTCGAGGGGCCAGCATGGGCTGACATGTACTCCATTCTAACGGCCTCATCACAGCACTTTAGGCATCAAGAGATGCCTAAATGTAAGACAGAAAGGAATAGTGAGTTCCCCTGAGTTTCAGAGAGGGAACAAAATTGGTTGCTGGTCCAACCTAGGCTCTTCATCTCTCTACCATGTACATCCTTCCTATCATTTTCTCCCTGGACATGTCTAAGGAGAAAAAATTGTTCTCTATAACTTATTTTAAAAATAACACAATTGTAGATTTTTCTGGTACCACTGGTAAAAACTTAAAATGTTCCCCTATCTCATCATGTCATTTTATGTAAAACTAGCCTTATCCCACTGCATAGTACATGCTGTTTAAATTGGTTTCTACTCTGACTATAAATTCTCTTAAGATCTGATTTGCCAGGTAGTGGATAACTTCCATCATGGTTATAAGAGCCCCGATTTTTTGTGTGTGTTAATCACCTCTCTCTGGTTTTTCATTAGAATCCCCTCTTTTCTCTCCTACTTCTTATCTCTATTCTGAAAAGTCCTGGAGTATGGACTTCAAAGTAATCTCCAATTCAGTCATTTTGTCATCTGTTCCTGTCCAGTAAGCCAGCAAAACAGCTAACATGAAGATCAGAGTGAAAATTGAGTGAAACTACAGGAAAGCGTTATCTTTTGGTTTCTGCTAGTTTCTTTTGCAAAAGATCTCCTTCTCTGGTGTGATGGTGGTGGTGGTAGGGTATGTGTTTGTGTGTCAATTACTGTCCAGACAACAGAAGAGAGGAGAAAGCTAACAAACCCTAAGCTATCACTATACAAGTGAGAGATGGAACACCATCACCTATACTGCTTAGGGAAGAGGGCTGAGAGAGAAGGTAATTAAAGATTGACCAGTCAGTCTTGCCATCCAGCTCAGCCACTCACCCTGGCCTCCTTTCGGAGGCGAGAATTGGAAGAGGTTTCTGAAGGGCAGAAGAACTCTAGGCTAGTGTTAGAGAACAGAGGTGGAAATGATCTGGAGAGGAAGTAGGGAGATAAGCAGCAGGAGTGGGAACCCAGCAGTCTTTCCCCTGCGTAGGCAGAGCTAGGTAACCACGTGAACCTACTCACCCATAAGCAACTCGAGGTGTTATTTGAGTCCTTTATTATAAAAAGCAGACTTATAGCAATGTAGGGACCCTTTGTATGATTGGGGGCAGGAGAAAGACAGGAAATAGAAAGACTCGTATAATCTTTTTCTTTCACCCAATAACTAGTTCTTTTTTTCTATATATAGAAGTTGTGTCATTGCTCCCATCTTCCCAGGAGTAATCCTAATGAAGGTCATAATCAGGGTGGCCCTTGTTAACTCATATGTAGTAGAGAGACTGGCTCCAGAGTTGGGCTTCAAACAGCTCAATTCAAGCAATTTAAAGCACTGTATAACAGAGGTTTAGGGCTGAAAAACACCTCCCAGGAGGACAGAGGCAGGACAATCTCTAATTGATGTAAAAGAAAGGCTCTAGAGAAGGTTAGTATTGCTGTCTGTCTGTCTGTCTGTGTTCAAGTCAAAGAGATGAACCTTGATATGGCCTCAGTCCTAAAGTCCCCCACTCTACCAACAGGCAGATGACCTCAGCAACCCCTTTGGACAAATGAGCCTTAGCCGCCAAAGTTCTACTGAGGCAGCTGACCCATCTTCAGCTCTGTTCCAACCTCCACTTATCTCCCAGCACCCTCAGCAGACTAGCTTCATCATGGCTTCCACGGGACAGCCCCTCCCCACTTCCAACTATTCCACCTCTAGCCATGCACCACCTACTCAGCAAGTCCTGCCACCCCAGGGCTACATGCAGCCTCCTCAACAGGTAAGCAGCTTGGGTCCCCAGGTTAAATCAGTTTGTCCAGTGTCCTTCTTTCTTCCTCTAGTTCAGACAGACTAGAGGGTACACCTGTCCCCACCTAGTGCTTGAGAGTTACCATTCTAGCCAGGTCTTCTTTCTGTGTGACACAAATCCTTTCTTTTCCCTTTCAAACTTGTATACTAATCCTGCAATTTCAGGTCCAGAATACTTCCATTTACAAATTTCTGGCTTTCAACTCTGATGTATTTTATAGTGTGGGGATGTTGGGGTTAAATTTGAGTGGCCCTCACATACCTCTTTCTTTTCATCATAGATCCAGGTTTCTTACTATCCCCCTGGACAGTATCCTAACTCCAACCAGCAATATCGACCTCTCTCTCACTCGGTGGCCTATAGCCCCCAACGTGGTCAGCAGCTCCCTCAGCCATCCCAGCAGCCTGGTAAGAGAAACTTCTGGTGTAAGGAGTCAGCGAAGGGGAGAAGCTGGAAACTGGGAAACAGAGATTACCTTCCCCATCCAAAAAGAAAAAAAATTAAAGAAAAACAGATACGATTAGGTCCAAAAGAAGGATCCGGAATTTTCAGAAAAAGAAAAAGTAGAGTAGAATGGAAGAGGGAAATTACTGATAGGGTGTGACCTCCTAAACATTGTTGAGACCATAACTAATATCTTCTCTGCCTTGCCTATCCCTAGGTTTACAGCCCATGATGCCTAACCAACAACAGGCGGCTTACCAAGGCATGATTGGGGTCCAGCAGCCACAAAACCAGGGCCTGCTCAGCAACCAGAGGAGCAGCATGGGGGGCCAAATGCAAGGCCTGGTGGTTCAGTACACTCCACTGCCTTCTTACCATGTGGGTGCATTCTGAGTAGGGGAAGATCACCCAGTCCCTGGGGAGAAGAAAAGGAAGACAGTCTCCCAGAGTCTTCCAGACTGATAGTTCCAATTCTAAAATATTTTCTATGTTTCCCGTAGAATTTAGGTTTTTTTTCCTCTGAGAGAGTGCCCAGAAAGTCTGAGGAGAATCTTTATTTAAATTGTTTCATCTTTATACAGCCATAGAAATGTGTCTATGCTCAGGAAAGGAGACTCTAAAGGAAATTGAGCTCCTTCTTTGTCAGATGCCCAAAGGTTGTGTTTGGAAAAGTGTGTGTGTGTGATGGGGGGGGCGGGAATGGAGATAGTTCTATAAACATTTCCTTGAAGCAGACGGGGAAGAACAGGAGGGGTCTCTGAGAGGTAGGGAAGGAAGTTGCAGTGCCCTCGTCTAGTGATGACTGGGCTTTTCTCTTGGTGAGCTCACCGAGTACACATACTCATTCTCTTCTTGTCTCTACCCAGGTCCCTGTGGGCAATGACTCACAAAATGTGGTCCAGCCGCCTTTCCAGCAACCCATGCTGGTGCCTGTGAGCCAATCTGTGCAAGGGGGCCTGCCAGCAGGGGGCGTACCTGTGTACTACAGCATGATCCCACCAACTCAGCAGAATGGTACGAGGTGAGGACTCCTACAGAGTGGGGACTCTTCTCTTGTAGACCTCCAGCAGCTATTGCACCATGGTTTTGTTTCTGCTGCTAAGAAAGGCAGGAGTAAAGATCCTAGGTACCTAAAGCAGGTAGAACATGAAGGTGTTAATCCTCCTTTTCTCCTCTTTGATTTATATTTAAACAAGAGCTCGTCAGCAGAAAAAATTCCGTCTTCAGAGACAGAGGTTTTACAATTTCTCGGTTTTGTTTTTCTAACTAATGGGACTCAGAACTGAGATAGAGACTGCTCGTTATTAAGAGAAGCAATTTTGTAGTGTGTGTGTGTATATATATATATATATTTTTTTTTTTAATATATATAGTTTGTATCTATGAGCAAATCTCAGATGATGTGTCTCTTTCTCTGTGTTTATTTATATCTGCGTATAGGTCATAGCTAATCGAATTTTAGAGGTAGAAGGCACCTTAGAAATAGTCTAGTCAACTCCCCTTGTTTTCTTTCTTTCTCTTGTTTTATAAATGAAGAAATTCCAGCTAAGGATATTAAGAAATTTGCATATATTTCTTAACTAGTTAGTAGCAGAGCTGGAACTGGAACTCGTCTGGGCCTGTGTGACTATCTCTCAGTGTGTGTGTGTGTGTGTGTGTATCTCCATGTTGTCTAGGATTTTATGTTTTTTGTCCCATTTGTCTTTAGGTGACTATCTGTCAGTCTTTGTGTTTATCTCTAAAATCACAAATCTCCTTTGTTATTTTTATCCATCTCTCTAGCACTGTATATCTGTCTCTGACATGCTCTTTGTCTCTGTTTCTGCTGTGTTTTCTCAGAATCTGTGTCTATGTGTGTGTATGTGCATGTATGCACGTGTATGTGTCTGATGTTTCCACACTGTTAGGAAAGAGCATGTGTCGTGAACATTCCATCTGTAGCACTGATTAGCAGCTTCCTAATTGAAAGATGATCAAGTACAAATATATCTAATTAACTTTGAACTGATGAGTGATTTTAGAAATTGCATGGCAAATTGATGGGGGAATGACTTGGAGCTGCCTCTGCTTCCCATGGGGGACTCCCAGAAAGCAGCAGCTGTTCGCCAGGAGCCCTGTTCCTCCCTGTACCGCTTTACCACTCCTCTCTTCTGCATCTTCCCAGCCCTTCTGTAGGATTTCTGCAGCCTCCCGGCACCGAGCAGTACCAGATGCCTCAGTCTCCTTCTCCCTGCAGTCCACCACAGATGCCACAGCAGTACTCAGGTAAGAAGATAAAGAATCAGGGAGGTCTTGGCCACTTGCAAGGAGCTCTGGTGGCGTAGTGCCTAAGGCATCTGACTGCTAACCAGAAGGCTGGTGGTTCAAACCCACCAGCCACTCCTCGGAAGGAAGGTTGGGCAATCTACTTCTGTAGTACTACCACCTCGGAAACCCAAGGAGGGCAGTGAGTTTGGTTTTTTAGTGGCCACTGGCAAGAGCAAAATGTTGCTAAAGAGCTTGTGCTCTAGAGTTGGGAAGGACAGAAAGAGTCCAGGGATTGACTGCCTTGTTTCCAGCTGACCCCATGAGTAGGAGAGAGCAAAGCCTTGACTGGTGTTTTCCGGGCTGCTAAAGCTGACCTCTCGGGAAATAGGAGGTTGGTTGTCCTGTCCCAGAGAAGCTACATCTCTGACTGGTTTCCTCACCACCACCACCACCCCCTTTTTTTTTTTTTTGCTGAATCCTGCATTATCCTCTCATGCCTTTGAGAAATTAAGTGCTTACCTCTGTCTCCTGTGCATATTCTTCTAGTAGACAGCCTTTCTTTTCCCTTGGGAGTTTGAAGGAGGCTGATAAAATGTATTTTAAGGTATATCTTAGGATTGTATAACATTTTTTGGTATGTTCACACATACATTGTATCATTGCAGTCTTCACCACAACCTCCTGAGAAGGAAATTTAAGGCTCAGAGAGGTTAAATGACTTGCCTGAGGTCACAGTCCTAGAACTTTAACTTGGGTCTTTTGACGTTCTATATTCTGTGTTGCATCCTTAATAACGCTGTTTCTTTCCCTCCAGTGGGAAAGAAATGGATAGCATATTAAACAGCTAAAGTCTCTCTTTACTGGGAGCTGTGGTGACATAGTGTCTAAGGCATTTCACTGCTAACTCGAAGGGTGGCAGTTCAAACCCACCAGCCACTCCTCAGAAGAAAGGTTGGACAATCTACTTCTGTAGTGATACCGCCTCAGAAACCCAAGGAGGGGTCGCTATGAGTCGGATCTGACTCGATGGCAGTGAGTTTGGTTTTTTGGTTTAAAGGCTCTCTTTGGAGGGGCCAGCGACCCCAGTTGAATAGGCAGCCTCTCAGTGACCTAGCAGTACACTGCAGTTAAAGAAGCTTCAGAGTTTCTGGAGGGGAGGAAGTCTTAATCTAGCCTCCAGCTATCCCAGTCCACTTAATGTATTTATTGTGGGGATGTCAGAGTGCCCTCTTCTGGTGAGAGGGAGGTATTTCACCAGTTTTCACCATTTAGAAATGCAATGATTTTTCATTTAAGGTTTTTTGCATCCTTACAGTGTAAGACACTGTAGAAGGAATTCTGATATTAATCTTGCTCATAAGACATAATGAATTCTTACCTTCAAGGAGCAATGACTTCTGACTTCATCCAGGCCAAACGGGGATCATTTCCAGGCTGAGAGGTTTTAAATTCAACAGCATTTACCCTTTTATTACATTATTGGCCTCTCTAGCTCTTTCTCCTAGTGTCCACCAGGAGCATTTGGCCTTGAAATTCCCAACAGGGTATGGAAACCAGCTCCCAAAACCACTGTGGCCTGTGGTAGTGCTTGGTACCGCAGGGCATTTTGTCTCTTACTTATTAAAATAAGCGTATGCATGTGCATATGGGTATACTTGTATGTGCATTTTTATGTGTATTCCTGGTGGTTTGTCCCTTTATCTATTGGGTCTCTCTGTGGTTATATCTGTGTTCATCTTAAAAAACAAGGTCTTTGAATCAGCAGCAATGCAAATGAAAATAATTTTTCATTACCTTTTCTGGACCTCGTACTGGGTTTAAGTAAGCAGAAATAGTTGTTGGTGTGGAAATAGCAGCTCCACATCTGGGCTGGGTTGGAAGAAGGAGATAACCTGGGTTCTATCCACATCAACAGAAATAGAGAAAACCCTCTATTTTTCTTGATGCTTTGGACTTTCTCACTTATTTCTCCTATCTTCCTAGCTACCCTCCCTGATTCCAGGCTTCTGACTGACCCCTTCTACAATGGGCCATACTCATCAGTCCATTGATTTTAAAAGTCTTTATCCATGCTCATGGAAATCTAAGAGGAAGCAGAAGAGAAACAAGTGCTTCTTCTGCCTGCTTTTCAGTTTACCCTTCAGTGAGAAGCTAGAAGACAGGCCGAGTCTGCAAGGGCTCCTCTGTCACCTTCAGAGGACAGCTACCCGCCCTCCTCCCATGTAGCAACATGGTCACTTTTCCAAAAATAAAGGCAGGGATTAGAATTGGCTGTTCCTGGAACAACTGTTCTGGCTTATTAATACATTTTTGTAGTTACCCAGTTCACTCCAGGCCTGGACCTTATATTAGACATAACTATAAGCCCAGGAAATGCTTTTCTCTCCACTAAAATGATAGCTTGCATGTCCCTTGAGGTTTCTACAGGGATGACTGTTTGGAGAAGATGCAGAGACATGAAATGGTAGTGATACCTATGCACAGACTCCCAATTTACAGTGACCAGCAGCACAGAGGGAGATGCACACAGAAACAGCTTCTCACATACTTACAGACTCATACTGTAGCTGAGGGGTTGCCAAAGCCAAGATTCTTTTTCTCCCATTCCCGGAAGACACCCTCTCCCCCACCAAAAACCAGGAAAAAGACCAAGATATGAGTGAATTTTATCCAGTAATTCGGGAAGGATACCTATGAGTTTTATTTCTCTGGACATTCCTTCTATAGATTTGATTCCTGGGGTAAGGAAGAAGCCTATCAGTTTTCTACCTCAGCGATTTAAAAACAAAAAAAAGTAGTAAGAAAAACAAAAAACAGTTCTGCCAGACATAAATGTCATCTGTTTGTATTTATGCGGTGTGCTCTGCCCAATCGACCTTTCTGCCCAGGTTTAATGATGCCACTTAAAAAGCCATTCACACATCCCCTCTCCTTTCAGAGCTTTCCAACTGAAATTGATTTCCTTATTCAACCCCCTTCTCCCCCTTCCCACCCTGACCCCAACCCAGACTTCTTCCCCCAACCTGATTATATGTAAGTGCTGTCACTGGGCAGTGGGCTGTTTGGTTTTGGGGGTTTTTTTATTGCCACATCCATTAAGAAGTAGCGACAGTTCAGCTGCTAACGGATGCCACCTGCTTTTGGCTGAAGGAAGAGAAGCATAAAAATCAGCTCATCAGCCGAGCAGTGCTCAGAGTCCTCAGCTGAGTGAAGGAACAATGCTCCAGGCCAGCGGGGGAGGACTGGGTGTAGGGAGGACGCAGGACAGAGGCTGCTGCTGAGAACCCTGGCTTTGTTTTTGTTAGGCTCAGAGAAAATAATGAGGACTTTGATCACCACCACCACCACCTTGAGCCCCCTGATAGCCTCTTATGGCTACATGTTGGTATTAGAGCCTCCACTGCCTTGTTTGCGCCCCCACCCCTACACACGCACACATCTGTAAGCACTCCCATCCCCCACCTTTCCTGGCCCAGGGCATCAGGCTCAGATTATGAGCTGCCTTCCAGAAAAGCTGTAGATTTGATTATTTTTGCCTTGGCCCCTCAGGTAGCAGCAATGAGGTGTTTGAATAAGGTCAACTGCAGTTCTGTTGGTAGAGGATGTTAGAGCTGGTAGGGCTTTTAGGATGGAGAAATAAAATGCCCAAAACAGCTATAGAAACGGGGCAGTCCTTTCCTTAAGTGCATGACACTACAAAACTGCAATTTTCCTGCGGCCCTTCTATAAGCCATGCTGATGAATAATATGCCCTGTCTCTCTTGGCAGGGGATGGGGATATGTGAACCTGTTTCTCTTGAGTCTTCATGCCCTCTGATTGTGACCCCAGAGGGTGGGGGTCACAAATTGACTGGCGAATGGTATGTGACACATGCTGTGTCTCCTGAGCTGCTCTCTCAGACCTCCCACCGTCTCTCTTGCTTTCCTTTGACTGACGCTACCTGAGAAAAGCAATCATGCTCACTTCCCAGCATGACTGGTGCCCCGGGCAGAAGCTGCAACATTTCCCATCACAAGAAGCGATGTGATGGTAGCTGCCGCAGCAGCCTCAGAATGCTGCACCATGTAAACAGCAGCATTGCAGCAGGTTTTCAACTGAACAACCCCCAGGTCCCATTTCTCTGCCATCACACACACATGAACCCGGCCTATCCCTCAGTGGGGATATATCCTGGGAGGTCAAGAGCAGACCCTCAGTCTGAACAATCCCCTGGGGGAAGCAGAACTCCTGCCCATCCTTCTCAGCAGACTATCAGTCATACTGCTTCTCCCTGACCTCTTCTCTTGCTTTTCACCAGGGAAAGGATTCAGAACTTAATGTTCCTCCTCACTGATCTCTTTCCTTCCCCACCCCTGTGAGAAGATAACAGCATCAGTGATTGTCATCTGAAACCTCAGTGACACATCCAGTCAGACACTTGAACCTCTCAGTGTAAACTTCAGAGTGGTGGGTCCAGTCCTTCCATTCCTTTTCTGCTGTCATTGCCCTGATTCAGAAACTTCTCGTTTTCATTCTGTTTCAGTAGCTTCCTAACCAGTTCTTCCTGCAGCTGGTCTCTCCTTCCCTTCAACCATCCTACATTTGTCCACTTGAGTTAGCTCTCTGAAATGCAAGTCCTGTTCCCAACACCTCCAGAATGAAGTCCAAGCTCCTTAACAAAGCATACTTCAAACCCTGACACCAACTATTTATATAATGTCTGTCTCCCTCAAGGGAGCTCTGGTGGCATAGTGCTTAAGGCAATTGACTGCTAATGAGAAGGCTGGCAGTTCAAACCCACCAGCCACTCCTTGGAAGGAAGACTGGGCAATCTACTTCCATAGTGATACTCCCTCAGAAACTCAAGGGGGGGTCGCTATGAGTGGGATATGACTCGACGGCAGTGAGTTTGTTTTTTGGTCTCCCTCGTTGATTGTCTGTTTCGTGATGGCAAGGACCGAGTTTGTTATGCACCCAATGCCCAACATAATAACTAGTGCATAGTAAATGTTCAATAAATGCTTATTGAAGAAATAAGTTAAGTGTATCTCATGTACTACTTCCCCTACATAGCCTCTATGTTTTAGCACCTTGAAATTATTTTTCATTTCTTGCATGTAACATACATCTCCATGCCATTTTCCCTGGTTGGAATGTTCCCTAACTCACTCCATCCTTGCCTAAGAAATACTTTGTTGGTCTGGCTCAGTGAAGCTACATCTTTTCCAGAACCCCCAGAGATCACTAACTTATCTGCAGCCATTACCAGAAAAGCCTGCACGTGCCCACACTCCTGGCCTAAAGTCATACTGGGGCCGGTGCCATGCTCAGATGTTAATGCAATCTGACCTGGACATTTGGTAGCACCCAACCCAGGCAGAATGGAGCAGTGTTCTGCCAAACATGCCAAAGTACTCCTCACCAGATAAAGACCAGGAGAACCTCTGGAACTACTCTCCCTTCCACCACAGCCTCCACTGGTTTGGGGAGAGGGAATCAGGAACACACCTCAGATTTCCAGCAGGACACAGTTAGAGTAACCCTGAGGCTGGAAGTGAACTTGCTTACTGGCTTTTCTACCCAGGACAAGCTGGAAGGCCAAAATACAGTTTGAATTCATAACCAACTGCTTTCTTCCTGTCACTCAGGAGTGTCACCTTCTGGACCAGGGGTGGTGGTTATGCAGCTGAATGTCCCTAATGGACCCCAAACCCCCCAGAATCCATCCATGGTCCAGTGGAGTCACTGTAAATACTACAGTGTGGACCAGCGAGGGCAAAAGCCTGGAGACCTGTACAATCCTGAAAGCAGCCCCCAGGTGAGTCCTTCAGCCCAGCCCCATCTCAGCAAGGAGGTGTGGTGAGAATCCTCCCAAGAAGCAGTCTTTGCCATTGACTGAGCAGCTTCTTTACACATCTTTCCCTGGGCACTTTTAGGAGAGAAACACAAGAAATAGAAGAGTGCATCCTCTTTCAGGGAATCGCAGATCTAAGGTGGCAGACAGTACACACATTTGAAATTGCTCAGAGAATACTTAAAACAGAGTGTCAAAAAGTAGACATTAAAATAATACAAGCTGATTGTCTGGTGACTAAGGGGACAGTTTGAAGAAGCAGTCTGGCTTTGGGAGAGATTCATTTCCTGAGGGAGGTGAGTTTTAAACTAAGTCATTGGAGTATCTAAGGAGTAACAATTAGGTATTTATGTGATGTGTGCTCTTCTCTTCCACAGGCCAACACCCAGATGAGCAGCAGTCCTGTCCCGTCTCCTACCCAGTCCCCAGCTCCCTCTCCTGTCACCAGCCTCAGTAACGTCTGCACAGGACTCAGTCCCCTGCCTGTCCTCACACAGTTCCCCCGGCCTGGGGGTGCAGCACAGGGTAAGGGTTAGATTAGGACTGACTGCTGTATAATTCACCCTTTACATCCCACTCCTAAGTAGGGGGATCTAGAGGGAAGTAACAGGCGGAGAATCAGTGTGGCAGGTCCAGTTCTGGAAGCCAGCTCTTCCTTTCTACTTAGCAAACTTCTGGAAATTAATGTTTCTATTCAAGTTAAGGACATCCTCCCCCTTCTAGTGTTACCCATAGTTAACTTACCTCAAGATACTTACCATCAAGTAGAGTTGGTGACTGTGGCCAGGGAAAAGAAGTTCACTGAACTTTCTGATGAATCAAAGAGTGAAAACCATCAGTGCTGAGTCTGAGGGCTGGGAAAGTGGGGCCATGTCAGAAATAGTAAGTATGGTTTTAGAAGAAGGAACACTAGATTTGGGTTAAAAGAGATTGAGTTCCACCCAAATCACAATAAATAAAAAGAAAGATTGAGTTCAAGTTCTAGTTCCACTACTCCAGCTTTGCTATGTTGAGCAAGTTACTTAAACTCAGAACCAAACTTCAGTTTCCTAATCTATAAAATGGGGTTAATCACATATAAGATGGGAATAAGATGGGAATAATCTTACCTACTTCCTGTGTTGGCTATCACAAGCAGTCTGAAAACAAGATGAGAATATAGTTTAAAAACTTAAAGTGCTTTGAAATGTAATTATTATCAATAATGATAATAACAGTAATATTGATACTCAATAACAATAGCTAATTCTTATGGTGCTTACCATATACCAGGTATTGCTATAAGTGCTTACCTGTATTATATTCATTTAACCTTCCCAGCAACACTAATGAAGGAAAACTGTCCAGCATTACATTACCAGTGATAGAGCCAGGATTTGAACTTAAACAGGCTGGTTCCACGTCTGTGCTTATGCTCACTCTACTGTATTACTTCTCATGTGAGTCAGAAATTTGAGCCCTGGGTTTGGAGGTGAGGTGAATGAATCTACTTAAGAAATAAAAGACATTTGTAAGAGTCTCTAGTTTTCCCCCCTGATCATTTCCCCAGAGCCTTTTGTCTACCATAGGCAGAATCCTTCTTCCAAAGTAAGGAGACCCAGTAACCCCATTTATCTGTGAGAACTAAGGGATTTAGGAAGAAAGACAACTCTTAATTAAGTCACATAAGCACTCCCATCATAGAAAGTAGTGGAAGTAGTATGTACTGTTACTGTCCATCTCCAGACCCCCCCAGAAGTCTCTTAAATTTCATACCATGAAACTCAAACTCCCAGAAAACCACCTGCTCTTCTTCATTAGGTGATGGGCGCTACTCCCTCTTGGGCCAGCCATTACAGTACAATCTGTCCATCTGCCCTCCCTTGCTCCATGGCCAGTCAACTTACACAGTGCACCAGGTAAGGATGTCCACCATCCCCTCCCACTCAGCCTTGGGGCCATCAGACCCACCTTCTCATTTGGATGCTATCTCTGAGCCACCCAGCTAAGTGGACAAGGGAAAAAACACAGTGGATGGAGTGAGAGGGGCTGAGGGTCTCACCCTACTCCTGTTACTCATTCTTCCCATGTCCATCTACCCCAGTGCCAAGAGGGAAGGACTGTTTGCTTCTGAGTGGCCACAACCTGGCCAGTTTGACTGCCTGGTGGGTTGGAGTCATCAGAGCTGGGTCATTCTCAATCTCTCAGGCAGACCTTGGGATTGAAGGCAGTCAGTGTTGTTTACCTGAGATGAAAGTTACCTTTCAAATGTTGAAGGGACAGAGTGGATTGAAGCATGGAAACCGAGGCAAGAGACAAGCACTCAAATCGGCCTCCACTGACCTAGGGACGGCAGATGTTGGTGAGTTGCTGAATCCCCTGAAAACGTGCCCATTACCCCCTGCCCCAGCCCTCTATTAACAACCTTGGCCAGGTGGGAAAAGCCAGCTTAGTGTGGGGAGTGGAAATGGGAACCTTTTGTGCTCAAGAGGAGGGACAAGTAAAGTGTCTCAGTTCTCCTTACCAAGCTATCCTGGGTCCTTGGGAAAATAGTGGTAGAAATTGGGAAGAATACACCGAGTCTTCTGGAAACAGTCTTGACCCTAATCTGGGACCTTGACTTTTGGTAGCTCTAGACCCAGTACAGGAGCAGATTGTCAGAGAATATGGAGAAGGCTTCCATACTAGGCATATAAGATTTCTGGATTTCCTCTATTGGAAGCAGTTTGCTGAACAAGGAAAAGAAGAGAAACTCACTTACCTAGATGATAAGAAGGAAGAATCTATTTGGGCCAGCCTCTGAGTGGGAAAGAAACTATGGGACGTGTGTCAGGTTGACCTATTGACTTTGTTAAAGAATATCAGCAAAAACCACACTTCTCTCAGTGTCAGCACCCTGGGAGAGAGCTGCAGGCTAAGTCCACAGATCATAAATCTAGGATTCTGGTGCCTGGTGCCTACTTGCCTACATCTTGGTCTAGGAGAAAAGGAAACGTTCATATTTTTCTCCTAGTTGCCATGATCAGAGTCTAAATGGTAGGGAGTTGTGTTGATTTGGGGAAGGGAAGAGAAAACTAAGTGGGAAGGCTGGGCTTTTGAAGACATTGTATGCAGATTTGGTCAGCTGGATACTTCTCTGCCAGACCATTGTCCAGTCCCCATTACTCCTCATGTCTCACAGCTATGTCCTCTCTCCTCCCCTTCCAGTCCTGGGGCGGGTGCTGGAGGTGACAGATCTCCCTGAGGGCATCACCCGTACTGAGGCGGACAAACTCTTCACTCAGCTCGCCATGTCCGGTGCCAAGATCCAGTGGCTCAAGGATGCTCAGGGGCTGCCTGGCGGGGGCGGGGGGGACAACGGTGGGACTGCTGAGAATGGCCGCCACGCGGACCTCGCTGCCTTGTACACCATCGTGGCTGTGTTCCCCAGCCCCCTGGCTGCCCAAAATGCCTCCCTTCGCCTCAACAACTCTGTGAGTCGCTTCAAACTTCGAGTGGCCAAAAAGAACTATGACCTGAGGATCCTGGAGCGAGCCAGCTCCCAATGAGCAGAGGAGGGGAAGGGACCAGCACAGCAGTGGTGGAGGCAGGGTGGAGGGGGTCAAGGGGCCCAGACAGACCATGGACAGAGGCAGGAAGCAGGGAGACAGATGCTAAACTGGCGCCTAAGGCAGTAGGGACAGGGATGGAAACAGACACCCATGCTGGCACTGGACTCCTCACTCCCCTGCTGTGGTCCATTTTCCCTGGTTAACGCCTCTCTGCCTCCCTCTCTTTCCCATCCTCTTCTATCATTTTTTTATCTCTTCTCCCACCATGAAATTAATTTCTTACATATTTTTTGGCCAGGTAGAATTAGGAGGGTCCCACACTCCTCTATTCTCCTATTTCCTTATCATCCTAAGCTTCCTTTTCTTTTTTGGTCTTTATGAATATATTTATATGGACAGAATTAAGAAAAATGAAATTGATTTCCCCTTCCTCTCATTTACCCCATCTTGTCTCTTCAAACCCCACAGAGTTCAAACTTGGGCCTCCTCCCACCCCCAGAACACTTGTATATTGTTTGTTTGAGGTTCGTGCCGCAGTAACAGACACAGTATTTAATTGCACATACAGATGTTTGCTGGGTATATTCACTGTAAATTTTATTTAATCTGGTTTTTTTTTGTTCGTTTGTTTGTTTAGGGGTTATTTGGGGGGAGGTTAGTTTTGTTTTTAAATATAAAAAAAAAAAATCTTCTGTCACTGGACATCAGTCCCCGTTTTTCTGTTGCCGCCCTGGTGTGGGTGGGGTTGGAGGTCTTGGGTAGGTATAGTCCCACAGCTGCTGGAGGATTCTGATAATGGGTTGGGATGGTTTTCCCTAAACATATGCACACACATCTCCCTAACACTATTCCTTTCCTCCCATCCTTCTACCTGCCCACAATCCTGGTATATGGTTGAGTCTCTAATGGAGCTTTGGTTCTTGGCTCTCCCTGCACAGCTCTGGACCACCGTGTGTCCTTACTAGGAAAATAAGAGACTTGGACTGATGAGGTGACCTCTGAGGTTCCTTCCAGCCTGTTAATTCTGTAATATTCATTTAAGGCCCTCATGGCTGAGCTAGGGGAAGGGAGGGGGTATTAGATCCAGAACTGGGTTGAGATGTTAGCCATATATCCTGTCCCATCTAATCTTCTGAAAATCCTTCAGGGGTGGAGTACTTGGGTCTTTCTTTAATCCTAAAGCCAGAAGATTGGATTCTACAGAAATGGATGCTTCTTTCAATAAAAGCCCCATCAGCTGAACTTGGCAGTGCTGAAATGCTGTGTTATTGAGGTGTGCATCTGAAGAAAGAAAGAAGAACATAAGTCACCTCACCCACAAGATGGAGCCTTTCTATATCTGGGGATTCTCAAAATTAGCACTATTGTTCTGCAGCCATTCAGGCCAGGGCCATTAAACAGCCTGTAGCCTCAGAACCAATAGAACCAACCTATCCTGGTAGCATAGTGGCTAAAGCACTTGACTGCTAACCAGAAGGCTGGCGGTTCAAACCCACCGGCCACTCCTCGGAAGGAAGGTTGGGCAATCCTACTTCCGTAGTGATACTGCCTCGGAAACCCAAGGAGGGGTCGCTATGAGTTGGGGCCGACTCGACGGCACATAACAACAACAACAATCCCTAAGAGAGAGGAAAAGAGCAGTGGGTAGAAATGGCAGGGCACATTGCCCTGGAAATCACTTGGGTGGCAGTATCTCTAGGCAAGCTCCTCTGAAGCTTATCTGACCCTGCTTCCAACCTGATCCTCTATTTCTTACAGATAGAAGAGATAATTCAGCACTAGATTACCACCTATAAATTTTCCTCCTCAGAGATGAGAGTAACTGTTCTTCCAGCCATGTCACAGCCCAAAGGATAGAAAGCTACATCTGTGTGAGATAAGAATGCCAGCTAACTTATTGACTTCCTCAGTTCATACACTTGAGTATCAGAGGAAGGAGATGGAACCAGGGAGTCAAATTGACTTAGCAGTCGTGAGGCATGGCTATCCTACCTCCAAGAGTTTGCAGTTCTCATGGGAAAGGAGACATCATTTACAGATACGTTTAAAACTCTCCGTGTAACATCTGTAACCTCCTGTCCACTGTTAACTAGACCATCCCTACCTGGTTGTCAGACCCTCACTCCCCTAGAGCCTCTCAGATGGGACTCTTAACCTGTCTTTTTCAGCAGCCCTTAAGGTTCTCTTTACTCTGATGACAAAGGTTTTAGAGGAAAAAGGGGAAGATGTCTCTGGAAGCATCTGGAAGGAACAAAGCAGACTACAGATTGTTTTTACCTTACAGAATAGAGCAAGGACTCCTCATGGATAAGAAAGCAGTCCAGGCTAGCTGTTAGGAGAGCTCTAAGGATTCAAGTGATCCTTTCTGCTCCAGTTCTCAGCCTGTTCTTTCCTAAGGGTTTAAAGCTAAGGCTGAGAAGTTGAAGTCTGTAGTACCTGAAGTAGTTGGGGAATGGTAGAATTGGGAAGGTGTTTGGACCTGGGGAAATGGGATGAGGAATCCTGTCAATAATAAGGTAACTTCATCTAAAATCCTCTCACAGTGTGCAGCTTGAATAGAAGCAGTCCCTTGATTCCTGAATTTAGCCAGCGTGGCCTGCTCACCATAGATGAAGTCAAGCAACAGCAGCTCTGGGGGATGGGCGGGGTTAGGGTCCAGCCCTGCCCTAGACCTCCCCGTGTCTAATTTCTCTGTGTCAGCTGTGTTGCTCAGCTGTCCGCTTTACTCCAGCCCTGTCATTTCAGCTCTGACACCAAGGAGAGAGGCTAGGAGGTCTACAAATACCGTCTGGGTAGCCCGTGTGAGTACGGAAGGTACTGGGGGGGCTCAGCCCCCAGGGAAGAGGACCAGTCCTCCCCCAGCACCATCACCAAGCCCCCAGGGGATCCCTCTTTCCTCCCCAGACTGTGGACTGGCTTAGGGAATCCCACACGTAAGTTGCCTCTTCATCTTCTTTACATTTCCAGAACTGCTCACCCCAGTTTCCCAGTCCTTAGTCTAGTCGCTTCTTCATTTCTCCCGTCTATGAGTAGTTTGTGAGGAATTAGTATTATTCTACTCCAGCACTAGAGCTAGGATTGGCGGGGTGGCTGGGGTGGGGTCAGGGGAATGGAATAGTAAGGGAAGGAAAGGCTCATATGACTCTGAAAACTTAAAATAGCTAAGGCCTAAGGCAGGCTGGGATGGAACTAGGCAAGCGGCCCCCAGGGCTCAAAAAGGAGGTAGAGGATAGTGTCCCCAGCCCATCTCTCTGTGCATGTAGGTGGATATACACCTTAAACCTCTTAAGGGGGTCTAGGAAGGCATGCCTCATCTCTACTGCCCACAGCCTCCCAGGAAAACAAAGTGCCTGTTTGGAAAATCCCCAAACCGTACAGCCTTGAACACTGTTAGGGCTATGAACTAAGGCCCCTGCGCCCTTTTGCCTCTCAAGGTGGAAGGATGGGTATTGGTTTCAGCTGGGAAGTTCCTGAGTTTGCCTGGCTTTTCTCTGGATCTCCATGGAGTGTTTTTATTCATAAGCCCTGTGAAAAGATCTCTTGTTTAACCAAATTTTTCCCAAGGCCTTCCCTTCAAGGACCACCCTGCTTGCAAGGGACAGGAATAAGGGAGGGAAGAGTGGAAGTCAAGGATTAGATTTCATAGTGGGTCCAACCTCTTGCAGGATGACTGAAAAGGAGGTGCTGGAGCCTCCTAAGCCCTCCTTTCCGGCAGAGACTCGGCAAAGTGGGGTGAGTCTGGGCCTCTGACCATTGAGTGTGGGGAACTGGGAAGCCATGACAGCCCTTGAAGAAAAATACCTGAACTGATTTCACTTGTGTGTGATGCATTTATTTTTAGAATGCCAGCAAGTACCTGCAGCCCCCAGTACTCCATAATCCTAGGGCATGGGTACTAGAAAAACACCCAATTAGCTTTAGCCTCACTCTAAAGAAGGTGACAGTTACTTTAACATTGGATTTCCTTCACTCCCTCCTTCCTCCCTTCAGCTACAGCGTCTGAAGCAGTTGTTCAGGAAGGGGTCTACAGGGACAAAGGAGATGGAGCTGCCCCAAGAGCCCCAGGCCAATGGGGAGGCAGTGGGAGCTGGGAGTGGGCCCATCTACTACATCTATGAGGAAGAGGAGGAGGAGGAGGAAGAGGAGGAGGAGCCACCCCCAGAACCACCTAAGCTTGTCAATGATAAGCCCCACAAATTCAAGGATCATTTCTTCAAGAAACCCAAGTTCTGTGATGTCTGTGCTCGGATGATTGTGCGTGAGTCATGAAGGGAAGTGGAGAGAAAGTGATGTCAAAGGCCGAGGGAATGGGAAAAAGAGTTTAGGAGATAGATATTTGTATAGTAGACAGCCTGTGCCAGTATGTGGCTTTAGGAAAATACTGTTAGAGACTGGGAGTGTGTAAAGTCCCAGACAGAAAAGGAACCCTAAGAGCTAAAGTAGCAGCAGTGATGCAAATGGGCAGGGAAATCAGGAACCTCACCCAGATGTTCTCCCCTCTCCCAAGTCAACAACAAATTTGGGCTTCGCTGTAAGAACTGCAAAACCAACATCCATGAGCATTGCCAGTCCTATGTGGAGATGCAGAGGTGCTTTGGCAAGATCGTGAGTAGGCGCTGGGGAGAAAGGAGACAGAAGGGAGGGAGCATGTTGCCAGCCAACCCTTGCCACCTCCTTGAGTCACCTCATTCATTGTCTGCTTTTTCTTTCTCAGCCCATGTCTTACTCTAAGAAGGGGTAAACACACACTGGGAGAAATGGGACTGTGGGTCCTACGTTGCTATCTCTAATGCTCCCTCCCATCCCATCCTACAGCCCCCTGGTTTCCGTCGGGCCTATAGCTCCCCACTCTACAGCAACCAGCAGTACGCTTGTGTCACAGATGTCTGTAAGTGCCTTGTATGGGACCTGAGAGAATAGGCAAACCTGAAGGTTGTTTCAGTACCATCTCTAGTTTTAGGAGCCAAATTCCAAAACAGGTTCTGTTTCCCATTGTTCTCTCTCAGCCTAGTATTCTGAGCCATCTTGGATACAGCCAATATTATTTCCCCTGTTTTATAGCTGAAGATGATGAGACTTAGCTAGGGCCACACACACATAAGGAGAGACACAGCCAAAACTGAAATCTAAGCTGCTTGGTTTAAAAATCTGTGCTCTTCTTATGTAGAACCATTTCTAAGCAAGAGCAAGGATTCTAGACTGTTCTCATCCTTGTTCAGAATCATGCCAGATTCAGGGCCAGACCAAGGGCCAGATAGATTCATAACAGCAACCTATGAAAACTTATTCATTGACAGTTTGCTCAGCATTTATCTGGAGTAGAGGCTGAACTCTGTGAGAACCATAGGTGAAAAAGAAAAAGCCATTGATAACACTCCAGCTTGCATATGTCACTAAGCAAAACAAAAGCCAGCTGTTAAAGGACCCACTCTCTTTCGAGGACAATAGTGATTATTTGAGCATGCCCCAACTTCCAAGCAATTTACCAAAGTTGACAACTTCTGTAATGCTCTGCTTGGAAGGAATTCTGGTAAAAAGAATTTTTCCCATTACATTTCCAGAGATGTGTTTAGAGACTTTATAGATTGGTGTGCCAGGTATTGCCCATCTAACCCTTCCCTAATCCTCCTCTGCTGCCCCATGGGTATCTAGCTACCCAGTCTCACCTCTCATTTCCTTAAGCGGCCTCTTTCCTCCAAGCCTTTCTTGGCCTCCACAGTAATATCTTCCTTTTTTCTCTTTCCATTCCCACTAGCTGCTGCTAATCGCAGTGACCCTGTGTTTGAAACCCTGCGTACTGGGGTGATCATGGCAAACAAGGAACGGAAGAAGGGACAGGCAGATAAGAAAAATGTGAGAGCACTGTACCTTCCCCCTGAGGTTCCTCACTAAGACCACATGGAGTACGTCATGCCCCACCTCTAGAAAGCTGACAGAAGTTGTGGATCCTCTTCCCCTAATACTGCATATAACCCAACAAATTCTTGTGTGCAAGTTGAGTTTTGGGGCCAGTTGTAGTTCACTGTGGGCCTCAGGTTAAGAACTCCTGCCATGGAGTACTTTTTCCCCCAGGATCTCCCTTCTGAATTTTTCAGATTAACCACTATAACTACCTGAAGGGTAGGCCTTGGGCCTGTGGCATTGCTGGATGATAGAAAAGAGCTGAGTTTTTGGATTTCGGGGGAGAGAATATGTCACACCAAGTAATCAGAGAATTTTAGACCTGTGCAGGGAACCATGAAGGTCATTCATCTTATAGATGAGGAAACTGAGGCACAAAACTAGTGGCAAAGGCTAACCTCATTTCCTTTTGTAATAGGGACAATAAGTTGGTGGTGTCATAGACTTAGTGTGTATCAGTACCAGTTCAGCAGAGACTAACAAGAGTATCTTTATATCTTCTTTGTGGATAGCCAGGATGAACTAATATGGATGATGATTAGTTCGATGGTTTCCTATAACTTGATTAAATGATAATACCCAAAGGGTCCTGGTCCTTTAGGGAATGTCCAGCTAGAGGGAGATTTCTGATGCCTTATAACATGATTTGGTTCTTGATCCTTACCTATGAAGATATTTTTCTAACTGACACACATATTAAGTGGTAGATTAATTTTGTAGGAACTAGAAAACTAGGAGAGGAAACTTACACACAGTAATATACTAAAAAAAATTTATTGGCTAGAAGAATAGGCCAAAACAAATAATAGGAAATTTTGTAAGGAGAAATGATCTGTTCTTGGCTTCACCCCCCCCAAAAAAAAAAAAAAATCAACTGCATAAGAACACAATTAGAAATCTGGCCTCAAAGTGGTTGGTATGGAGATTGACAGAAGATAAGGGGATTTTTGTGGTGTGAACGATACCTTATTAAGCACTAGCAGTGTGATTTGGCTGCTTCTAGAAGGGCCAGCACACTCTTGGGGTTCTTTTCTCCTAAGGGAATTATAAAATCTGTGCTTTCCATTTTTCTGTTACACTCTATAGAGTATTTCTAAGGGTAGACTATATAGTGAAGGATCTGGACTCTGGATCACAGGGGGTGATTTGAAGGGTCATAACATCTGTTCTCAGATCTTTAAAGAGACTATATTTTATGTTGCTCTAGAGGTCACACCAGAACCAATAAATACAAGTTACAGGGCAACTGACATAGGCTTAATGTAGGGAATTGCCCCAAAATTACATGAGGTTGCCTTGTAAGGTGAGCTCCTTGTCATTAGCCACATTCAAGCACAATGTGAGTCACCCACCAACCAGGATGTTGAAGTAGGTATTTCTTCCAAGGCTCTTTCCAACCCTGATACCATATTCTGTAGTTCTGTGGCTTGACTGGTTCCCAAGACCCTATCTCCCTAACTCTGGTGCCCCCTCCAGCCTCTAGCAGCCATGATGGAGGAGGAACCAGAGTCTGCCAGACCAGAGGAAGGAAAACCCCAGGCTGGTGAGTGTCACCCATCTCTATCTATAGAAGTGGAGTAGGGTCAGGGGCTCACTTATGGTATGGGATGGAGGGGCAAAGGGCAGGCCAATTGTGGAAATGAAAGAGAATAAGAGGATGAGGGCTGCCTTCTAGAAGCCAGAAACAATGTGTTGGTGTTTCCCATCCCAGGAAACACTGAAGAGGATAAGAAGGCTGAAAAGAAGACACCTGATGACAAAGTGAGAATGCTTCCTCTCTGCAAAGACCCCAGCATGCCCCCTAACGCAGATCTGATACTGCTGAGGACCTCAGCAGAAGCTCACACTTACCCCTTGGGTTCCCAACACCCTTAACTTGCCCTCTGCAGCACACAGACACTGTAACTCCTCTCAGTTCAGGGACCTGGAAGAGAATTAGAATGGAATGTGTCTGGAAAATGCTCCTGTCTTGGACTCCCACCCCTCAGTGTGGGGCAGAGGAGCTCTGCGACTCATCATCTCCTCTCACCCTTAGCACAAGCAGCCTGGTTTCCAGCAGTCTCACTACTTTGTGGCTCTTTATCGCTTCAAAGCTCTGGAGAAGGATGATCTGGATTTCCCGTGAGAGGCTTTGAGAGGAGGGGGGTTCTGGGAAGGGGAGAGGGCAGA
The DNA here is from genome assembly GCF_000298275.1 of Orycteropus afer afer. Lineage (NCBI taxonomy): Eukaryota > Metazoa > Chordata > Mammalia > Tubulidentata > Orycteropodidae > Orycteropus > Orycteropus afer. The sequence goes on along the minus strand of NW_006921848.1, from coordinate 522,190 downwards.
TTAGGCTTCCTATGGAAAAGGGGGCTCTGGGCTTTGAGCCTGTTGGGGCTGGAGCCAGGACCAGGAATGTGAATGAGCCCCCTAAATCTCACAGGCCATCCCCTCCTCTCGCAGGCCTGGAGAGAAGATCACAGTCATTGATGACTCCAATGAGGAGTGGTGGCGGGTAAGAAGTGGATGGGGCTAGGGTAGGACTAGTGTTGAGTACTTAGAATCTAGTCACTTGAGAGATTGATCCTCACTACCATCTCCCCTAGGGGAAAATCGGGGAGAAGGTGGGATTTTTTCCTCCTAACTTCATCATTCGGGTCCGAGCTGGAGAGCGCGTGCACCGTGTAACACGATCCTTTGTGGGGAACCGCGAGATAGGGCAGATCACTCTCAAGAAGGACCAGGTTGGTGCCCCAACCCATCTCCAAATCTGAATTGCTCCACACTTCTTGGAGATTTAACCCATTAATGACACTAAAATGGGCCTCCATAACCCTTGACTACCCTACTCCTACTTTTTCCCCCTCGATACCTCTTCTCCTACTCCCTTTAATCCCCCAGATCGTGGTGCAAAAAGGAGAGGAAGCTGGTGGCTACGTCAAAGTCTACACCGGCCGCAAGGTGGGGCTGTTTCCCACCGACTTTTTGGAGGAGATTTAGGGGTGCGGGCGCCTGCTGGCGAGGCATACCTATTCCCCCCTCTGGGCGGGCCCAGCGGAGGTTGGGGAGGAAAGGGGCGGGGGTCACTGGACTGCTGGAGAGGGGAAGGGGGTGGGAAGGCCCGTCAGAACCTGACGGGGCTTCTGGGAAGGAACTGGTTCCCGCCCCCTATACCTGGTGCCCAGAGCAGCCAGCACCCGCCACCCGCACCCCCTTGAGCAACAGCATGCTAAAGCTGAAGAAGGACGTGTCTCCACTAGGAAGCGCCTGGGGAGAGGCGAACCGTCGATGTCCATTTATTAAAGTTTTGACAAAAGTTAACAAAAGTTTGATCTTTACCTGAGGGTGGTGGGGTGGCGAATGCAGTCCAGGAACCCACCACAGTGCTATCGGGTAACCCGAAACCCACCTCGGCTGAGGGTACTGGGAGGTGGGGATACACGTGCGTCCCCCTGGTGAAGCCTCAGGTCAGTACAAGCAGGGTAACGGGACTGAAATTACCGCCCCTGCGCCCTTTTGCGACTATAGGAGCCGAATCCGGTAGTGGAGCTGTGGTTCAGCTGCGGGCTGCCCATTCGGTTTCGGAACCTGGCTCAGCGCCTATTTGGGCCGCCAGGGGGCGATGCAAGATTTTGGTTGGAGAGCGAGGGACCTAGGGGGAGAGAACCAGAGACAAGCCCGAGACCCTAGGCCTGGGAGGAGGTGGGGTGCGTGCCGTCTCCATGGCAACACTTCCTCAAGTCCTCGGGGAACCGAGAGAGCGAGGCTAGGTGGGTATAACCCCTCCCGTACCGCCCCCCTCCCCAGTCCTTTCCGACAGGTATAGAGTGAGAGGGCGCGGGGCAGGCAGCTTCCCGGCTCTCACGTAGGCCCCCCTGCGGCGCGTCGTATGCAAATGTTATTGTTTGCATATGTAAATATGCAAATACGTCGGCCCTGGTCAGGGCGGCAGGTGGCGGAGAGCGGGGAAGTGTAGGGAAGGGAGCAGTAGGAGACGAGGAGTTTGGGGACCTGGGAGCGGACCAGTGAGAGGCAGCCTGGGGTGGTCGCTGGAGTGAGGCAGGCGGAGATTCTTGAGCTTGATGGCGGGTGGGGGAGGGTCGGCGTGGCCAGCCGGGAGCTCTTCTGCCGCTTGTCTGCCAGGCCTGAGGTTGGCACCGCCTAGCAAGGTTGGCAGCGGGAGCCCGGGCACCATCTGCTGCTGGAGGGGGTAGGGCAGAGAGGCTCAGCTGGGCTGGGAAGAAGGGGGCCTGGGACGGACGCGCCCCTTTTCCTGCCAGAAGGCTGAATGGAGGGGGTAGGGAAGCACAGAAGACTAGCTGCTGAACTGGGTTTCCGGGCTCCTGTTCCCATTGCCCTTGTCCGTCCCAGACGCCTGGGGGCGGCGCAGGGGTCGTAAAGGAAGACTCAGGTAGACCACCTTTAATCAAACTTAAACTGGAATAGGAGCAGTTCCCTTAATCACGCAAAAATCAGCCTCTTGTCCCCACCCCACCTCGCGGCCCTGCCTACCATGAGAGACGCAGGGAAGGCCCACATCACCTCTCTTCATCTAACGGTTTGAGGTACTCAAAACAGGAGCCCCCCGAGATTCTCGAGAGAGCCCCCCATAATGCTGAAACAAAACCAATTTACTGGCTCATTGGGCAGCAGTGCTGGTGGGGGGTGCCAGAGAAGCAGGGAGAGAGCGGCTGTTCCCCTACACTCGGGGGGCGCCCCGCTTCCCCGCCTCGCGGAGCCGGCAGCTGTCCCTAATTAGAGCGGCGGTTTAATTGGATTTATCAGCAGTTAATAGGAAATTAAGCAAAGGGCCCGAGAGAGGGGGGCTGGAGGAGCGGGGAGGCGGACTGCACTGAGCTTAAAGAAGGGGTGCTGGGGTGGGGGTTGGGGACTTCAGGTTCAGTGTCTTGATCAATCCCCATAGTCACGCCTTGTCCCTGGTACCCACTCACCAGTTAAGCCCTGGTCCACGAGTCAGAGAGCAGGCCCCAGGAGAGGACGATGGGCTAGACAGCGACCCTGTGTGAGCCCCCAGTGCTCCCACTCCATCGAGCGGCCGCTTGGGTGATGGATGATGCTGCCGCAAGCGGCAAAGGTCATAAGTCTGTGCCAAGGAGCGGACTGAATTGAAAACAGAGCCGAGGAGTGACTGGGGTGGCAGAGCCCAAGGCACAACTCCCACCCCAATCCTCACCACTTCATCTTTCACTCTTTTTCCTTCACTCTTCTTGTTGTTATGTGCCGACTCATAGCAATCCCTCTGGGTTTCCAAGGCAGTATCAATACGCAAGTAGATTGCCCAACCTGCCTTCCGAGGAGTGGCTGGTGGATTTGAACCGCCAGCCTTCTGGTTAGCAGTCAAATGCCTGGGGCACTACGCCACCGGAGCACTCTTAGCAAACAAACAAACAAACAAAAAACCTGCCCCTTGAAGTCGGAATATTGGACAAGGAAGGAAAGCGAGGGGCCCACAGTGTGCTTTCTTCAACCCAAGCCTCCTGGCCCATGTAGGGAATCCTAGGAGTCTCCCAGTACAGCCACCAATGTCCCCCTATGGCTCCTGCGTTTACATCGGAACTGCTCTGGCCAGGTGCGATGCACTGGGTCGGCCCAAGGCCCGCCCTGGCTGCCCTAGTGGCTGGGTAAAGAAGCTCGCAGGCTGAGCCCCAGTCAAGCGGAGTCCCGCAGGAGGAGTGGAGTCCAGTGAGTCCACAGCCTCAGGCGCCTCCTGTCACCACGACCTCATTATACACTGCTTGGCTAAGGAGGCCTGCTCGCGGGACCTCAGCGACCTCGCTGCCACACTCCAGCCCTGCCAGACACAGGCGGCAGCTCCTGCATATGCGTGGGTTCGAGCTGAGTGTGTGGGAGGGCTATAGTCTGGGTTTCTGGCGGTTGTCCGCTTTGCTCCTGTGTGTGTATCCCCGGGAGTGTGAGGTGTATTTATATGAGTCCCAGGTGTGGGGTCAGTGCCTGTATCTGTGTCACTGCGTCCGAATCTGTTAGGTTTGTCCGTGCCCTGCTCACCCCACCCCACCCCTAATCATTTCTGTCTGTACCCCTGGGTGTCTCGTCTGGGTGTGCATATGTTCTTTGGCGTGTCTGTGCCTCTCTGCGCCTTGGTGTGTCCACGTGTGGGCATTTCCGTGGATCTGCAGGGTTGTGTGCGTGAGAGAGAAAGACAGGGAATCAGGAGGAGCCGCTGGTGTGTGTTGCTCTGGCGTCTCCGCCTGCAGGTGCGTGTGTCTCGGTGACAGTGCGTGGGCGTGTGCCTGGGTGTGAGCCGCGCAGTAGCGTGTACCCAAATGACAGTGTGACGCGCGCGCGCGTGTGTGTCTGTGCGTGTGTGCTTGGGTGCGTCTCCGTCCTCACCACCCCCTCCTCTCCCCATTTTTATTCCTCTCTCCTCTCCCGGCCGGCCGACTCGGCTCCGCCGCCCGCATCATCTCCATCCATTATTGAAGAAACAGCCGCGTCCGCTCCAATCACATCAACACCCTCGGCACCCCCACACACACACCGCTCGCTCAGCGGCCCCTCGGGTGCTGGGAAGGGGGGGAAGCCACGGCGCAGCGGGGCGCCAGGTGGGGACATGCTCATGACCCTGTGCCCCGAGCTGGCCCAGGCGCCGGGACTCCTGGGTCCCGGGTGGAGAGCGCTTTGCATAAAACAGATGGCGCGGGCGTCTTTGTCTCGCTCGCTCGCCGCGCGGCTCCCGGCTCCGCGGCTGTCTGGCTGATGCAATCATGATCATCTCGGAGCCTCGGGACCCAGCGCCCTTAATAGCTGCAGAGGGGGGTCAGGCGCCCCGGGGCTCCCGAACAGATGCTGGGCACTGTATCTTCTCTCCCGGGTGCCCCTCCCCGCCCCATAGCTGCAGCGGGAAGACGGAGGCCGTGCCGAGGTGACGGACATGTGGAGGTGAAACGGGATGGGACCCCGAAGTGTCACCAGGCAGTCCCGTTGGACTTCTGCAGCCCCCAGGGGCAGCAAGCCAGAGAATAGAAATGGAGCTAAAGAGAACAGGTCTTTGTAAAGAGACACCGGGAGGTAGAGAAAGATGCCGAGGGAAGGACAGAGACCCAAGCAGACAAACAGACGCGGAGGGATGAAGCCAGGTGGAGAGCTGCAGAGAGACAGAGACAGCCAGAAGAAGGAACAGAGGGACTCAGAGAGAGACATTCAGACAAGGCCTGAAGAAGAAAGTAGCAGGAAAGAAGAGTAGTCAGAAGCCATGGCAAACATGGGAAGAGAGCGGAGGGCTTCTTGGTCGGGGCAGCACTACCCCAGTGCACAGATGGAGCCTCGGCGAGTGGGGGGGGGCACTTCAGCTTTCCCTCTTCGCCCCCAGGACGCACCTCCCACCAGAAGAGCTTAGGCTGTGGGACTTGGTGGCGGCTGGAGTGCTGGGTTGGCTGGCTGGGCGTGGACAGACAAGCCGGGCACGGGCTCCCACCAGAATGCTACGGGGCGGGGCGCAGAGTCGGCGCTTCCCAGCAGGGGACGCCCAATGCTTCCCCAGAGGGGTTGGGAGCCGCTCGACCTCCAGGGGGCACCCGCCACCACAGCGCCTGCGGCGCCGAGTCGTGTTTAATATGTGGAGTGGCCCCCGCGCCAATTATTGTCCTGGTGGTGTATAGCGTTCATTAGGCGCTACAGTCCGGTCCCGGTGGGACCCACACCGCCCCTAGTCGCGCCTAATCCGCGGCTAATGACTCTTGCAGTCCCTCACCCGGCTTGGCCAGCCAGCGTGGCCTGAGTGGGAAAGTGCGAGGATGAGGCGGAGTAGGATCTAGAACCCAAGGAGTTCCGAGTCCCTGCCTGGCTGCCTGGCCCCAAAGTGCAAGATCCAGAGATGGGAGAGGCTTGGAAATATGGTCAGAACCAGAGAGAGGTCAGAGACAGGAACCAGAAGCAAGTAAACGTGTCAAGAAGTCGTTTGGAGGCTAGCGCAGGAAAGATGCAACGAGGAGCTTGGGGAACTGGGGCAGAGGGCCCAAGACAGAACAAACAGCAGCTGCTACAGAAAGAAGCAGGACCTGGAGAGTCCAGGGTGCGCCAGGCCTAGGTCACCTGAACACAGAAGAAAGGGCACAGAGGGCAGAACAGGGGCCAAGCGTCCCTCCCGGTGTCTTGGTGCCCCAGCTGAACCTCACAGAGCCAGCTGTGCAGCCCAGCTGTGCGCTGCTCAAACTCTAGCTCAAGGATTGATTTTTGGTCCCACAAAGACTGGAGGGTTGCAGGGTGCAGGTGACAGGACGCCCCATCTCTGGTCAGGCCCTGGAGGTGCGGGTGCTCTGGGAGGATCGGGCTCGGGCTCCACACCGCTGTGGTGCTGACATCCCGTCAACCCTCCTCCCCCGCCCCACACACACACCGCCGTGAGTCTCTGTCTCTTTGTTCTTGCCTTGTCTCTGACACTTTATCTCATTATCCGCCTGAGGGAGGCGGAGAGCCCAGGACCCTGCAGCCTAATTACAGCCGCGCTTGTCAGCCAGAGAAGAGGAGGGGGCCGCTCCCAGGAAGCATCCCCTGCCTTCCTGGACCTAGCAGCAGAGGCATAGCTAGCCCCTGCCCCCGCAAAGGGTGAAGTGGGGAAGCCTGGCAAGGTCCCGGCAGCGGTCTGGTGAGGGCTAGTGTGGGAGTGGAGAGAGGCTGTTAAGGTTCATTCCTACATACCTAGGACTTCAATTCCCTAAAGTCGGGGGTGGTGAGCCTTCCCACTCTGGCAACATAGCATACACCTGAGCTGGCTGCACACCAGAGGCAGCCTCTTCGCAGTTGCCTCTGTTTTGTTTTCTTTCCTCCTCTTCTTTTCTATCTTTCCTTCACTCTCTCTCACTCCATTCTCTTCCTCTTCCCTCACAGCCAGAGGCAGAGGGCAGCCTCCTTGAGTGGCTTCACCTTCACCCTTACTGGAGATAAGCAGGACGAGAGCAAGTCTCTCAAACCCCAAAACTACGCACCAACTGACTGACTCTGTCCTTAGCTAGGTTCACAATTCGCCCCAGGCTCCTCAGGCCTGGAACCACAGTTCCAGGACAATCTCAGCTCAGATAAACCATCGAAGACAAGAGAAACTGAGGCAGCTTAGTGCCATCAGTCAGTCTGTCCCAGTCTTCCTCCCACTCCACTCCAGGCAGGACCAGGGCTTCCAGGACCTGCTAGCTCCAGCGTGACTATAGGAGTATTAGGGAAGTGCTGCAGGTGCTTTCCTGGCCCCTGGTCCCACCTATGAACACACTACGCATGTGCCCTCTGCTGAACAGTCTATACTTGGATCCCCCTCAGTCTCTGGGTCCTTCACCTCAGACCCTAAAGTCTCAGGTATAGTGGTGTCCTGGGGTTCAGGGTGCAGACATCTAGGGGAGAGAGTCTAGAACAGGAACTTCTCCTTGCCCCAATAATTCCCCTCCCTGCTTTGGGTCTGGGAGAAATAGAGCTGGAATGGGTGCGGTGCATCTCAATTGGTAGGCCTTGGCTGGGCCAGACTGGGCTGGGCTGGACTGACCCCTCCCCAATGGGGCGGGACCCCGGGAGGACCAAGAAAGCAGAGCCTCTGGAGAGGACCAGACAGTCAGGAGAAGATATGGCAGGAACCAGTCTGGGGTCTCGCCTTTACCGACAGATCAAGAGAAATCCAGGCGTGAGTTCTGTCCCCACAGCTCCTGATTCTAACTCCTCTCTTGTCTCCCAAATCCCCTGGTGTCCCGCCTCTAGCTCAGTTCCCCCAACGCTCCTAATTTTCCCTCAAGGTGTCCCCACCCCATCCGTACAACGTACCCAATGTCCCACAAATCTACCTGGGACAGGCGCGCTGTGGGGTGAAGGAGACCACGGTGTGGGGGTCGTGGTTTATGAGTCTCCAAGTGCTTTGCCAGAAAGGAGGGTGTGCCAGACCAGGAGGCTGGAAAAGGGCCCGTGGGAACCGCGGGGAAGAAGCTGACCCTGAAAGTGCTTTCCCCTCTCCACAGCTCATCCCCATGATCGGCTTCATCGGCCTGGGCATGGGCAGCGCTGCGCTCTACTTGCTGCGACTCGCCTTGCGCAGCCCCGACGTCTGGTAAAGGCCGGGCTGGGGGCGCAAGCAGGGGTGCTAGGGTAGGGCATGATGGAACTAGACCTCTCAGGGACAGTGGGAATGAGTGACCCTAGCGGGGATCCGCAGGCTGCACGGTCTCAGAGCTGGAGCCGGCTCCCAACACGGAGACCCCACCTCCTTCTGGCCCAGCCGGCCGCTCAGTCCTGCGTGTCTCACAACTGGACCCGCTCCGGGCGGCGGAGTCCGCGCCGCTCCCGGCCAGGTTGCCATAGCGACGTCGCTCTGCCCACCCCGGGCCTTTGGGTTCCGCTATTTCTGCGCTGGAGCGCCGGGTGTGGCCGGGTGAGCTGCTGGGGCCCCCTGCAGGGGCCCGAGGTGGCACTCTAGGGGTCGAGATGGTGCGCGGAGACTCCACGCCGGGCTGAGGTGGGAGGTGGGGTCCTCTGGCCCGTGTGTCAGGCTTCCCCTGGCGTTAACGAGGCAAATCACTGAAAACCTAGACCCTCAGGATCTCGGTCAGGTTCCCATGGCCTCGCTCTGCAGGACTAAGCTAGGATGGTGGGGAGCGGGCAGGTGTGCCCCTGGGTTATCAGCCTATCACCTGGCCCAATGCTGCCAATGGTGACAGGCTTCTGTCTCTCTTGTCAGCACCCACTAATGTGAACCTCGTAGGTTTCTGCGAAATGGGCCCCCTAGGGTAGGTGATGTGGGAGGAAGAGTACCTTCACTGGATTTGACGGTGACATTAGGCTCCAGAATCCAGGACCCCAGCGAGAAGACCCTAACCCTCCCCCTCCCGCTTACAGCTGGGACCGAAAGAACAACCCAGAGCCCTGGAACCGTCTGAGCCCCAACGACCAATACAAGGTACTTCCTGGTGTCTCCAGCCTTGCACTCTCATATGCTTATGTGTTGATGCCAGGACCCACCCTGGGCACAGAGAAACCTTTGGCACCCCATTTCTTTTTCTTTCTAGTTCTTGGCAGTTTCAACGGACTATAAGAAGCTGAAGAAAGACAGGCCAGATTTCTAAGCCGAGTGTAAACCGCAGCCCGTCGTCCCAGTCATTTTTTCCACATGCAGCCACTCTCAGCCCTCCAGGGCACCACTCTGGCCACTCCATCCAACTCTGCTTACATAGGCCAGTTTCCCACGCAGAGGGGAGGCACTCCAACCCCATACTCCTCCCTTGCTCCCAGCAGCGGAAGCGCCTCTGACCCTCAGCTTCAGTCTCACTGGGGGAGGGAAGGGTGTAGGGAAGGCAGGAAGAAGCAATCAACACAACCCAAGCCAGTCAGTTCCCTCCTCCCCACTCTTAGTCTCTGCAGGGTGTGATCTGGGCTACGTGTAGAGCGTGGCCAACGTGAGCCAGGAGAGAGCAGGGGCCTGAGTGCCAAGCGACGTGGCAGATCCCGTATTAGCCCAGACTCCAGGCACTGGCCCAGGGGCGGTGCTGCTCTGACTGGACTGGGCTTGCCCAGCCTCTGGTGGATGGGGTACCTGGTCTTGGGAGTGGCAGTTTGTTCACCCTGGTGTCTAGGCCTGCTGGGCTGCCTCCCTCATGGATAGGTATCTCCTCCCCCTTGCACCTAGGCCTCCCCCTGCTGTTCCTCACCCCTCCCCTGCTCCCACTGTCCCCAGGGATCAAACAGAAGCAGCCGTGGGCAAAATACAATTTCATTTAACAAATTGAATTTGCTGCGCCTGCTAATCACGTCTGGTGTTGGATATGATCAGAGACTGAGAGAGGAGGCCGCAGCCCCCGGGGGGTCCTTGTGGTGGCAGAGGTGGGAGGGAAGGGAAGGGAGCAATACACTGAGGAAGACAAATCACTAACTGGCCCAGGGGACTCCTCCCACAGTAAGAGAAACTCAGGGTGGGTTCGCATTTTATTAGGTAAAAACAGGAAGGAGGAGGCCTACCCACCCCCTCCTCTGGCTCAGAAGGGTAAACCTCCCTCTCCCCAAGAGCAGGGAGCCTGTAACACTGAGATAATGACCGAGTCAGGGTCTTCTAAGTCTTGCTACAAAAAAAAAGTCTTCTCAGCTATGAATTTTGGAAGGGGAATGGAATGTAATGTACTTGACTTTTCCTCTAAGTCAGAGGCCTTCTCACCCCCATCAAAAACTAGGAAGATAAGCTTTTCCCTCCACTGGCCCAGCATGGGGTAGGGAGAGGAACTTCCAATCTGTGGGCCTCACAGCCCAGGTGCCTTCAGCGCTCATCAAATCCAGGCATGGGGAAGGCTCTGGCAAACTGCTCTACCCGTTGTCTGAGGTCGGCCAGCCGCTGCCTTGTTTCTGGGTCATTAATCAGGAAGGATTTGAAATCTTGCAGCCTGGCTATAGAGAAGGGTGAGAAAAAAAAGTAGTGAGACTCTAGGCAAAGAAGTTAGGCACCCAGGGGAGAGGGCAGCTGGGGAGTGTAAAGTGCAGCTGGCTCAGGAGGCTGCTGCTCACTTACCAGTCTTACTCTTCACCTCCAAGCCAATGGTGACACCTTCATCTATAAAGTCTACAACTCTCCGGAAGTCATCCTCCCGGAACTGTCTGGAGGTCAAGGCTGGGGCCCCTGGGAGGGAGGCAGAGAGGGAGGATTAAAAAGCCCCAAGCCTACCTGGCAGCCATCAATGTGGGGTCCCTTCCCTCCACAAGCGCCAGGGTCTCACCTAGCCGTAGGCCCCCGGGTGTGATGGCACTTCGGTCTCCAGGACAAGTGTTCTTGTTGGCAGTGATTGATACAAGCTCCAACACCCGCTCAGCCCGAGCTCCATCTAGACCCTTGGGCCGCAGGTCTACCAGTACCAGGTGGTTGTCGGTACCACCTAAGGGGGGACGGTAAGCAGGGAGCAGTGAGTCCTGGATCTCTGCCAGAAGCTAGAAAGGCCCTTACCATCCCCCCTGGCTTACCAGACACCAATGAGTAGCCTCGCTCTAGCAGGGCGTCGGCCATGGCCCGAGCATTTCTCAGAACCTGTAGGGAATACTCCCGAAACATGGGGGTACAGGCCTGGGGATGGAAGAACAGCACCTGTGACCAGGCCTGGATCCAACCTTGACCCACCACATCCTGACTCCTTCCTTCCACCAGCCCCAACTTCAGTTAGCAAGGTGCAGGGGCCCAATCTTCCAGGCTAACCACCCCTCCACCCGCCTTGGTAAGTGCAACTCCAACCTGCTTTAGGGCCACAGCTACTGCAGCAATGGCATGGTTATGGGGGCCACCCTGCAGTGATGGGAACACAGCAAAGTTGATTCGGTCCTCAAATGTGTATGGGATCTCCCGACCAGACTTGGGGTCCACAGCCTGCACCCCTTTCCGGTAGAAGATGAGTCCTGACCTGTGTGGGAGGTGGGTGGTCAGAATCTAAGATGAAAGGAAAGGGCAAGGGGTAGAGAAAGCTGGCTGGCCAGGACCCCCGAAAGCTCTCAGAAGTTCCCTCAGTTTTGTTGTCTGTGTGCTAGATTCCAGTGATGGGAGAGTTCAGCCACTCAATCCCATCCCAAGTCCCCTGCTAGGGAATGGCCACCATGGACCAAGGAAAACTGTCTTGATAGAGGTCTTCAGGACTGCAGGCAGGAATGAATTCCCCTCAGATCCAGCCCGGCAATGCCCCAGGGGAAGGGCATGAAGGCAGGGAAACACAAGGCCTGGCCTCAGGGAGTCTGACCTGGCCCCTCGAAGGGTCTTGTGAGTGGTGGTGGTGACAACATCCGCATGCTTGAAAGGTGAGGGGATCACCTTGGCAGCCACCAGGCCACTGATGTGGGCCATGTCTGCCAGTAGGTGTGCTCTGACCTCATCACACACCTGGGGCAGGTACAGAGACAGGTCTCAGCCTGGGGAGGGCATCAACAGGCCTACCCAAAACAGCTCCTCCTCCCAAATCTCCCTCCACCCTAGGGGAGTGTCCTCTACCAACCTCTCTCATTCGGGCATAGTCAATGAGACGCGCATAGGCACTGGTACCAGCAATAATGAGTCGTGGTCGGAAAAGCCGGGCTGTCAGTGCCAGTTGGTCATAGTCAATGAGGCCAGTTTTGGGCTGAACAGACAAATAGCTAAAGCCATGAGAAGAAAGAGGGCAACTCCCTCTCCCTCTTCACGCCAAGGGACACCGGTACTACACATTCCCCAGAGGAGAGCCACCAGGGCCTAAGCAGCCCCTCCCTATACTCCAGGGCACTCACATTCAGCTTGTAGGGCATGGATTCAAAGAAGATGGATGTGGCAGAGATCCGCTTGACATCGGACATATAGCCGTGGGTGAGACTGGGAAGGCGGAAGAAGGCAGGCGGACTGAGAGCGGAATAACCCCCAGACTTAACCACTCCCTTCCCACCAAGCTCCAAAGGCCCCCATTCCCTGGAACATTGTTCTTAGCACGACCCCACCCCACAACACCCAATTGCTTGGCCCGCTCTGTGGTGGGCAATGGTGTTACTGGAGACAGTTTCCTCATCCACTGTAACCTGCAGGGCAGGAGTGGCCTGTTCCATCTGCACGGCACACAGTAGGTGTTCAATAAATGACTCCTTTCCCACACCCTTACTGTCTGCCAAGCCCATCACCCACCCCAAACACACTCACTGGCCCCCGTCAGGCAGGTCCAGCCCCATGATTCGGTCGTGGGGCTGCAGAAGGGCTGTGTAGGCGGCCAGATTGGCTGGGGACCCCGAATAGGGCTGGACATTGACTCCCCACTGCGCAGGATCCAGGTCAAAGGCCTCCAAGGCCCGGCGCTGACACAGCAGCTCAATCTCATCCACTACCTCTGCTCCCCCGTAATATCTGCCATAGGAGGGGGTCACATAAGGGTACAGAGAAAGGGTGCTACCATGCCCCTTGCAACAGCAAAGCACTGGGAAGGCCACTTCTCTATATACACTGGAAGGATATAGGTAGGTTTCCCATGTTGGAAACACCATCCCTGATGCTACCCTCCAGCCCGCTGGTGCCTAGCCCTCACCTCTTGCCAGGATAACCCTCCGAGTACTTGTTGTTCAGACAGGACCCCAGGGCCTCCAGCGCAGCTCGGCTGCAGAAGTTCTGGGGTGGGGGGGGGGCAGTGTCAGCGTTCTTGTTCAGAAGGTATAAAAAGCCCCTTCCCATGGACCGCAACACCCTTTCCCTGCCAGAGCCCCAAGATGCAGAGCGAAGCTGGACTCCAAAGGGTATCTTCACTCAGGGTTCTTTGCTAGTCCCGGGGCAGGGTGAGAGGCAGCATCCTCAGAGACCCACTGTGGGTGTGTCTCCAACAAGGCCACAGGTCCATTTGATCTGCACTTCCTGGCCCTTCTTTTCTTTTGAGGGAGGGAAGGACCAGACCAGAAGGCTATGGAAGCTCCCTAATGCCTCCACCCATACCCTGAACTGGCCTTGCTTTTGCTTCAGGAGACAACAGTAAGGAGAGAGGGAGTTAAGGCCTTGAATCTCAAAGGGAGACCTAGAGAAATATCAGTAAGATGACCTGTTTCCTCCTGCACCCAGGGTAGCCCACCCTGTCACCTCCCTGAGGCCCCACCTCTGAGGCAATGAGCTCCAGGCCACGACACTGCCTGTTCTTCTCCCTCTGCAGTAGCTCCCACATCTCAGGGTCACTGTCTGACAGGCTCTCTCGGCCTGTCCAACCCCTGGCTGCTTCCCCAGTCCGGGTCTGGGCTGTCTTACTGTGCTGGGCCCGTACAGCCATCCTGACCAGCTGACCGCATCTCTGCAGAGACTGGGGACAGAAAAAGCATTAAATAAAAAGGGTCCAGACAAACCACCCTCAGCCATACCTATTGGCCTCTCTGGTTCCAAACTCAGCAGCCAGTTGTTGTCTAGTCAGTTTGCTCCACTTCTTACCATGTCTACCTCCACCTCCAAAAGCCAGCTCTAGAGCCAAGGCTGAGATCAAGGTCCAGGGGGTGGCTCAGATTCAGTCCATTTACCTCATCTCAGAGCCTCCTCCCATAAACTACTCTTTAAAGCCATAGGGTAAAGTTTGTCTTCAAAAAGCCCATGTCAGAGAAAGACAGAGAGAGTTACATGGGCAGTACAAACAACAAATATGAACCCCTTTGTAAATACAATACTGAGTTGTTAATGAAAGCAAACATGGGTATAGGGACGGATAGATGGGTGAACAAGCTAAACAATTATGTATGTCTAAATGGAGAGTGTATCCAAGATCATATACAGGGTTGGCAGACATTGGGCCTCTCGAAGAGTATGAAGGGATGGACACTGGGAGGAGGTAGCTATGGGGAGGAAGTGGGAGGGGAGCTGCTGCATTGTAAATTTTGGTCAATGACATGAGACAAAGTATATGTGAACTGCTGTATGAAAAGTGAATTTACTCTGTAAATCTTCACCCAAATCCTAAAAAAAAAAAAAAAAAAAAAAAAAAAGCCCATGTCACTGGAACTCACTAAAGGGTCAGTGAGGTTCCAGAATAAAACAGGGCTTCCTATGGGTCCTCCATAAACTGATGGCCCAAGTCAGGTGGGAAGACGCTGAGTTGGCAGAATTAAAGCCACACGTTGTAAAGCCAGTTTCCAGAGTAAAGGAGGTGGAGGAACAGGCCTTTAGCAGTCCTTGAGGAGGAGGTGTGGGGACTGTCTGCTAGCAGAGAAGCCAGAACCCACATCCTGTCTCCTGTACCCCCACCCTGTCCTTCTAGGGCCCACACAGCTACGAGTCCCCTGAGGCAAACACTGGGGCCACGTTGCCTCATCTGCAACGCTCAGAGACGGTAAGAAAGTCTCAGCTCTCGGGTACAGGTCGGAAACTCCTCTTGCTCACCCCAACAGGGTCCGCAGGGCATCCCGCTCGGTCCTTCCACTAACGCCACGTGTAATGGACGTCACGACTCTCGGGCGTCTGCTCGCAGGAATGTGGGGAAGAGACCCCAGTTCATCCTGCGGGCGCCCTGGGATCTCAGGGATTACCTAGTTTCTCCTCCGCTCCCCGAAGCCCCAGAACACGTGCGTGGCAAAGTCGGGGGAACCCCTGCTTTTGTGAATGGGAATTGGAACAGGAGGGGAGCTTCCTTTACACTCGTCACCCGGCATCCGGAGCCCTGGAATCTTACCCGGGCCGCCCAGAGGAAAGAGAAAGGCAGCATCACAGCCCGAGGTCGCAGGAGGTCCAGCCACCAACTCTAGCCTGGAGCAGCCGGGAAAAGGGGGGCGTTGAGCGACCTATCCGAGAGCGCATGCGCGGAAGCCACAGGACTAACGGGAGGAACCTACGCATGTGTGAGGTGGCCTTTTGGGAATTGTAGTTCTTTCCCGATTTTCTCACCTCACTTCCCCTTCTGTAGCCTTAGGGCCAACGACCCTTGCCGGAAAGAGAAAAAATCCCGTGAACCTTGTTCGCTCACTTTTCTGAAGCCTTTCAAGGACGGTCTTTTCCTGTTGGTTGCCAAGACAATAAGGATTTATTGGGTGCCTGCTGAATATATAGCATTATTAGGTACTCGGGGAGATACAAAGACTCCCAGCTGGACAAGATAGTTACGCTGTACTGGAAGCACCCTGGTGTAGAAGAGCAAGAGAACTTGGTTTTAATTTTCGCAGTGGACTAACAAGTTAGCCTATCTGGGCCTCAATTTCCTCACTTGTAAAGCAATAATAAAATAGTATGTCCTGGGGATTAAATGAGACTTTGAATGTAAACATGCTCTGTGATGGACTGTCTTCCCCCTCTTCCTCCTCTTCACAAATCTGTCCCCTCCATGGTCATCTTCTCCTCTTCCTCCCCTGACATCCCTGAGCAGATTGGGGGTCTGTTTCGTACTTGTTGCACTTTGCAACAACCCAGCCCAGAGAGGCTAGCTTGCGAGTTTCAGTCATGTCATCCTGGCTCTTATGCCAGGCCTCAGAAGTAAAACCCCTTAGCCCTAACCTCCTTTCCTCTCGTTCTAGTCTCAGGTTTTCTCAGGTCTTTGCAGCAGTTGGTCTGGTGTTAGGAGAATCCTAGGTTCCTCTCTTTCATCTGATCTCTGATCAGAACTGCTTCCCACCTCCCTCCTCCTTGCAGTTTATCCTGTGGATCATGCATTAATTAATAAATTCATTCATCCATCCACCCATCCATCTATCCATTCAGAAGATAATTACTTTCTGTTTACTCGATTTCTCACTCCCAGGGTTGTCTGGGTCGGACCTACCTCTGACTCAGTTTCCAGCTCGAGCCAGTGTGTAATTCCCTGGAGAACAGGGCCCTCTCCGAGTCGGTACTTTGACCTGGGACTCTAGCCGAACGAAGGCGAAGAGTTGCTCTGTGCCTCAGCTTGTCCGAACCCCCCCCTCCCTCCCCCGCCCCTTCCAGGGGTCCCAAGGGGAGGGGGGCGGCTGAGCTTGAGAGCTGCTAATGAAGCCGCAGCCAATTAACGCCCCGGCCAGGGTTGGGGGCGGATAAAATTAGCAGCGGCGGCGGCTGCAGGAGGGAGCTGGAGGCGGAGGTGGGGAGGGTGGGCAGCTGGCTGAAGCGGGCCGCGTTTGCTTGCAGCCGGCGGCGGCGACGCGGCCCCGCCCTCCAAACCCGCGCTCGTCCCTTCCCCCATCCCTTCATCCCAAGCCTCCCTCCCTCTCTCCCTCATCCGTCTGCAAACTCAGCGCCCACGAAATTAGGAAGGAAAAGGAAGATCGATGACTCCAGATGCTGCAAACACCGTCCCCTTGCCCCCCCACCTGCCGCCTGCCTCCCGCCCGGCAGAGCTTAGCAGGTTGTCAGCGCTCGGCCTACGCTGTCCCTGCATCTCCATCTCATTCAAGGCCTTACTCCTTCGCCTCTAGACTGGTTTCTTCCAAATCGTCCACTGGCAGTCCCTCCAAGGTCTAACTTTCATTCTCTATGCTACAGCTTCACTTCCTTTACTTCAGGGAGGAGAATCCCTTCCCTCAGGCAGGGATCTTACCCCAAAGGTCCCCTCCTGTTACTGTTAATCCGGTCTTGGATATCATAGCTATGTCAGTCTTTGCCTCAGTTTCCCCACGAAACGCCGAGGGAGGGGGTTCCGGCCAGGTCTCTGCCAGACAGAAGCCCATACCTCCCCCCTCGTCCCTGCAAAGGTCTCACACAAATGCATATTGGATTTCACTTTATTTTATTCCCGTTCCCGACTGTTTGGCGTAGAAAAAAAGTATCACCGGCAGGAAGCAGCCAGAAACGGGCAGGTGGAGCTGGACTGCGAGGACGGGAGAGAGGCGGGCAGAGGACATCGCCTCCGCCCTGGAGCTTGCAGGGACAGGAGGACAGGCGTACAGCCGGGCAGGAAGGGGACGGGTGCGTATAGGCTGGGGTTTATAAAGAGCCAGTCTTCTGGGGGTGGGGAGAAGAGGCGGAAATAAGGTGAAGCGAGAAGACAAGCGCCTGAGGGTAAGAAAGTCAGGGTGGGATGAGGGTGCCAGGCCAGCATTATTATATTAAAGCTGCGGGCAAAGGGAGCGCCCAGCCCAGCGCCAGGGGCGCAAAGGGAACCAAGTAGGGACGAGAGGGACCTGGGACAGCCTCCAAGCCCTACCTATTCTGGAGCTGCCCTCTTCCCCACTACTTTGAGGTGTACCCGAAGTAGCTATCTTCAGCCTCGTGAACCCTCCCCATAAGAAAAATGGGACCCACGCCAGCTGATGGTCCCTAAGAGGGCTGTCCTCTCCGCCCTCAAGTGGATGGGGTAGACACAACCACAGGAGCGGCGGGGTAGGGGTAGGGGCTCCACCCAGGGAGGCCGGGATTTGGCGGAAAGCTGAGGGCCACGGCGGGGGGCGGGGCGGAGTGAGCTATCCAAAGTAGGGGTGCTCGCTCTGGAAGTTATAGTCTGGGCACACCTTCTGCACCAGTTTGTAGTCAAAACTGAGGAAGGAGACGAAGATGCAGATGACTTTGAAGGGTTTGGCACAGAGCCAGGCGGCCTGGCTCTGCGTGTGCTCGGTGAAGCACACCTGCGATGGGTCGTACAGGCACGGGCGGTGCTTGCGCGCGCGGTTTGTCTTCTCATACTCCACGTGGCAATTGAAAGCACGTGACTCTTTGGCCCCAGGGACTCCCAGCGTACCCCCGAGTGGACCTGCCAGCGCGCCCCCGAGGGTGCCCCCTAGCCCTGGCCCAGCCGCCGCTGCCGCCATCCCCAGCGGCGGCCCCAACCCCGGGAGCACCCCCTCCAGGGCCAGTGTGGACTGCAGAGGGTGGGGGGCTGGCCCTGGCAGCCAGACGCCCCCGAACTCTACACGCTTGGAGGGAGGCACGATGCTGACGCTGAGGTTGCCCAGGCTGGATGAGTTGTGGCGGAAGTACACGCTAAAGGTGCCGTTTACATGGTCCACTATCTTGCCGGTAACCAACAGCGAGAACTTGAGGGTATGCACCCGAAAGTAGAAGTCCCCCCAGCCGAAAATCTTCTTGGTGCGGGCCGCTTTGATGGACGGCTTCCGCTTGGTGCGCTGCGCAGGCAGCGCCCCGGCCCGGGCCAGCGCCCCCGTGTGGTTAGCAGGCCAGGCCCAGCTCCAGGCACGGGCGGTGCCTAAGCTGTCGGGAGGGCTGGGAGCCGGGAGCTGCTGGCCAGGGGCGCTCCCTCCGGCCGCAGCGGGGCGTAGCTCCAGGTATTGCGGCCTCCGGGACTCCTGCATGTGGGCGTTGGCGGCCTGTGGACGAAGAAAGAGGAGGAAAGCGAGATGCTGGGGTTGTCCCCGGCCATTCTGCCAAAGCCCTGCTCACACCAACCCCTTTCCACAGCTGCTAGGAGACCAAATGTAATCGCTGTTTGCAGCAGATGGTTCAGAGAATGTGCATTCCAATACGACGACATCGGCCCCTTTCAAGTTACTTCATTTATTTAGGCCTCAGTTTCCACATCTGTGAAATAACGCTTAGAATCCTTGCGTTCTCACAAAGTTGCAACTGTAGGCCAAGAAAGCCAAAGCCAGTGTGGGTGTGATGAAGGAGCAGCGCGCTGACCTGGCTCCATCTCTTCTAGCTTTGCCCTTAGGTGGTTCTGAGTAGCGGGACAGGGAGCAGCTACATTGGACAAGCGAGGCCATGGCCGCTGTCAACAGCATCAAAAATGAGGCGCTAAAGTCCTCCCAGCGCTTCTGCCAAGATTACAGAGCCTCCAACCCGGCCTCTCCCCCACTCCCCTGCTGGGAGGGGGCGCAGGAAACCGGTTGAGTCTGGGCTCCCCGGGTTGAGGCTAGGGCCTACACCAGCACCCCGCCCGCCCCAGCGCTCCTACAGGGATGGAAACCGCTAGGTGGTCTTTCCCTGGACTCAGAATGGGCCGCAGGAGCCGCCCCCTGCCCGCCCCTGCCCTCCTCTGCGTGTCTCAGGTGGCGGCCGATTCGGGAGACAGCCGGGGCGCAAGTACAAGATGGATCGAGAGGCGGGAGCAGCCGGGCCAGGCCCGGGCCATCAATTATCCGGGGCGGGTGTGGGGGGGTGGCCGGGAATGAAGGAGAGGAGAGAGCGCGAAGGGAAGAAATATGGAGACGCCGTTCCAGCGAGGGGAGCGGGAGGGAGAGGAGCCCTGCGTCTCAGAGTGTCAGTCAGCCTCTGCTAGCCAGGGCTGTTTGGTGTGGCCCTGACTGAGTGTGGGTCGACGCATGTGTGTGAGGGGGAGGACTGTGTGTGTCAGTCTGGGGTGGCTGTGTGTCTGTCAGCCTGGGGTGGCTGTATGTGTGTGTGTGTATCTAGAGAGATTCTGTGTGTGTGTGTCTACTTGGAGTGGTTGTGTATCTCCTGTCTGGCTGGAGTGGCTTGGGATGGCTTTCTTTGTGTATCTGGCTAGAGTGGCAATGCACATGTGTATCAGTCTCTTGAGTGTGTGTGAGTGTGAGCGTGTGTGGCTATATGCCTGTGTATGTCAGTCTTGGGAGGCTGTGTGGGTGTGTATATCTGCCTATAATGGTTGTTTTAGTATGTTTACCTGTGGTGGTTGCATGTCCTGTCAGTTTGTAGTGGCTAACGTATATGTGTCTGTGTGTGTTGGTCTAAGTGAAGCTATGTGTGTCAGTCTGTGGTAGTTGTGTCTGTGTGACTGCCATGTTGTGTGCCTGGATTAGCTGTATGTCTGTGTATGTTGGTCTGAAGGCAGCAATGTGTGATTGTCTGGAGGTGTTACTTTTCCTGTGTGAGCTCCTATCATCCTCTGTCCTTGTGTCAAGCTCTTTCTAACAAGTATGGTCTCACTGGGTTCCCTTTGGGAGGTGGATATGTGTGTGCATTGTACATGAATAGCCCCCTGGAGGAGTCCCACACTGGCCTGCAAGCTGAGCGCTGTGTAGGTAAGGAGGCCTGGCAGCATGGGTGCCCCCTCTGTTTGTACATACTAGTGTGTACACACCATGTATCCATAGGGGACAGGAACGGCAGAGCCAGGCTGCTGGGCTAGAAATCTCTACCGCCTGGTCCCTGCAGCGCTGCGATCCCGGGTTATTAATGCCGCCGCCACCCGATCATCATACATATTTATCGCCCCCCTCATTCCTCCTCCCATCCATCCCTCCTCCCAGCCTAGGTATGGGGGCGAAGGGCAGCAAGACTGATTGACTCTGACAGACAGGTCAAGGCTGAGAGCTAACTCCTGGAGGGTGGGTCTGAAAGGGGGTGGAAGAAGGGGTCCTAGGCCACAGGGGAAGAGGAGAGAGGTCTCCCAGGAGACAGGGGCCAAGCTCCCACGCAGGTGGACTTGAGGAGGACAGAGCCTCAGCCCAGGAGCAGCTGCTGGTGGAGGGGGGTGGGTGAGGCTTCTGGGTAAAGCTGAAGCCCCCGCCCTTCAGAGATTGTTTGAACTCAGACTCCTAATCTTCTCACCCCTCTGGGCCCAGCTAATGCTTTTTACTGGGGGAGTCCATCCTTCCATCAGTCTCCATTGCCTGCTGCTGGGACTCCAAATGCTTGAATGCCCCACCCCAGCACATCACCTCATATCCCATACCTAGCTCAGGACCTGGTGAGGGTGGGGGGCCTCAGTTCAGTCTAGCAGCTCCTTCCAGGCAGGGGCTGGGGGAGGGGACAACATTTGGCCAGGCAGCGAGGGGTACAGGGGACATCCTCCCCTCTGATCCCAGACAAATTGCTGTCCCTGCTTCTCTGATCCTGGCAAATCCCTCGGCTTTGGGCACTTGCACCCCCCACCCACCACAAGAGACAGCCGAGAAAAAAGAGTTGGGAGGGGTGGCTGAAGTGACCTTGGGGGGAGCTTGGACAGGGAGGGGCAAGAGTCTGCCGATCAAACGAGCCGAGAAATGGGAACATGGAACAAAATAAAATAAAACCCTCCCTCTGGCTTCCCTGCTCACGCCTGCTCTCTCTCCTCGCTCTTTCCCTGTTTCTCCAGCTCTCTCTCCCTGACTCTTCTCTCAGTCTCTTTTTGTCTCTCAGTCTCTTCTTCACTCTGTCTCTGTCTCTATTTTCTCCTTCTGTGGTTCGGTTTTTCTCCTTTTCTGTCTGTCTCTCTTTTTAACTGTAGTTCTCTCCCTCTGTCCCTTAGGTTGTCTGTCTCCAACCATGGATTGGGGTAGGAGTGAGGGGAAAGCAGGGTGGTAGGGAGCCCCTCTTTGCCCACAGCCCATGGTGGTATCCTTCCCCTCTTCAGCTGTGAGTGGGAACAGGGTGTTGTCCAAGGGGGGGACCCCTTGCTCTGGAACTGGTTTAATTAAGCTAATTGGGTGCAGTGACATTTGCAGAGGGGAGAGGCTAGTGCGGCTGTTGGCGCTTGGAGCGAAGGTGCCTGGCGTTGAGGGGGGGCTCCATCAGACTCCTCCAGGCCCAGGCGGGGTGGGAGTCATGCCAAGGAGTGCTTTGCCCCTGAGGCAGCCCAGCCCACGCACCAGAGGGGAGTTGAGGCCACCTCTTGCTGCTAAACAAATTCCACTGGGGGGAGAGGCCTCGCGTGACATCGGACTGCTGGGAAAGGGGGCGAGGATCAGCCTGTCGGCCCCCCAGCCGCATTGCAGGGCACACCTCCCCAGGGCCTCTAGACCAGTCAGTGGCTTCCTTCCTGACGTGTGGGTCAGGCCGGGCCACTGAGGATTTGGGCAGGAGGAGGAGGCAGCACCCTATGCTTGGAGATGGAACAGTGGCCAGGGTCTGAGTTGGGGAAGGGGAGAGAAGAGTGTACTAAGACCAGGCACCTAGAAAAAGACAAGGGCACTGCAGTCAGGTCGGGGTAGAGCAGCCTGGAGTCTGGCTGAGCCAGGGACAGAGGCGGGGGTGAGGACAGAGGTGAGGTGAACAGGATAGGTTGGAGTAAGTAGTGGGGCTGGGATGGAGGAGGGCTGGGATTGGGGACTGGGCAGGCACAGATATAGGGTGCAGGGTGGGGGTGGTACAAGGACAGGCATTGGGGGGGATCAGGGATTGTGGACAAGCACTGAGTGCAGATGTGGATACAACTGGGACAGCAACCAGGGGGATGAAGATGGGAGACAGAAAGAGATGGAGACTGAAATGGGGATGGGGGAGCACAGGGGTGGTGAGTGGGAAATAGACATTGGGGCAGGAAGGGATGAGGATGGGGCTGGGGCTGGGACTGGGAGATGGAGATGGGGTCAAGAGGGGGTGGCAACAGAAATGGGGGACGGCGAAAGGTTATTGGGCAGAAATAGTGATGTCTATGGATGCCAAGATCAGGGGGATGGGGGATACGAATGGGGACTGGGATAGGAAATGGGGGACAAGAGAGGAGGTGGGAGACAGAGATGGAGACAGGAGCTGAGGACAGGAATGGGAGACAAGTCAGCGGAAAAGACAGAAGACCTGGAAGGATCAGGCTATGGGAGGGGGCCAGGCAGATGAAGCACAGGTCCAGACCCTACGACAGCTCGAGGGGGAGGGCACCCGCTGGTGGGAGAGCCTCTGCCCTTGGGCCGGTCGCCCCCTCCCCCTCAGCCCCGCCTGCCCGCCTGCTCGCGGCCTGCAGCGCAAGGCTCACCGTTATCTGAATTTTGATTTTATTTTATTTTATTTCCCTGCTTCCTAGAGCCGGCGCGGTCCCCCCGGGAACGGCCACCCCCCGCCCCCCGCCCCGCGCCTCACTTTATTATTGCAATAAATGTGCCTATAAAGGCGCCGGCTCGGGGCGCGGTAGCGGGGGAGGGGGCCGCGGAGCGGGGATGTAATTTCCCGAAGCCGGAGCCGGAGGGGGAGTGGGCGGGGGGGGGGGGGGGGGCAGGCGGGGGAGAAGGGGAGACTCGCCAATTTCCAGCGCTCGAGGCAGCGCTCCCTGCTTCCACCGCTGTCCCGCAGACTGCGCCTACACAACGTCCCGCGACGCTCCCCAGTGCCCAGCAATGCTTAAGGCCTGGGACCCTTCCCCCAAGCCCTGTTTCCTCCCGGTTACCCTTCCTCTGGTTACCCTGGCCCCCTCATGGACACCCCCACATCTTCAGTTGGCTCTGTCCAAAGTTCCCCATCTCCTTGCCAATCTACCCCACCTCTGACCCCTGTAAGCGCCCTGGCACTTACTTTATCTCTTTCCACGGTTATTTAGCTTCCTAACTACCTTGTCTCTGACGCCACTGACCCCTATTTCCCTTGTTTCTGTCCCCCAATTTTCTCACCTTTTCACCACTCACCCTATCTTAGATCTCTGGCTCCTTCCCTTCCCTAAGCTTCTGACCCTGTAAATATTCCTTTCCATAGGGTGCCCCTCCCATTCAGGATTGAGGTTGCCATTGCCTTGGCTTTGGTTCAAGGGGGCATACAGTGTCCCCTCCCCTGTACTCACAGCCCAGCTGCGGCCCCTGATTACCCCCAAATCCCCACCAGCAGCTCCGGGCCATAGCCCAGGCTGCACGTGCCTAAGTGGCCCAGCCAGAGATTAGCTGAAGGGGGGTATGGAGCGGAAGATGGGGTGGAACGGTGGGGCTGGGGCCAGCCAGCTCACAGAGACTTGTTTCAGGCGTAGTCCTTCTCTTAGGTGGGACAGAGCTGAATGGTCCCACAGGACCCCACCCCTGCCCTCCCCCAGCTAATTAGTAATTAGTGATTAGTGATTAGTGACTATTGATCGCCTGCCGCTTCTCCCAGAAGGCAGCTGCTTTGGCAAGCAGTTGGGGAGACAGAGAGGAAGAGGAGTCAGAGGCTGTATTAGAAAGATCCTGAAGAAGCCCTGGTGGAAAGGCCAGAACCCAGGAGCAGTGGAAGCCTGGAGTCCCAGGCCCTGAAAGGAGAGAAGGGAATCTTGGGGCAAGAGGAAGGAGGCAGAGAGCTCCTGGAAGAGGAAGGAGTGAAGAGGATGGAAGAAGACAGGGTTGTGAGTTTGAGGGTTCGGGTATCCCAAATAGCTACCTGTAAATTGTCCCTCACCAGGCTTTCACCAAGTGTCAGCCTCACTTTCCACCCACTCCCACCCCTGGTACTGAGATACCGCTGAGCACAGACACACGAGCACCTATTCAGATGCAAGAATACATCCTGAGCATGGCTCAAATGCATTCGAAACCACAACGACACAGACATGCTCATCAACCCCAGAGACTCACAGCCAGAGGTACAACACATACAGGGCCCAAGCACACAGATGCACCAGAGATCCACCTTGGGGTGCTCACTTACCATATTCACAGTGCATCTAAGCACATAGAGATGGGTACTCAGACATACAAACACTTCTCTACCCCCTCCCCTAGTTATATATATTCACATCCCACAGTGTGTACACACAGATTCTCACATGCACACAAGCTGGACTAAAGGGCACATAGGGTCTCATCCACTGACCCCACCACTGGCCCCACAGCTGCAGATCTCACACACACACAGATAGATTCCCATCGCTCACATCCTCATGCTTACACTCCCTCAAGTCTCCAGATGTTTTATTCCCCTTCAGGGGGCAAAGGAAATTAAACCAGATCTGTCCACAGGGGAGTTTGTTTATTTGATGGGAGGAAGCAGAAGGGAGGGCCGGAGGAGGACCATCTCTATCTTCTCTTGATCCCAGGCCTACACACGTGGGTGGTTTGTGGGGCACAGCCCCCCTCCCCACAGCCCTCTAAGGGCAGAGGTGGGCAGCAAATCCAAAAGAAGCTTCTGCCAATGGAAGCAGTGTGGAGGGGGCTTCTCTGCCCGCCTTCCAGCCCCTCAAGGTCACCAGGCAGATTTGGGAGAAGCAAGAGCTCTATCAACAGATTCACTAGGGCAGTCCCCTATCCTGCTGGGGTGTTGAGTGTGATTTGGCTGAGCAGGTGTTATCCAAATGTTGGGGGGAGAATTGTACCTCTCTAGATTCTGCAGGGGACTGGGGTGCTGTGAGTGGGGGTTAAGGAAGCCATCTGCCTGCCCTAAAACCAGGTGGGTCACAGTTGGGGTGTAGGAAATAGGAAAGCTATGGGTAGGGGAGGCTAGTGGAAGGAGATCAGGGGCCAGGACCAGCCAAACATGGGGCACACGTAGATAGTTGCAAATAAAGCTGGTAGTTGCATTCACCCATGCAAAGCCGGCACCACCACACCATATCAGCACATCAGTGCACACATCACCTTGGGCCCTAGCACTGGATACCCAAGCTTGGCTTCCTCGGACTGACACGCGCGCGCGCGCACACACATACACACACACACACAGGTGCACTCCCGACCCACTCCACACCAGCTCAAATGTCTACACCTTGTAAACGCGATGCAGCTCCAACGGGCGGGGGCGGAGATCAAGTCTGGTCTCCTTAGCCTCTAGGTCCTTGGGAACCTTAAGAAAAAGAGGCAGCCGAGGGGGGTGGGGCAAGGCGGGGAAGGAAGGAGAGATTCCCCTTCCAGACAGTCCCCCCACATCAGCCGGGCCGCGAGAGGGGGGTGTGTCTGTGAGGCGGTGCAGGGGAGATGGTGTCTCCGCGGGAAATGTGATGGGTAGCCAAGTTCAGCCGTGTCTGTGTGAGTCCGTGTGTGCGCGTGTGCTCAGAACACAGTGACCACCTGGCATTGTGACATGTGCACAGAAGAGATATAGAGAGCCAGGGAGTGGGGAGTGGGAGGAAGAGGGACAGACAGACAGCGAGGACTGCAAGCGAGGTTGGCGCGTAAAGACGGCAAGGCTGACACCCTGCTGGCTTGTCTGTCTGTCTCACACTCCCGCTCCGTCTGGCGCTCGCGGGCCGGGCTTTGTCCCCTCCCCCGCCGCGCTAGGAGCCAGATCCTGGCCTGGCCACCACCCCCGGCGCCCCCTCAACCCTTAGCCAACTTGCGCTGACCGAGCGCCAGTCCTGAATGGAGAAGTCTGTCTGTCCGCGTCCCCTTTGCCGCGCAAAGTTGGGACCGGCCGAACTGGGGACGGGGCAGGTGCACGGAACCCCCCCGCACTCCGGGACCTGCGCGTCCCGGGACCCCGGCGCTCGCGCGCGCTGCAGCCCCGCCGCCCTTACCTTCCGCAGGAGCCACGGGCCAAAGAACAGGAGAAGCCATTCCGGCAGCAGCCGCATCTTCCCGGGCGGCCG
>NW_006921848.1:447383-495845 GCF_000298275.1 Orycteropus afer afer | reverse complement strand
CCCGGCCGCGCCCCGCGCGCCCCCTCCCGCCCAGCTGGGGGCACCGAAGGTGACTTTCACCCCGACACGCCCTAGACACGCCCCCGGCCCAGGTGCGAAAAGGAGGGCTTCGAAGACTCACAGACTTTGCATCCGAGAGGCCTGGTCTGCGCCCCGAAGGCAAGGGTCAGGGCATGGGACTGGAGGCCCGGGGCCATACACCCGAAGAGCTGCACAGCGGAGATGGAGCCCAGAGAGGCTGTGAGAGTTGGGTCCCTTGATGCTCTGGGCCCCTTCTATGCTCCGGGCCAAGGTGGGGCCTGGGGCAGAAGCTGGGCAGGGCCGAGGTGAGGGCGGGCGGGGCCTCGGGCGGCTGCCGCCTCGCAGCGCTGACGGGGATGGATGGGCGCCCCGCGGCTCATTCGGCCCGGAGATGAGAATCATTGATCACGGACGGAAACCCCATCACGTCTGTCAATAGGGCTGACAAACGGCTCCCGCTGCCCCCATCCCCGCCCCACAGCACCTGCGCGGTCTCAGGACCCCTCTGCTAGACCAATCTTCCACCTTTATCCCCCCTCCCGCCGCTGACCTCCGCGCGTCCCGGCGCGTCCCTGGGCTGATGGGGGCTTTGGGCAGGAAATCCCCCTCAGAGCCGCCCGCCTGGCCTCTCTGTCCAGTCTCTGTCCCTTTCTTCCCACTGTCCCATCTTTCACCATCAGCTCCTTTCTCTCCTTGTCCCCTTTCCTGTCTGTCTCTGTCCTTGTCTCTTCCCTTCCCCGGTCCTGTCTCTGTCCCTATCCTCTACCCCATTTGTTCCTCAGCTCACCGCCCCACCTCCCGGTCTCTCTCTTCCCTGACCAGGGTAGTCTTCAGCTGTCAGCTGTCAGCTGTTGCTAGCGCTGAGGCTGTGGCTGAGGTTGTGGTATGACCCACACCTAGACAGTGAGAGACAGGGATAAGCAAAGAGATGAAGGGATAGGCACACACCTGGAGACACAAACACACACACTACGCAAGCACACAGATGCATTTGTGGGACAAGTCACACCACAGAGGTGAGCACACACATGCACAATACAGTCACATACACAGACCAGCACACACATACACAGACAGGTGCACACCTAAAAGCACACCAACACACACACAGATGGACACCTTTGTTTCACACACACATAGGAGCATACACAGAGACACAAACAAATGCACGTTTGCACCAATAGAAACTCACGCTCATCCAGGTACTCAGAGAACACCACCCCCCTTGGCAGAAAGACAAACATCCATAGACAGAGATGGACACATACACTGAGACACACACACACATGTGTACTTGGACCAAGAGTCCAAAAGACAAGCTGAGGCAGACATATATATGAAAGTACATACAAAGAAATAGACAGGCATAGGGATGTAACAGACTCAGAAAAAGGGTCAGGGAAAGGACAGGGATGCTGAGAGGAAGAGGCAGACACAGAGACAGAAGCCAGGAGGCAGGAACCTGAGTGCAGGCAGGTCAGAGAGGAGAGAGGCAGAAAGGGATAGGAGTGGCTAGGCCCAAGGCCAGAAGACCCCAGTCAGAATCTTGAGCCCAGAGCTCCAGCCTAAGGGATGCTACGGCAGTGGGTAGGTGCAGTGGGCACACCCAAGTTTGGGCTGCCCAGGACAAAAGCCCCTCTCTAGGGTCCTGCTCTTCTGTGGTCCAGACCCACCTCATTCCTCCTCTTTTTCCTAGTCTCAGGTCACCCTCTTCTGTCTCTAGCTACATGAGCGTGCACGCACGCGCGCACACACACACACACACACACACACACACAAACCACTCTCTGCCCTTTGTAATGTCTCCATCTCTGTCGTTCTGTTTCAGCCTCTGTCCCTGGTTCTTCCCGTCTCTTTTCCTTCTCTGTATCAAGCCCCCTCCCTCCTTGCAGGTGGGGAGTGTTGAGTACTGCCTCCTGGTGGATCTTTTCCCAGTGGTCCTGGTGGGCAGAGGGAGGATGCTGACAGGAGAGGTGTGAGTTCCAAACCGCACCTGGGGACCCCTCACTCTTCCCAGGATCTTGAGGCGACAGGCATAGAATCAGTGGCTCTCCAGGGGCACCAGATGTATGCCTGGCAGAGGGAGGGGGAGGGTGGGTGGGGCTGCTGTTAGTGGGGAGCAAGCAGGCTTTGGAGGAGGGAAGGGAGCTGGCTGGTGCTAGGTGAAGAGGGTGTGGCAAAATAGCCCAAGGAGAAGTGAGGGGCTGGGCTAGGGTCCACTTGCAGGTGCATAATTAGTATGTGTTCGGGTGGGGGCCCTTGCTGGGCTTCTGGATGCTCAGTGATGCGGGAGCACGGATGCCATCTGGTGGCCAGAGGAGGGCATGAGTTTCTTTCTCAGCCGTTAACAAGGGTGCCCCTATACTGGGCAGGTTTGCTCTGGGGATCCTTGGAAGGCAAGGTACCCGCCTCAGAGCTGGATTAGATGCTGAGGCTGGAGATGGGGGTCTCAGAGCTAAGAAGGAAGGCGAGGGTTCTTATTTCTAGAGGTGCCTAGACCCATAGCATCCCCAAGGAAGAACACCAGGGATGAATAGAGTTGGGAAGTTGAACCAGTGAGGAAGGTGGAATGAAAGGTACTGCTCCCCTTTGAGAGTGGGGTGTAGGCTTTTCAGTCACCCTCCCTGAACTTGTATATACTGTTGAGGAGTGAATGGGGCTCTAGTCCTCTCTTTCAGTCCTGGCCATCGTAAAGCTGTGTGACCTTCTGCAAAAGGTTCCCTTCTCTAGGCAGGGGTTGAAGTAGACCTCGGGCTTCTTTGTGGGTTTCCTTCCCTGCCAACCCCTGAAATGTCTAAACTAATTGGTCAGTTGGTGGCCAGTGGGGCCTGGCACACTGGTATTCTCAGAGCTCTCCTTCACCCCAGGTGTCTCCTTCTGAATCCAGGGTTCTACTCTTGGTTTCTGACTAGTCTCCATGAAGTGTGCACTGCAGTTAGGGCTTCAGGAGCAAACTCAGGCAGGGAGAGGTGTTTGGAACCACCTTAAAGGGTTGAAAGCCTTCATGACCTCAATGTATTCTTTTTTTATGGTGAGAATTCTCAATGTGGGAGATAATTTTGAGTAGGGAGGGGAATGGTGTTATCCTATAAAAGTGACAATACAAAGATCTTAGAGTTGGTGTCCTAGAGTCAGAGGCAACACAAGGTCCAGAAAGGTGAAGTCACCAGCTCAAGGTCACACATCCAGGAGAAGCAAGTCTTCATCAAGTCCAGTGCCACCCTTCTTCCTCTGCTACAGCAAGATGGAGAGGGAAGGAGTTGAGGTGGGGAGGTAAAGGCCACTGGACACCAGCCACTCAAGAAGGCCTCCAGCTCAGAGTAGGGCACCCTCTGGTGGCTGGAACACGCAAGCACAGCCCCAGTTCTCAGTCTCTTACTCATAGGCAGACACAATTGGCTTTTTTTCTTTTTTACAATTTTATTTATAACAATATCTGTGTTATTTAGTTGTAAAGGAATTCAGCAAAAATTATTAAAACGTTCACGTCCCCAAAACGGGGCTGCCCGCTTGCCCTTCCTTGCTGTGCCCCACCCCTTCCTCAGTCCCCAGGGGAGGGGAGGCCAGGAACTGTTCACCTAAGAAAGCCTCAGGCCAGGAGCTTCGGTGGGGGTACTGAGAGGTGGAGGGCCTGTCCGGTGGGGTACAGATCGTGGCCATTTCAGAGGTGCCCCTGGAGTGGGGACTGGGGCTTGGGGTGGCTTCCCTCAAGAAGAACTAAAAAACTCCCTCCTTTCCTTCCTACCTCAGCCAGAGCCCAATCTTCCAGACAGGGGCAGCAGAGTCCTCCGCCCCCAAGCCAGCCCTCAGGGAGTGGGGGCAGGCCGCAAGGGGAGAGCCTTGACAAAGTGTCTTGTATGAAGAGGGGGAGGCAGCACCACCAGCTCTCCCAGTGGGGGTGCATTTGGGTGGTAAGGTAGGAGGAAAGTCCCCTCCTACCTTTAAGCCGAAGGAGCCCCCAGAGCCTCCCCTGCCCCCTCCTCGAAGGCAGCACTGGGGGCGCTGCTGAGGAGCAGGCAGGGAGGAGGGGAACGGAAAGAGAGAATACTGTGCTCGCTTGCTCACTCACATATAAAAAGTAACTCCTTCATTTTTACATTTATACATCCAGCAGGGCCGGAAAAGGGCTTGCTGGGGCGGGCAGGGGCGCTCATCAAAGGACTTCTCTGGAAGGGGGCAAGAGGCTCTCTGGGGGAAGTCCAATAGGGCTGGGCCCTAGGCCAAGGGATCCCCTATCTCGTCCTCAGGGCCTCGGCCCAGGAGCTCTCGCTTCTCGTCCGTGCTGGCCAGAGAGTGGCGGCTCCCGTGGCCACCCATGTAGAGTGTGGCATACACGGGGTTGGTGAAGTTGGTGGGCTGCAGGGTAACAGAGAGTTCAGGTGGGGCTCGGAGGTACTCCACCCCCTACCTTCACCCCATCACCCAGCCCAACACCCTTAGGCACCCCACCCGAGCCTCTTGACCCAGCCCTGGGAGCCTCCTCCTCTGTCCTCCTGGCTCACCTTGTCAGGGTCCAGGGCAAAGTCAGCATCCAGTAGGCCACCCACATCGTCAGGCTCCCCGCCCTCATACATCTTATAGGTGGGGTTCCCAATCTCCACGTTCATGGCCCCGTTGGTCATCCGCTGGTGCTGGAAGCCCTTAGCCCTGGAGAGAAGCAGGAGTATAAGGGCGTGGGGGCTCTAGGAGGGTAAAATAATGACCAGAATGTTCCAGTCCTCCATGGCTCACCCTCGGACTCGCCGCTTGTACCAGAACACCACTCCAGCCACCAGAAGGAGCAGCAACAACAGCAGCAGAGGGATGAGGATGGAGGCCATGTCTGGAAGGAAGAGGTAGCAACTGAGTCAGAAAGGCCCAGGGAAACAGAAGGCAGGGCCTGGCAGCCCTGCCTGCCCCTCCCCCGGGCCACCTACGTCCTGGCTGCTGCTGACTGACGACCTGGTCCTCACACCGGGGGCCTGTCATGTGGGGTGGGCACCTGCAATGAGGAGGGACAGAGCTGAGTAGGCATGACCACCCCAGCCATTGCTCAGGGGGGAACCTGGGTGGGGTCACAGGGTTCCCAAGGTGCCCCCGCTCAGCTGGGAGGAAGGAGAGAGGGATGATCAGTGTCTGGGCAAGGCTCAGACCAACTCACTGGCACTCAGGCATCATTTTGCTGTTCATGGTGCAGGAACCGCCATTGCTGCAGTGGCCAACGCAGGTCAGACAGCTGGGGGCCACTCGGCCATCAGAGCAGCTGCAGGAAGGAGTCAGAGGGTGGGACTGGGCTGGTGGTAGTGGGGTCTGTGGTGGGCAGGGCTGGGAGTGCAGGACC
The DNA here is from genome assembly GCF_000298275.1 of Orycteropus afer afer. Taxonomy (NCBI): domain Eukaryota; kingdom Metazoa; phylum Chordata; class Mammalia; order Tubulidentata; family Orycteropodidae; genus Orycteropus; species Orycteropus afer. The sequence goes on along the minus strand of NW_006921848.1, from coordinate 490,504 downwards.
AGGGCAGGGCCCAGGCGGGCAGGACTGTGAAGGCAGGGCCCACTTACTTGCAGGTGACGTCCCCATTCTGCTTGTTGACCACACAGGTTCCCTCCAGGCAGCGGCTGCATTTGTTCACCTCGCACCTTGGTCCCTCGAAGTAGGCAGTGCACCGGCACTGCCGGGAGCCATCCGCAGCCATCTGGCATGTGCCAAAGTTTTCACAGTAGCCAGAGCACTGCCCTATGGTGGGGGTAGGAGAGGAAGTGCCTCAAGTCCCACCCTCAGGAAGATGCTCTCAGGTGGGGGTGGGGAGGTGGGCACCTGAGGGCACTCTCAGGAACTGTGCTGACACCCACTTCCTCCTGAGTCCCCTTCTGCCCCCATGTCATACGCTTCAGGGTACAAGGACTTCTCTGAGTATCCTGACAGGGCACTGTCTTTTTTCTTCTTTTTCTTTTTTTTGGCCCTGCTTTTTCTTGAAAAATCCTAATGCCAGAGGGCCCACTACCTCAGGGGAAATACGGTAGCACCTCTGTGGGGGAAGCACCAGCAGCTTCGGCATGGCTGAGCTGTGCATGGCCTCCTACCCCAACTTTGCTTCTGCGGTCCTGGGCCCAAGACAGCCACTGCCCTAGGGCTCTGGGCTCCCTGGCTCCCCTCACTCCCTCCCTGGGCCCAGGATGGCTCACTTACGGTACTGGCAGCGGTCACCCAGGAAGCCAGGGAGGCATCGGCACTGGGGCTGGTTGCCTTGGTTAACAGTGCAGGTGCTGTTGTTGGCACAGTAGCCTGCACACACCTGCTGGGTGCATTTGGGGCCTGTGAAGCCTGTGGGGCACCGGCACGTGGGCATGCCTGGAGGAAGAGCATGTGTGAGCGGGACCATGGCCCATGAGCCACCCAGCCCCACTGCAGAGGAACGGGGCTGGGAGGGAGGCAGAAGCTGAGACGGACAGGGCACTGGGGTTGTGGAGAGGTAAAGCGAGGTACGCTGGGGCTGGGGGTTAGCCTGAGGTGGGCCAAGGGGCAAGGTCCCAGCTGGCGGGCAGGAGGCGTACCGGAGGGGGAGGCGGCACAGGTGCCCCCGTTTCGACAGTGCTCCCAGCACTGGTCCAACTCGCACTTGTCACCGGTGTAGCGGGGCTGGCAGCGGCACTTGGGCTGCCTCCGTGCATTGAGAAAGCAGCTGCCACCATTGAAGCACTGCAGGTTACAGGTTCCAGGCCGGGGGGCTAAAGGAAGGACCCATCAGGGGGCCAGGCCAGGGAACAGAAGGGAGAGGGGTGGGAGACAGGGGTGGAGAGTTCAGGGGCCACAGGGAGGAGGGTTGTCAGGCATGGGATGGGGTACTGGGGAGGGGTATAGCCATACCATCTGGTGGGGGTGTTGGCGAGGGCACAGCCACACAAGTGCCATTGTCCAGACGCTTGCCATTGGGGCAGGTGCAGACAGGCCCACTGGGGCTCAGCAGACAGAGCCATTCACACTTCTTGCGGTCACAGGGGTTAGTCACTACAGGTTTGGGTGGGGTGGGAGGGTACTGAGCAGGGCCTTCCCTGAGCCCTGAAGATCTGGAACCCTCCCCTCCCCACCAGCACACAAGCCCACAGCTTTGAACTCCCAGCCCCTCCCTTCCCCCACCTGAGCTCTCCCTCTCCCCGTACCTTCGGGCTGCTTGTGCTGATGGTATAGGACCACATCAGAGGCATGGCTCAGGCCCCCCGTCAGGTTGACCAAGGGGCTGTGTCCAAACTTATGGATCTTGAAGACACGATTATTGATGTAGGTGACGCCATAGATGTAATCCTCAAAGACATCGATGCTAAAGGGGTGACTTAGGCCTGAGGAGGGGGTAAAGTCAGAGGGGAACATGGTGGGCATCCAGGCTTTATCACTGTTCAGGACCTTGGCCCCTTGGCCCACAGGCAGCTCAAACTCAACATGTCCAAAACCAACCTCCCCCAACCTCTTCCTATGCTCAATACTGGCACAAAGTCCCATCACTCCCAGACATCTGGGTGGCGACTATCCTCTGCTTCTTCTCCTACATCTGTTAAGTTCCTACTGCTGCTTCTGCAGCTCAGTACTCATTGGCAGAGTGAATGAATGGACAAGTAAGTCTGAGGGTCAGGGTGAACCTCAGGCCTGTGGACTGGTGCAGGGGGAGTCCAATTGGGAGAGGGCTGGAAGGTACTGTAAGACTGTTGGGGGGCCAGGCCGATGTGGAATGGGGTGAGGCCTTTGGACTCAGTGGGAGGTGGGAGTCCTGAAGGCAGGGCTGGGGGCCAAGGCCGCTGCCCAGCTCTGACCTCGTTTGCTGTCAGCAGCCACAACAGGGTCTGTGCCATTGAGCCGGATGCTGCCGATGACAGAGAGCTTGGCATCTGCCCAGTACAGCCGCTCATTGTGGTAATCCACTGCGAGGCCTGGGGGAGGCAGAGAGCAGGATGAGGGACCAGCCTCTCCCACCCCAGCCGGGGGGAGAGAGCAGTACTGCCTTCTATCTGGGCCAGCTTCACCCTGCTAATGCGACCAGTCCCAGTCACCTCCTCTGGGAAGTCTTTGTAACCCATCTGCCCCTTCCCAGTCCAAGTGTCCTCTGTTCCCCCTAGCTTTTGTGTGACCTCGGCAGGGCTGGGCTCAGCATGCTGTCCCTCAACACATTCCAAGCCCCCACAGACCTGTGGGCCACTGGATGTTGTCCTGTACCAGTGTTTCCCGAAGAGTCCCATCCATGGCTGCGGTCTCAATCTTGGGGTGGTTCCCCCAGTCTGACCAGTACATAGTGCTGGAGAGGGAGAAGGGGTGAGTGTAGGGGGGGCCTGTGGACTTCTAGAGGCAGAAGCCCAAAGGTCATACACCAGCATCCTGGCCTGGGCCCAGGGTCTGCTGGACATTGGGAGGGGGTGTTTTACCCTCTGACAGAAAGAACCAAGGGGAGTCAGCTTCCTGACTAGGTTCAGAATCTTTTACTCTAAAACTACAACATGCTGACCTGGAGTCTCCTGAGTGGTTCTGCTGGGGCATTCAGGACAAAGGTAGTGTTTGGCCAGCCTGGAAGGTGAGGGGCCTGAAGGGAACCCTGGCCTCAGGCTGGTCTGGGAGGGAAGGGCACGCCTTCTCTGGATGCTCGGTACCCATCCCATCCCAGATGTTCCCAAGCACCAGCCCAGGAGCCTCCCCCTGCAGGACACTTGTGTACCCCCTCAGCGGGTCCACCACAATGGCATGGGGTTCATCGATCATGCCCGAGATGAGTGTCTTGCGGTTCTCGCCCTTCATCTGTGCCACTTCAATCACATCCCGGCCCGAGTCAGTCCAGTACACATTCCCAGCCACCCAGTCAATGGCGATGCCCCTTGGCATCTTCAGACCTGAAATCTGAAAGGGGGTGGGCACAAGTTCAAGGGCTACCCCCTTGCCCTTCCCTGCAACACCTATTCTACCAAGGCCTGTCCCTGCTAAAAAATCATTTGCACTGACAACCAATCTCCTGGCTTCAAAGAGATTAAATGGACATGTATTGGTTTGCTCTTAGGTATTAGACTTGGAGCTTTGACATGCTGCGTCAGTCTTCACTAAATGCCTAAGAGGTAGGGATTATTACCTGTTTCATTGATGAACAAAGTGAGGCCCAAAGAGGCAAATGTGTTGTCCAAGGTCTGCACGGTGGGTAGCAGAGAAAGCTGGGAACTGAACCTGGCTGTGACGCCAAAGGCATCATCATGCCCAGCTGCCTTTTGCAGGTTTCTACAGTTGGGCTGCAATGTGGCAGAGCCGAGTACTATTAATTCTTACTGCTCGTCTATTTGTCGTCTGTGCCTCTGAGCATAATCCTAAACCTGCCCTTTGTCCTCCAGAGAGAATCTCAGCTTTTACCCCCTTCCATTGCTCTTCTCAAGCTTTGCTCTTTGGAGCCCTCACCCACTCTGCCTGTGGGTACACCCAGGCTGCCTGGGCTGGATGCTCACATTGAGGTGGGTGACACCGCGGTCGATCTGCCGCCGGTGGCGGTTGGAAGTGGTAGGTGGTGCAGCAGGTGGCAGGCTACGGTAGGAGATGGTGCCCGTGTGCCAGTTGGTCCAGTAGACACGACCAGCCTTGACGTGGACATCCATGGCATCGATGCGGACACTCTCATCACCCTGGAAGGCCTGCTCGTAAGCAGAGTGGGGGTGCCCAGGAAACAGGCTGCGGATCTCATTGTCATCGGCGATGTACAGGACCTGGTATTCGGAGCCTGGAGGGGCCAAAGGCCAGAAGTCAGTAAGGAGTGACAGGCAGGACAGAAACCAGGGCTGGGGGCTAGTGGGCCTGGTGCTGGAAGGGGGGCACTTAGGATGTGGTGCCCAGCTCAGCCCAGCCCACCCCCTTTCATGCTAAAGATCTTCTCTTCTGGTCAGAAGGGTCAGTTCCAGCCAGAAGCCTGTGCTCATCTACCCTCAGTGCCAGACTCCAAGGCTCCAGCTTATGTCCCCTGAACTTCCTTCCTCCTCACTGCCCTTGACCCGATCTAGTGTGACCAGCTACTACAGGAAATCTGTCCCTGTCCTTCTAGTCCCAGAGACTTTTGCCTTTTTATGGCTTGTGACTAGCATCACTGTGCTCTCTGCTACACACTGCCTGACATGCGCTCACGGGTGCACAGGTGTGTGTGGTGGGGCTGTAAATGCACACAAATGTGCATGCCTACACATGGACATACTTGGAATGTGTATGTGCATACACATGCATGTGTATCTGTGTCAGGTACATGTCAAAGCATGTGGGGAATATGCAGTGGGCACGAGTGACTGTGTACATGAGCTGACGCGTGCCTGTCCTGAGAGTAGCGTGAGGACTGCACTTCTGCCTGCGTGCTGCCAGCACTGTGCTCAGGAGTGGGTGGACAGGAAGCTGGACCTGTGGGTTTGGGGCTCTAGGCCTGGGTAAGGGTGTGTGGAGGAAAACATGCCATTTGAGTCTCTCCCACTGCACATCCTGGATGTTGTCTAGCCCTACCCTTCCTGGACTATCCTGGCTCCCATACCTTCAGCCTTGCAGGTGTTGTGTGTCTTCATGAAGTTCCGGGCACAGCTGCAGAGGTGGCCACCCTTGGTGTTGTTGCAGAGCTGGGAGCAGGTGCCAAAGCGCAGGCACTCATTGATGTCTAGGGGTTACAGAGAAGGGTCATGAGGCATCTCGAGGCTGGGCTGTCTGCCTGCCCCCTCTCGGTTCTGCCTTCCTACCCTGGCATCCCGGATGGCCTGGCACGGTGTGGAAGCCTGGACGGCAGGCGCAGTACGCAGCTTTCTCGGTACGCACACAGCGGGCCTCATCCCCACAGATGCTTGCGTTAGTGGCGCAGCTAGTCAGCTTGGGGTCTGTGGGGGACAGAGAGTGGGTCCCCTTCCCTGAGCCATCTGAGGCCTGGCCTCGAGTCCTTGGCCTTCCCAGCCCCTACTGCTGAGCAGCGTGCCTGGCTTTACCGATGCTGCAGTCCTCCTCATCCGAGCCGTCCCCACAGTCGTCGAACATGTTGCAGCGCAGGGAGGAGGAGAGGCAGCGCTGGTTCCGGCACAGGAATTCCTTCTTATCCTTGCAGTGAGGGGTCTGGGCGGTGGGGGGCTCTGGGGAGGGCGGGGGCGTCAGATTCTGTGCGTTCACCCACCCTGAATCCTTCTCTCACGAAAACCAAACTCACTGCCATTGAGTTGATTCTGACTCATAGAGACCCCCACTGGGTTTCCGAAGCGGTGAATCTTGACAGAGATAGATTGTCCCAACTTCCTTCCTCAGAGTGGGTGGTAGGTTTGAACCTTTGGTTAGCCAAATGCCTTATAACCAGAAGGTTGGCGGTTCAAACCCATTCTGAAGAAGGAAGATGGGGCAATCTATTTCTGTCAAGATTCACTGCTTTGGGGTCGCTATGAGTCAGAATCGACAGGATGGCAGTGAGTTTCTCCTCCCACAAGGACCCCCCAGTCAGCCACAAAGCTAGTGGGTCCCAAACCTGGCTAAGCGTTAAACATGCAGGGGAAGGTGGTTAAACGTTCCGATTCCCAGTCCCCCACCTCTAAGATCAGAGCATTGGAAAGCCTGGGGCACCTTCTCCAGGGCCATCTCTTGCCCAAGAAAGTGCCCTCAGGCTCCCAGCCAGAGATCTTGCCCTTCCTGAGTGAGTTCCCTGCCCCGACACAACCCCCTCTTAGCCCACCCCCACGCCCACGCAGCACCCTCATTACAGGCCCTTCAGGCTCCCCCTCACCGGCCCCTGCTCACCACAGTCCTCCTCATCAGTTCCATCCCCGCAGTTGTCGGTGCCATCACACTGGCGCCCAATCCACAGGCAGACGCGATCGTTCTTGCACCGGAAGGGCCGGTTGGGAGGGCACAGGAACCCGGCTGCCAGGTGGCGGGAGCGGGAGCCAGAATCAGGACGGGGCTGCCACTGGAAGCCTGAGAGCCCCGCCCCCGTCCCGGAGCCCCGCCTCCACCCCGCCCCGGGTCTCACAGCACTCTTCCGGGTTCTCGTCGGAATTGTCTCCACAGTCGTCCTCGCCGTCGCACTTCCAGGCCAGCGGCTTGCACAGAGTGTTGTTGCACTGGAATTCGTCCAAGGGGCAGGTTCGCACTAGGAGCGAGGGAGATGGAAGGATGAGCCTGCAAGGCAGGCTGTAGGATCTCATGTGAACCTCCTCCTCCAATGTGGGGATGGGCAGCCCAGCAAGGTCACCAGGCAAGCAGTGGTACAGCAAGACTGGAACCAGGTCTACTCATTTTCTACCGGACGGGGCATTGGGATGGAATTACCTCCCCTGGCAGAATGTGCAGAGGGTCCAGAGGGCTCTCACACTGGTGACAGTACCAGGCCCTGGGGCCCCTGCAGTTCAGTGGCAGGTACAGAGGGGGCCCCTGGGCTGTCTGTACTGCCCAGTGGGGTCCGTGCTCCCAGACCAGCTGGTACACATTCCCCTCCAGGATACTCAGCTCAGGCAGGTCAGCCAGGGCTGGGGTGGCCTCACTGCCCCAGGAAAAGGAGAGAGTAGGGACTCTGATTCTCAGGGCAGCTCACATCTTGTGGGAAGTGGTGGAGCCTGGATGGACACAGCCAGGGTGTTTCTGCTGGATGTTACCCTGACCGGTCCCCTTGCCTAGGTGTTCTTGTTCAGGGCATAGCCAGCACAGATGTCCCCTGTGGCCCCGTGCCTCGTTCACTGCCATCACCCCAATGCCTAGGGTGTTGCCTGGCTCATGGTAAAAGTGTTCAGTAAATATGTGTGGAACAAATGAACAATGAATACAGGCAGGGAAGGATGAGTGGACGATGGGGCCCTGTAATGGAGAAGGGGCTGTGGGAGGGCACAGCTAGAGGAGCTCACCGCCAGTGCCACAGGCTTCCTCATCACTGCCATCCATGCAGTCAGCGTCGGCATCACAGCGCCAGCGCAGGGGGATGCAATGACCACTCTTGCACTGGAACTGGTCCATGTCGCAGCGGGGGGTGCAGTCTTTCTGTGGGTACGGAAGGAGGTGGCCTGGTCAGATCTGGGTACCTCTGGGGCCCTGCCCTCTCTTCTTCCTTCTGGTCTCCTTGCCCACCTCGTCTGAGCCATCCGCACAGTCATGATCCCCATCACATTTCCAGCGCCCAGCGATGCAGCGGCCATTGGCACAGGAGAACTCACTCTCAGAGCAGGGACGCGGGGCTAGGGGAGGACAGGGGAGAGATGGCCCCAGGAGGGTGGGCATAGGGATCAGCTCTTGGGGCATCTCAGCCTGGGGCAGGGTGATAGGCCCAAGCCCAAGGCCCAGTCCTCAGAGGCCACAGCCTCACAACCAAGATGCCCAACTAATCCTGGGCAGAGCCAACTGGCTGCCCTAACAGGACAGCCAGGCACAGAGGGTGTCCATATTCACCACTCTGGGGACAGACAGAGAGAGAGAGCACCGGTCCTTGGCCCTGCCCTCGGGACAGACTGTGTGTGGGGAGGGAGGGGGTGGACAAGACCACTGAGACGAGCACCAGGGTTTGAAGAGGCTGATAAAGGACAGTGGGCAGAGGCACAGCACAGGGATGAGTGGGCTCTGGGGCAGAGGCAAGGCATGGTGGGAGCAGGGGCACATCAGAGACACCTACCTCTGCAACCCCGAGAGGACAGTGTGAAAATGGAGAGAAACATGAGATGAGGTGAAATGGCACAAACTCAAATACACAACATGGAGTGGGGTGGGGTGAGGAGGGAAGGGGCCTGACCCCCTGCCCTGGGAGATGGGCACCTGCCCCAGTGCAGCCTGGTGGCAGAAAGGGCATGGGTATTGAGAAGGCAGGAATCCAAGGTCTGCTAGGGAAGGGTGCCCTGGTAGGCGGGTGGAGGGGGACATACTGCAGCTCTCCTCATCAGAGTTGTCCCCACAGTCATTGTCGTAATCGCACTGCCAGCGGCCTGGCACGCAGCGGTTGTTCTTACAGCGGAACTGGTACGGCTCACAGGTGCGCTCATCTAGGGAGGCAAGATGGGGACAAACAGTGGGGGGCAGAGATTAGGTCTCAGATGGGTGTGATGAGGTAGTTAGGGCCAGCAGTGTGAGGTGGTCAGCTATGGGGAGCCCACTTGTGTTCTGAGGGGTGGGGTCCTGTAGGAGGTTATGAGGAAGGAGGGACATGGGTGGGTGGGCAGCTGCTGTGGGGAGGGATTAACAGATCCCGGGGGGTAGAGCAAGCAGAGAAGATTCCGCACAGGTACATGCTGATGAGGTGTGTGTGTGGGGAAGGACAGGGGAATCAGACAGGATGGTGGGCACAGGGGGACATGGCAAAGCCCTCCCATGCCTGTCCCACAGGAAGCCTGGTGGCGGGACCTACGGAGACAGCCAGAAGACAGCCCTGGCCTCCCCCGCCATCCGTGGATGCTGGGCAGCCCTGCTCACCGCATTCTTCCTTGGGTTCATCCGAGCCGTCCCCACAGTCGTCTTCCCCGTCACACTTCCAGCGTGCTGGGATGCAGCGGCCCGAGTCCTTGCAGCGGAACTCATCCACGCCACAGGTCATCTGGGCTGCAAGGGGCAGACACAGTGTGAGGGGAAGCTCCTTTCTGGAGTGAGCCACGAGAAGAGGAGTGGGTGGGAGCAGCAGGCACTGTGGACGGGCATGGGCTCTGCGCTCCGGAGGCACCAAGCAACTCACTGCAATTGGCGGGCTCGTCGCTGCCGTCCACGCAGTCATTGTCCCGGTCGCAGACCCACACTCGGGGAATGCAGCGCTTGGTGATGGAGCACTGGAACTGGTTGGGGGCGCAGGTCACCTCGGCTGCCGGGTGTGGAGGTGTCAGGGAGAGAATGAGAACCTCCCCTTATGCCTCCCACCCCAGCTCAAAATCACAGTCTTCTCCCCACTGAGCCCTGACGCCATCCTGTCAGCCATTTCTTGGGAAGATAAAGTTTCTTTCTGCCCCCAAGCTTCCCTGCCATCGTTCGGCTGTTTTTTTCTAGATGTGCAATCTCTATACAAGCATGCTGATTTTATGAGCAAACCAAGTTACGCCCAATGTAGTTTATGCTGCCCATTTAACACTGCTGTGTCAGAAGGGAAGTTGGGCAATCTACTTCCGTAGAGATACCACCTTGGAAACCCAAAGAGGGGTCGCTATGAGTGGAATCGACTCCACGGCAGTGAGTTTGGTTTTTGGTTTGGTTTGGTAGAGCAGGGGAGGCCTCTCAAAGCAGCAGTGGGGAGACTTCACTGTGACTTTGGCTGCCATTCCCTGTTCCCGGCCCCCAGCCTCGGGCACTCACGGCAATCCCTCTCATCCTCCCCGTCTCCACAGTTGTCCTGCCCATTGCAGCGGAAGATGCCGGGAATGCAGCGGTTGGTATTGGTGCACTTGAACTGGCTGGGCAAGCAGACGTGGATGTCTGTGGAGGGCGGGGAGGAGGCCAGGGTAACTAATGGTGGATGTGAGGACGAAGGGGCAAGGGGGGGAGGTGCAGGCTCAGGGCTCTGAGCAGCAGGAGGCCAGCCCTGAGAGGTGGTGGTGCTGTGGGCGGGGGCTTCTCTTGCCCTGGGAGCACAGTAGGAAACCCTGGGGGAGGGAGGGGCACAGGGGTAGGGGAAAGCCCTTTACCGCAGTTGGCCTCATCACTGTTATCCTGGCAGTCATTGTCCCCATCGCAGATGAAGGCAGGGTTTGTGCAGATGCCCGTTGAGCACTGGAACTGTCCTGGGCGGCACTTGAACTCAGCTGCCGGAGAGGGGAGCTGGGCATTAGAAGAGTCGGGGTGGGAGTGGCCAAGCCTCTGCCCCAAGTACCACAGCTGCTGCCTGAGGCTTCTCTGGAGACATGCCGACCAGACACAGCCGGTGAGGCCCCTCTTGCCACCCCTGCCCTGGGCACTCACGACAGTCCGAGGGCTCATCCGAATGGTCCCCACAGTCGTCCTCTGTGTCACACTTCCACCAGAAGGGGATGCACTTGTCATTCTTGCACACAAACTGGAGGGCAGGTGGGGGCAAGAGGGGTTGGTGGGGGTCTGGGGAACTCAGACGGTTTTCTTTTGAGGGGCTGGAATGTTTCAACGAGGTGGTGGGGTCTGAGTGTTTTGGAGGAGGTTGAGTTGGATGGAAGGTTGGGGTGTGATTGGTGTGTGGGAGGCAAGGGTTGGGGGTATTGGTGAGGAAGGGGTAGGATTAGGGTGTAGGGGTGTTTGTGTGAGGGGGCACGTATAAAAGTATTGCTGTGGGGAGACAAGAGGTAGGCAAGAAATGTAGGGGGGTTAGTGTGGGAAAACCAGATGCGTGAGGCTATTTGAGCAGGTGCTGGGCTTTGAGGAAGAAGTGGGGTACTGGTGTGGGGAGCAGGGATGGGGCGCTGGTGAACGGGGTGGAGAGGGAGAGCCCTCACCTGGCTTGCTGTGCAGTTGGACACACAGGTACGCCCATCGCCACCCAGATAGAAGTTGGTGGGGCAGGCACATTTGTGGCCGCCCCCAGGGGACAGCAGGCACAGGTTGCTGCAGCCACCATTGTTGACCTTGCAGGGGTGATTGGGCACTGCCGGAGGAAAAGTGGTTGAGGGCAGCCAGCTAGATGGGGGCCGGGGGGATGGCGCTCAGGCCTCTGGCCGAGAGGAAGGCATTCACAGCTAACACATTGTCAGGCCTTCTAAATGGCTGCCGTGGCCACTGTCCTGGGCAGAGCTGTGCAGTTCTAAGGGCTGCCTCTTCCGGGAGGAGCTGAGGCTCACAGGAGAGGAATGCCTCAAGGTCACAGGGTCAGGGCCAGCACCAGGCCTCAGCTCCATCCTTCCTCAGCCACACCTCTCTGCCTTCCAGGCCATCTTGGTGTTTTTTAACACTTGCTTGATGGGTTTTAGGGTCTTACTGCTCCCACTCCAGGTTTGGATCCAGGCTGGGCTGCAGCTTCCCAAGGGCTTGACCATATCTTGTCCACACCCTCTCTGAGTCTCCTAGTACCTGGCAGGACTGCCCAGGTAATGCCGGGGAAGGGATGGGACAGGAACTCCTGCTGAGACTGTGAGTATCCTGACTGTTGCGCCTGGGTCCCCACCACCCCATTCCAGGGGGCCCTTGTGCTTCCCCACCCTCCGACTGCCCCCACCCTTGGCCTGCTTACCATCCGGCTGGCGCAGGGCATGGAAGACATGCAGGTCCATGGGTCGGTGCAGGGTGCTGATGAGGAGGGTCTTGTTGGCGCCAGTGGTCTTGTGGGCACGATTGATGGACTTTGTCTCCCAGTCAGTCCAGTAGACGTAGTCCTCAAACAGGGTCAGTGCGAAGATGTGCGGGATATCCTGGCTCAGCACTGTGGGCGGTGGGGAGACAGCATGGCCTGTCAGTGCCAAGCACCTACCGGGTGGCTACCTACTGGCCCTTACTTGGTCCCACAACAACCCTGTGAGGTGGGCATGATCCCCAGTCCCAGGCAGGAAAGTGGCTTCCCACTGTTGCAAAGGCAAGTGGCAGAGCTGGCATTCAAACCCGGGACTCTCCAACAGAGGGTCATGATCTACAATACTTCATGGCTACTGGGAAGTAGGGGAGGCTGGAGTTCACAACCCCAGCCTTCCATCCCCAATGTCCTTGGGGCCCCATCATCCAGGGCTATACATGGGGAAGTCTGCTCCCCTATTGATTCAGAACCCTATCTGCTGGCCCAGGTAGCACACTGGCACACTGACCGACGTGGCGATTGGAGCCATCCAGGCTAGCAAACTCAATGTAGTCCTCACGGGCATCAGCCCAGTAGATGCGCTCGGTGACATAGTCCAGTGTCAGGCCATTGGGCCACGTGATCTTGGTGTCCACGATGACACTGCGGCTGGACCCATCCATGCCAATTCGGCCAATCAGGGAGTGGTCACCCCAGTCTGTCCAGTACAGGTACCTGGAACGTGGGTGGGCAGTGAGCCCCAAAAGGTCCTGCTACTAATCCACTTAAGTGGACTGTCTGCTTCCAAGGGCTCTGTCAACCCTCCTTGCCCACATACCCATTCTGCACGTCAACCACCAGCGCTCTGGGCTCACGGAGACCAGAGCTGACCAGTACCGTCCGATAAGCCCCATTGAGCTTGGACACTTCGATGGTGTCTCGGCCTTTGTCACACCAGTACAGGTTGCCGCCCACCCAGTCCACGGCCAGCCCGTCGGGGTTGCTGAGGCCTGTCCGGTGCAGCACCTACAGGTGGGGGCAGAGCCCTGGGTGACCTGGGATAGGACATTCAGCTTCCCCCATGTGCCAAATGGTACAGGTTGACTCTCCCAGTGCTGCTGGAAGGACAATGGGTATAAAGTGCCCAGCTTATCCCTCATATTAAGTAAGTGCTCAGAAGGGGCCCCAGCCCACCATAAGACAGAGTAAGCCTCCAGTGGGTGGGACCATCAGTCTAAGGGAGGTCAGATATAAGGGAGACTTCCTGATGACTAGGGAGCCCTAGGCATGATGTGAAGGGAAGAAAGAGAGGAACTGCCTAGTCCCTGTTCTCTGGGCTTGAAGGACAGGGAGAAGTTGGCACAAGAACCATGCATGGACTCAATAGGGGAAGAGGGAGGAAGGAAATCGTCTCTGTAGTAAAGTGGAGAGAAGGGGAGATGACCTTACAACAGGGGGCCATCTGGGGTGGGGTGCTTGGGGGCTGGTCTCTGGGCCCCCCATTTGTCACCTGCACGTTGCTCCCGTTAAGGTGCATCCTTCGGATCATGCTGCCCTGGGTGGTCACATCTGTCCAATAAATCATCTGCTCTCGGTAGTCGAAGTCCAGGGCGACAGCATTGTTCAGGCCCTGGATTTGGGTGAGGGGAGAGTGGAAGATGCTGGGTGTGGCAGCATGGGACCCATGTGCCTCTGGGGAGAGGGCTGTGGAACTCACCAGGGGGTGAGGCCCATGGGCCAGTGGGAAGGTGGGGGTATTGGGTGAGGAAGGACCTCTGGGCTGACTGGGTGGGCTGGGGTGAGGAGGCCAGATTTGGTACCTGTTTGAGCAGTGTGTAGTTGGAACCATCTAGGTTGAGCTTGCGCAGGTAGTACCGGTTGGCGAAGATCAGAAACGGCTCCTCGTCTACAGACAGAAGATCCTGGGCTTAGTGCCTGGTTAGGGCACCTCTGGTCCCCCCCGCCCCCTCTGAGTGCCTATCCTACCAGTCACAGCTTTGCAGCTGTGGGGGTGACCGCCGCGGGGGGCATAGCCCTCCACGCACAGACACTTGTAGCTGCCGTGGGTGTTGATGCAGCGCTGGCTGCAGGGGAAGGTGGTGCTGCACTCATCCACGTCAGCACACGTCCGGCCGTCATCCTTCAGCCGGAAGCCAGGGCGGCAGCGGCACTGTGGACAGAGAGAGCCCAGGACTGGGGTGGTGCAAGGGTCTGAGTTGTGGGGGGCACCACTCCCCAAAAGCTGTGGGCCTCACACCCTGCAGGCCTAGGGTCAGAAGCCCTCTTGGGGCTCTGACTCCCTCCACCCTAGACACCTGGCTCTGAGGGTGAAGCCGAGCCATGCTGGGGGGACGGAGCATCAGTCTAAAGGAAGTCAGACATAAGGGGGACATCCTGATTAGGGAGACCTGGGTATGACGTGAGGGGAAGGTGAGGAGGAATTGCCTAGTCTGTTCTCTGGGCCTGGAGGATAGGGAGAAGTCAACCCAACCAAACCATCTAGTAGGGTGGCTCTCGCCCCCACTGAAACCACTCTCTGAGGTCACCAATGGGTTCCGTTTCTCCACCCAGAAAAGGAGGCTCAGGCCTCATTCCACATGGCCTGGGGCATCATTTGACAGAGCCGATCATGCTCTCCTCCTTAAAGAGCCTTCTTCACTTGGCTCTTTTCCCACCTCAGCAGCAGTTCCTCTACTGGACCCCCATAGCTCTGCCTTCTCAGTATTGGTGAGGCCCAGGGCCAGGCTGTGGACCTTCTCTCTGCTGCATTCACTCCTTGGGGACCTCATACATTTGTACTCCATCTCGAGGGTGATGATGCCCAGATTTCTATCTATAGTCTGCACCTTCCCCTTGAACTCCAGAAGGTATGTCTGGTGCCTACCTGACATCTGCTCTCCCCTTTCCCTCACACTGCTCATCCCATCTGACAGCAAATCCTGCTGGCTCTACCTTCCGAACACAATCAGCATCCAACCAAGCAGAGGTTTCTGCTCACTTCTCCATCCCCAGTGCCTAGAACACTACCTGGCATAGAGTAGGTGCTGTGAATGAACACTCGCTAAAGGAATGGGTAAATGAGTGAGTGAATGAATGAGGGAGTGGAGAAAGGAGTGCCTGCCAGGCCTGGGGGTGTGGAGTTGCCCACTGTGGGGCTGGGCACACCTTGAAGCCAATCTTGAGGTCTTCACAGTCCTGGCTGCAGCCACTGAGCTTGCGGCTGAGACACTCATTGACATGGCAGCCGCGCTCGTCCGAGCCATCGCCGCAGTCATCCTGTCCATTGCAAAGCAGCGCCTCAGCCACACAGCGCCCACTGCTGCATAGGAACTGGGAGGAGGCATTGCACTTGTGCTCTGGAGGGACAGAGGTGGCAGGTCAGCTGGACCTTGGGCAGTCTGGGAACAAGGAGTAAGGGGAAAGGGTGGGCAGGGGAGCCATGTGGGGCCCACCTGAGCTGGTGCAGTGGGGGTTCTTGGGAGCCTCGTCACTCTGGTCATGACAGTCATTTTCACCATCGCACTCCCACTGGCGGGAGCTCAGGCAGCGTCCATTGGCACAGCGGAACTCGTTGGGGCCGCAGGTCGGGTACTCTGGGGGAGAGGAGGCCAGTGAACTGGGTACCTTGGGCACAGCCCACACACGCGCTGCATAGCAAGCCTAGCCTCTTGTACAGCCCTAGGGCTTACCACATTCAGGGGACTCATCAGAGCCGTCTGCACAGTCGCGGTCATGGTCACACACGAAGTGTTTGGGGACACATTGACGGTTCTGGCACATGAACTCACGAGCGTCACAGGTACTGTTGTACACTGTGGGCAGAGGTGGGCACAACCCTGAGCCTGGCCCAAGTGCCCTTCCCCTGCCCACTGTCCCTCCTGGCCCTCAGCTGCTGACTGGCCACCCCTGCCCCTGGCAGAAGGGAGTCTGGACACCTGAGTTGTAGATATGGCTCTGCTACCAACAGACTGTGCAACCCTCACTAAAGCCACTTCCACTCCTTCAACCTCAAATTCCCCATCTGCAAAGGGAGTCTGTGGCCATTTGCTGCCCAGCCCCACACCTCATGGCCCCTGCCACTCACAACAGCCAGCTGCGACGCTCTCATCAGCTCCATCAGCACAGTCCTTGTCCCCATCACAGAGCCAGCGCTCAGGGACACACACATGGGTGCCAGGGCAGGAGAAGGAGGAGGGGCCACACGTCTTGCCTTCTGTGGTGGTGGTTGCGGGGACAGAAGCCACTGAGAGACCCTCGAGCAGGTCCCTGGCTGCCCACCCTCCTCTACCCCAGCTGGGCAGCTGTGATGACATCTGTCCTGCTGTGCAGTGCCCAGTGCCGGAGGGCGTGTGCGTGCGTTTACGTATGTGTGTGAGCGCATGTGCAGGGGCCTTCCTTCCTTGGGGCACCTCCTCCCAATCCTGGCCACCTCTTACCACAGTGAGCTGCCTCGTCTGAGCCGTCCCCGCAGTCATCGCTGCCATCACACAGCCACTGTTTGGAGATGCAGCGATGGTTCTGGCACTCAAACTGGGCCTCCGAGCAGAACTTGTCTGGGGCAGCCGGAAACCGGAGTTAGACGAGGTGAAGGGAGGTGATGGACCCTCAGCTGGGCAGGCAGATGTCAGGGAAGGGCGGGAGAGATGCCACGGTACTCTTCTTTTGGGGGGCTCAGCAAGAACCAGAGAAATGTTCCCCCTTCCCGAGCCCAGGACAGAGTAGGGAGTGGGAAGTGGGAAGTGTCTGGTGTGTGAAGGCCCTGGGTGTGCCCTTCTCCAAGGAGGGGACTAGGAGGCAGGCCTAGCCAGGGTCCCCGTGGCTCGTGAAGCCCTCTGCCCCCACTGCAGACTCCTCTGGGCTCCCCACTGGGGCGGTGGGGTGCTGGCAGCCACTCACTGCAGTGAGTCTCATCCTCGCCATGTTCACAGTCGTCTTCCTTGTCACACGTCCAGCTCATGGGGATGCAGCGCCCACTGGGGCAAGCAAAGTAATTCAGGGGGCATCTGGGACGCTTTGCACCTGGGGGGCAAGGGAAGGTGTGAAGGCACTCCCACCCTCAGGGTTCACCGCCCGCTGCACACCTGCCCACTGCTGGTCGGACCTGGGCAGTCACGCTCGTCGCTGTAGTCACCGCAGTCATTGGAGCCATCACACACCCAGCTCGGGGCGTAGCATAGGGAGGTCCTCTCGCAGGGCTGGAAGAGCACGCCCTTCACCCCCAGGCGGAAGTAGCTGCTGCAGTCAGTGGCGCCTGCCAGGGGCGGTAAGGGGTGATACCTGGTTCTCCCAACTCACCCCCCAGGGCCGTTGTTGGCCCACACAGTGCCTTTGTGTTTCAGGCAAAAGTGACTGCTGGGAAGCTGTCCACATTAGGATGGCAGGAGACTGTAGAGCACTCCACACCTTCTCTGGATGCCCGGGGAGCCCAGGCCTGGAGCGCAGGCAGAAGAGCCGGCCAGGGGAGCCCAGGCCTGGAGCGCAGGCAGAAGAGCCGGCCAGGGACAGGGTATGGGGCCAGAGGGAGGCAGAGAAGAACAAGGGCAGGAGCCAAAGGTGTGGGCAGGGAGTGAGCTAAGCGGCAGAGCCCAGGAGAGACCAGGAAGGTGAGTATCACTCACTGCAGTTCATTTCATCCGAGGCATCCTCACAGTCCACAAACTGGTTGCAGCGGCTGGAGTTCCCAATGCAGGTCCCATCTCGGCAGCGGAACTCACCCACATTACAGGCTGTCTCTAGAACAGCACCCGCCAGGGCCATCAGCCAGAGGCCTCCCCTGGGGGCCAGGAGGGGCCAAAGTATCTGCACCAGAGCCTTTGGGGCCTGGGGACAAAAGCTCAGCAAGGGTGGGGTGGGCGAGAGGCTCAGGACTCAGGGCAGGAGTTCACGCTCAAATGAGGGCTCTGAGGCCCAGGGCACCAGCATCCACTCACTGTTGCAGGGGATCTCGTCAGAGCCATCCCCGCAGTCATCTACCCCGTTGCACCACAGCATATTGGACACACAGCGCCCGTTGTTGCACTGGCGGAAAGTCTTCTTGCAGCGACGGGAGTCTGTGCACAGGGGCAAGCTGCCAGTCAGCATGGGGTATAGGGAAGGGGGCACCTCCCATGAGACGCCATGCGTTCACTCTCTTGATGAGCATGTCAGTCCCGCTATGTGCCTGACACCGGCTAGTAGGGTTCTGGCTTTCCTGAGCTCACTGGCCATGGAGTTTTCACTCCTCTCATTCCCGTGCTCCACCTTGTGGGGGCTGAGGCTGGTGACTGTGGGGACAAAGAGCTTGACTTGGGAAGCAGGGCTGGGGCTCTGGGATGGCAGGGGCTGGGGTGGGCCCCTTACTGCAGTAGGAGGGCTTCTCGTCAGACTTGTCCTTGCAGTGGGAGACACCGTCGCAGGTCAGGCTGAAGTTGATGCACTCCCCGTTGGCACATTCAAACTCATCCTGAGCTCGGCATGAGGAATTCACCGCTGGGGGGGATGACGCATTGTGAGCTAGGGAGCAGGAGCCCTTGCCACCCTCTCCCACCTTATCAGGAACTGAGACCACCCTGTGTCTCTACAGTAAAAGGCTAGGGGTGGGGTGGGGCTGAGGTGTTGGAGCATCTGGGAGGAGGGGGGCCCTCCCGAGTCCCAGGGTCCCCACCAGCCCCTCTCACCCCGGCAGGTGAGGTCCTCCTGCAGGACACGGCCCCCTCGGCAGGAGCAGTTGACATGGCCTTGGTGGGTGAGCAGACACAGGTCCTGGCAGCCCCCGTTGTTGATGCGGCACGGGGAAAGTTCACCTGAGGCGGGGGGGCAACAATCGTGCCGAGGAGTGTGGGCTGCTGTGCCACATGCAACACACCCCCACCCTCACACAGTGTCACTGGACTTCCTGGCAAAATGGTATATGATGGGGCTCTGGCAAGAACCCTGAGGAAGGAGTGGCAAGCTGGAGAGGGATTGTGGGGAGGCCCCAGGGTGAGGAATGTTCTAGGGTGGGTCTGTGCTTAAGAATGTGTGTGTCTTAGGGAGGTGGAGTGGGCTTGGAGGTGTGTTTCAGGGAGGTTCTAGTCTAAGAAGCCTTAAGATCGTGAGTGTAGTGAGGCTCCATCTCTGTGAATAGCTGTCAGCCAGGCTTGTGTGCAGGTGGGTCTGTGTGCAGGCATGCCTGAGGGTGGATGTGGGCAAAGCTTGGGATGCCAGGTTCTGGAGTGTGTAGCTCCAGGTGGGGATGACCAGGGGATGTGGTGGGGGTGCCCATGGTGTGACCCTGTGAAGGATGTTATGACATGTATGTAGGTGTGTGGGCAAGTGAGGGCTTGGATGGGAGGGGCCCTGGTGTGTGCAAATCTGTGGGTGTGCACTGATGTTTTGGGGACCTGAAGTGTGTGGGGGGTGTTAGCTGCCTCTGAGTCTCTGCCCCCCACCTCAGGGCAACACCATGCACAATAGGACAATCATGATTCATAGGATTTTTGTTGGGTGATTTTCAGAAGTAAATCACCAGGCCTTTCTTCCTATCTGCCTTCGTCTAGAAACTCTGCTGTAACCTGTTCAGCATCCTAGCAACAGGCATGCCTCCACTAGCAGATCGGTGATGGCTGTGCATGAGGTGAATGGAAGGCAGGAATCCTGCCACTGAAGTACCACTGCTCCTTATAGGAGGGGGAGGTGTCTTGGAGTTTCTTGGGAGTGAGGATGTGCAGGTGTCTCCACATGGAAACCCTGAGGAGCAGGACCCAAGGTGTAGTGTGTGTACATGCAGGGGGTGCACAGGGCATGAGGCTGGTGCCAGCAGCACCACTCACAGCTGTTGGTGTCGTTGGCCACGGCGATGATGCCCATGGGCTGCTGGGGAATGTCCACGCGCAGCAGCTTCATGTCGCTGCCCACGTACTTGTTGGCCCGCTGTACCGCCCGCCGCACCCAGTCTGTCCAGAAGATGTGTTCCCCGTACACAGCCAGACCAAATGGGTGGACCGGCTCAGACTTCAGGATCACCTGTAGGCACAGCACAGTCACTGTCACTGGTGCAGACTGTGCCTCTGACCCTGACACGGCTTCAGTGATGAGGGGGGCCTGGCCCTGGCCCAGCCCTGGTAGAGTCACAGAATGCGAAGACCCCACAGTAGCCTCTAGTCATCTTCTTCATTTAATTGATGAGGAAACCAAGCCCAGGCAAGTTGGGAGTTGCCCAAGGCCACATGGCTAAGGAGCAGTGACAAGCTTCATGTTCTCCCAGCTCTTCCCACCATGCCATGCCACCTCCCCTTCTGATCTTCTATACCTGGGTGGTCAACTTCTTGAATGACCAGCCCTCCCCTAACCCAGTCTCCTCTCACACCAGCCCCCTGCCTGCCCAGCCTTGCAGACTCACATAGCGGTGGGAGCCGTCATACTCGCACCGCTCAATCTTGTCCAGGGTGGCGTCAGAGAAGTAGAGCTTCTCAGCCCGGTGATCAATGGCCAGGCCGTTGGGTGTGCGGATGTCCTTCTCAATGAGAGTCAGGACGTTGGCGCCGGACAGGGCTGCCCGCATGATGCTGGGGTGCTGCTCGTTCCAGTTGGTCCAGAACATGAGGCTGGCAGATGAGAGGGACAGAGGGATCAGAGTTAAAGCCAGAGTCTGCCATGGAGGGCACAGGTCAGAGCATGCAGAACCCAGAAGTCAGCCAGGATGTGAGCCAGACCCCAGAGCCACAGGCAGTCTAGGAGCCCATCAAGGAACACAGCCCAGTTGCCTAGGAAGGGTTGGGCTTCTGTGTCAATGGTATGTGTATATACATCTGTGTATGCGCCTGCGTGTGCAGGTGCATGTGTGCACATCTCAGTGTGTGAAATGACTGTCCCCGTGTACTGAGAGACAGCAGAGCAAAGTCAGTCAGCCTCTCCCTGGTGAGACCCTTGAGACTATGGCCCTTAGTTACCCTTCAGGTTTGGAACTCAACTCACTCCTTTGGCTTCCAGCCAGACAACAGACAGGCATATAGGGTGAACATTTACATCAGGTAGGTACATTCCTTGGAGTGATCAATCGTGGGAGAACAGAAGGGCAGTGTTTGCCCAGGGAGACAGCTCAGGGGGCAGTAGTGCATGGGATGCAAGGACACAGAAGAGGTAACTACAAGGAGGAAGTGGGAAGAGAGCTGTTACATTGTAGGGAATTGTAGTCAATGTCATGAAACAAACTGTGTATGAACTGCTATATGGAAAATGAATTTGCTCTGTAAACTTTCCCCAAATAAAAAAAAAGTTAGGCTCTACGGGCTCCAATTCTGGCTCCACCACTCACCAGATCGGTAACCTTATGCAAGCTACTGAACCTCGCTGTGCCTCGGTTTCCTCTGCTCTCACTTGGGGATACTACTACTCCGTGCCTTGGTGGTTGAGAGACACAATCAGTTAATAACCATCTTAACGACAAATGGTAAATGCTGTGTGTCTTTTCTGTGATTTTATCTCAAACTCTTCTCTGCTTCCTGCAGTGAACCTGGCCCTTTTCCAAATCACCCAGTAAACCCTTGTTAAGTGTCTGGTGTGTCCAAGGTCTTGGGGATACACTGATCCTGCCTCCTCTGTAACTTAAGCCTTTTGCTATCTGGGGTTTGAGCCCCAGCTCTGACCTTGAGTGATCCCCTTTACCCCCCTAAGACTTGGCTTTCTCATCAGTAAAGGAGGTGATGAAAGTGATAGCTTCCGATTATGCTGTGCTCCTGGGGGTGGGGCTGTGAGGCTTGCGAGATGGTGGTGGAAGGACCAGGGATGGTCAAGCACTACACTGGGTATGGCAACGTGTGGGCCTCAGATCCTTGCACTGAGTAAGGATTCCTGGGCCCTCAATCCCAGAGATTCTCACTCAGGTAGGTCTGGGGTGGGGCCAAGGGACCAGAGCTTTCTGGCACTCATGCACACGGACGTTTGAGAATCAACAAGCTACCGGAAAGCCAGTTATGGTTCTCGATTCTCTGGCAGAACTGCCCCTGCCTCCCACCCCCCACCCCAATGCCTTTGCGCCCCTCTCCCTCCTCTCTGCTGTTCTGGCCACAGCTCTCTCCTCCACCTGGTGAACTTGTCTCCTCATACCTCTCCAAGTCTGTCTTTACATCCCTTGCATTGTACTCCATCACCTTTGAATTATTGCCTCTTCCTATTGCGCTCAGTGGGAAAATGACACTTTCCCTCCCTCAGGCACATGCTGGTTGCTCTCAGGCTTATGAGGCTAAGGCTTGTCCTAGAGAAGGGGCAGGGGTTCCTGATGGCTCTGGAACCAGGTTGGGAGTCAGCAGGGAGTTTGGAGAGGTGGTATCTCGCTTTAGCCTATGAGGAAAAAATATGTATCCTAGGGGTAGCTGCTAGAGTCATCTTCCTCATACCCTCACACCAGAGACCTCCACACCCTCAGGGAGAGCCCAGTTCAGTCCTGATGAGAAGAGGCTTTCTTCTTATCGTCGACAGACTGCATAATGTGGAAGAGTTACACTCAATGCAATGGTGCATTCCAGGAAGGAATAGAGGGAGGGGAGACAGGCTTTCCTGAGGGGGCAGTCCCTCAGAACCAGGTGTGTGGGGGACTTTCTAACCCTTCACTCTGACTCCCTGGGGCCACTTGTGCATCTTTAGGGTCATTCAGACAGACTTAGCAGGAAGCCGCTCATCCTTGGCTCTGTGCTGTTCCCCCTGTCTGGGTTCACATAGGTTCCTTCCAACTCTTCCAAAGTGCCTGCTCCTCCTGACCACAGGAGGGCCTTCTCCCAGACAGGTCAGCTCTTCTTCCTAGAGGGTCTGTGCCTTGCCCTTCTTCAGTCAACTCATTATCTTTGAGTTCACACATGGCGTCTCCCCAAGGACACGTGCCCCACGTCTGCCTGGGTTGGGAAGGTCCCGTTACATACTCAGAGGGCTGTTGCAGCCTCCTCATGACTAGAACCCAATAAGCCTTCCACCTCATGAGGCAAGGCCAATGTCTCTCACTCCCAACTGCATCCTCAGCACCTTGTCAGTTCTCAAAAGTCGTTTGCTGAGTGAACAATGGAATCCCCAGGGCCCAGAGGAAAGGAACCTGGTGGGCAGCCCTGGAGCTGCGAGGCTGCCCAGTGCCTCTAGGATGGTGTGGGAGTGAGGCAGGGGGCCCAGCTGAGGGTCCTCCATGGAGGTTCCAGATCCATAAGAGACAAGCCCAACAGGTGAAGTCCCCAAGGTTCTTCATCAACTGTGAGGAGTCAGATGGCCCAGCCAGGCAGGGCTGAGGTGGGTAGAACAGAGAGCCCTTGTGCTGGGTTTGCTGTGCCAGGCTGGCTGGGCTGGGCTGGGCTGGAGTTACACCAAGGGAAGGAATCTGGGCTTAGCACAGCCACCATTTCTATGTAGTTGCTTTTGGGTTTTGTTTGTCCCTTGTTTCCTAGTAAAGCTTTTTGAAAAAATTCCAAGTGCTGCTGAATTCAGGGAGAAAGAGTTTTGTCCACATGTGAGTCAGGATTGCTAAGGTGAGGGGGGTGGCACCTGGTGGGGGCAGGGCTGCTCCTGCCAGAAAAGAGAGCAGGCAGAGACGTGGTAGACCCCATGGGGCGAGAGCCAAGAGCACCTCCAACCATGTTTCTTCCCTAGCTCTTCCTGGCTCATGTCCTTGACTCCTTTCCAACTGGACCCCAACATCCCATATTACTCTCAGGCTGCCTGCACCCCTGGGGGAGCCTTTTGCATCGGAGGAGTAGAGGTCCCTTTGCTGTCCTTCCTGCCTTGAACGTTCCCTCCTCCAGGCTTTTGCGCAAACACACCCCTTAGACACCGTCTCTCTTCCACTTCCAGGTCCTGTGCCACCCCATCACCTCTGTTCTTCCGCTGACTATCCCATACAGCACTGTGCCAGGCATTATTGCTTCCCATGAATGTGATTTATCTCTGCAGCCAAGTGGCTTGATTGGGCCCAGCCTGGGGCTTCCACACAACAGCTGTTCAATGAATATTCTTTGTTTGAAGTGTTGAGTTCCTGAGATACACACAGGGACTGAGATAATCTTTGCCTTGAATGTGGCTACCTGATGCATGAATTAATTTTCACAAAGTCTGAAGTGTCCTCCATAGCCCCTGATCTTTCCCTTGGTTCAGACACCTGAAATAGTATCATCCTTAGGTTATAGTTGAGGAAACGGAACTCAGAGAGGTTACACAGCCCACCCAAGGCCAGGAAGCAGTCAAACCCAGATTACAGCCAGCCTCTCCTGTCCTTTCATCTCTGGCATGGGTCTCCCAGGGCAGTTTCTGCCACTCTGTGCCCCTCGCAACTCCCCATCCTCTGCCTGGGTCTACCTGGTTCCATGTCCCCCTGCTGTTCCCCCTAGGCCCACAGCTCACTTCTGGCACTCGTCCAGCACAAAGGCTCGTGGGTGGTCGTCCCCAGACATGGTGATGACTGTCTCCCGCTCGAAGGCCCCCGGGCGGGTTTGGTCCACAGTGTGGCGGGTGATGGTAGACGTTGTGTAGCTTGTCCAGTAGAGCGTGTCCCAGCCACGGTGGTAGGCCAGGCCTTCCACAGAGCCCACGTCTGGGAGGAGACAGGAGTGAGAGTGGGTCAGGAGGGGCAGGAGAGCAGAGCTGAAGGGAGCAGCTTGGCCTGCTCTGGGGTCCTGCTCCCCTGGAAGTGTGGGAGTTAGAGAATATGTGGGGGCAGATGGGGAGGGTCTGATCCCTTCCACCTCTTCCTATTTCCCCCTAAAATGACCCTGGCCCATCTCCCCATCCTTCTTCCTATGTCTCCTCCCACTTTGGGCAGATTTGGCGTTATGTGGTGGTCATACTTCTGGAGCTAGAGTGCAGCCAGTTGAGTGGAGACTGGATTTCAGTAAACCGAATCCCGCTTGGGCTGTCCTGGGGAGCACCCTGCTTAGAGACCCTATGCTGGATTGTTTCATAAAGAAAACACATCTTAAATTCAGGACAAAGAACTAAATACATGATGAAAGACCTACAGGTGAACAGTAGTTTAAGAGAAGATGACTCAAGTGTTTTCATAACTTCAGACTATATGATGATGTGGTTGCCAAAAGGTTACATTAATAGAAGTACTATGGTCTGAACAAAGGAGGTGACAGTTATACCAATCTTTCCTGATTAAGCTACAATCATAGAGTATTGAGTTTGGCTTTGGACACTACATTTTTAGACAGACAACCTGGATGATGTGGAGCAGAATATGTCCAGAAGAAGCAGAAAGAGCAGGTCTGTTCTTTTCATCACTTTATATCCAGCACCCAGCTCAGTGGTCTTTAGGGATTGAATGAATGAATGAATGAATGAGTAACAAGAGAGTCAAAGGACCTGGGTGCATCCAGCACAAAAAGAGATAACTATTATTGTTATACTGTGGTGGTGGTGGGTGCCGAGTCAATTTTGACTCATAGTGACCCCACATGATAAGAGTAGAACTTCCCCATGGGGTTTTCTTGGCTGTAACCTTTTTAAGGGCAGATTTCCAGGTCTTTCTCCTATGGAGCTTCTGGGAGGGTTCAAACTGCCAACCTTGTGGGTTAGCAGTCAAGTGCTTAACTGCTGCATCACTGGGCAGTGTGCAAAGAGCTGAAAGGTATCCTATAGATGACGGCTTGAAAGGCTATTACTACTTTTTATGGAGCACACACTATGTGCCTTGTGTTGAGCTAAGTTTTCACCACATCACTCGTATACTCCTGTCTCCTAACGCAGATGAGAAAGCCAGGGCTTGGAGAGTCCAAAGTGACTGAAATCCTAAGTGTCTGGAGTTGAACCCAGGCCTGTCTCTGCAGCCCATGCTTGTAATCATTGAGCTGCACAGAAGAGATGTTTGGCTTATGTAGTGTAGCCCTAGAGGCAGGACCAGGACCAGAGTGGGGAAGTAATTGGAGAATTGGAGGCCAATTCTGACTCCAAAAAGGAAACACTTTCAAATCACTGGAATGGGATTCAGACCCAGGCCAGGGTGGGCTGGCTGATGTCTGAAGCTATTCCTCTCTGAGAGCCAGGGGACCCTCCCTGCCCACCGCCTATTCCCTGGGAAGACTTGGGGTCTGGGCTCACTCTCCACAATGGTGGTCCTTCCTGAGCCATCATCATTGATCTGCTGGATGTTCCCAAAGTGGATGTCGCTGAAGAAGATGCGATTGGGGGTGCCTGGGGAGGTGCCTGCTCGGTAGTCAAAGGCCAGGGCGATGACATTCTTCATATGTTCTGGGTCTTCGAAGGGCTGCACGGGTGCATTGAGGTTGCGCTCATCCGACAGGTGGATGCTCTTGAGGATGGTGCGCTCTGAGTAGAGCAGGTAGCCAGCGTACTCACGGCATGAGGCCCCGTCCTTGGCCAGCATCCCATGGGCGCAGGCACAGGCCCGCTGCCCACCGCCACGGTACAGGCACAGCTGCTGGCACCCACCATTGGCCACTGCACACACGTTGGTGCCTGGGAGGGAGGAGATGGGGAGGGAAGAGGTTATTAGGAAGATGAGACCTGCCCCGTCTCAGTTGAGGTGGGAACTCTGCTGGACACCTCAGTATCTCCAGACAACACCTAGGCCCTGCAACCAACACTGAGATCAGGCCCAGAGCTGTTCAACCTCTCCTCTACATCCCTGGGTCTCTGGGGCCACTGGAAAGTCTCCCTTTGAGTCTAACTTCTCGTCCAGCCCCTCTTACTCTGGGCTCCTTGGGAGAGAGCACCCTTCTGCCAAAGCCAGAGTGGCCGCTTTCAGCCTCTCCTCTCCAGCCTTAGCCTCACCTTTCTGCCGGTCCCGGTTGAAGACTTTGATGTCTTTGAGCTGGACGCCTATGCCTGTTCGCAGGGGCACAGAATCTGTGGCATTGTCTTTGCTCCCACGCTTGATGGAGCCGTTGGCATGAGTCCTGAGGGAGGGATGGGCCGTGGGCAGGGAGTCTGTTGGAGCCAGGAGGATAGGAACAGACAGGAAGGGGAGCCAACCAAGTCAGAGGCCTCACCTGTCACTCCAGTAGATGAATTCCTCAAACACGGACACTGAAAACATGTCCATGTTGTTGCTGGACAGAACCACCTCACGGTTCTCGCCTGTCTCCAGGTCGATCCGCTCGATCTTGTCTGTCCGTGCATCACACCAGTACAGCTTCCCGTCCTGCAGGCCAAAGAGAGCCTCAGCTCCAGGGCCAGACCTCTCCTCCAGCCACAAGTCCTGGTGTCTGGGAACGTGCAGGCCTATGAGTGGGCCCTCAGTTCAGCTTTCCCTACTCATCCTGCTTCTTTTTCCTCATTCCTCCATATCCTCCTGTCCCTCTGACCTGCTGATCTACCGATGTCTACGTTTCCCTCCCTACTTCTGGCTAAGTCTCCCATCATCTCTGGTGGCAGGAGTCTTGCTCTGGGTGAGGGGCTGGGCCAGGAGATCCCAGCTCCCTCTGGTCTCTATGTTTCCACCGAATGGGGGCCCATCAAAGGGAGACTCAAAGAGGAGCAGGGTCCAGGGTAAGGGGCGCTTCCCTAAGAGCATGCTGAGTGATCCCTCTGCCCCAGGACCATGTCTGC
This sequence comes from Orycteropus afer afer, assembly GCF_000298275.1. Taxonomy (NCBI): domain Eukaryota; kingdom Metazoa; phylum Chordata; class Mammalia; order Tubulidentata; family Orycteropodidae; genus Orycteropus; species Orycteropus afer. The sequence goes on along the minus strand of NW_006921848.1, from coordinate 463,374 downwards.
ATCCAAACCTCATAGTCCACTGAGATGCCGTTGGGCCAGCTGATACTGACGTTCACCAGCACCACTCGCTCCGTGCCATCAAGCCGAGACCTCTCAATGCGTGGATACTGGCCCCACTCAGTCCAGAACAAGTATCTGTCATGGAAGTGGGGGGTGGGGAGACTCAATCCCCAGACCATGGTAGAGCCTCCCTGAAAGTCCTGCCCTTTCCCATCTCCAACTGAGCAGAGCCAGGGATGGACTGGCCCAGGGACAGGACATTCCACTTCTCAAGGGTCTCGAGTCTTGCCAGGGTGGGCTGTGTCCAGAGTGACTGGGCCCAGACCAGAGCCAAGGCTGGGACCTGGCTAGCCTGTCTAGTTCCTTACCCTTTCTCTGGGTGGACAGTGATGGCCCGGGGCTTGTCCAGACCCTGGGAAATGACCACGTAACGGAAAGAGCCATTGAGCCGGGCAACCTCGATGACGTCGAAGCCCTGGTCTGTCCAGTAGATGTTGCCTGGAGAGGGATTTGGTAGGGCTCAGGAGGTTGGGTGGGGATGGTATACTTGGTCCCCTCCCAGTCCGAGATGCCCTTGCTGCTCTCCCATCAGCTCCTGACTCCCCTTTCTCCTCAGAACACTCCTTCTGACACTTCATGCTTCGCCCAGTCCTCTGCTTCCCTGGAGCCCATGACCCTTCCTCTGTTGTTGTTGTTGTTATTTGCTGTCGAGTCGCCCCGACTCATAGCGACCCCTCCTTGGGTTTCCGAGGCAGTATCACTACGGAAGTAGGATTGTCCAACCTTCCTTCCGAGGAGTGGCTGGTGGGTTTGAACCGCCAGCCTTCTGGTTAGCCATCAAGTGCCTTAGGCACTATGCTATCAGAGCTCCCACTCACCTGCAATCCAGTCCACAGCGATGCCCTCCACTCGGCCAATGCCATTGGTCACCACATCCTCGCGCCACGTCTGGTCCCGTTTGGCCCGGCTGATGGTGCTCAAGCCCATGTCCACCCAGTAAATGGTGTCATTTTCTAGGGGTGGGGAACAGAGATGTGGGGATATTTAACAAGGCAGGCCACAGTGTGTTCCAAAATCATGGAACTCAGGACGAAGGTGGGTAAGTGCTGGGGCAGGGTGCTTGGAAGCCAAGATGAGGTGGGGGAGGGTGGCTGTGGTAAGTGCCTCTCACCCAATCTGGGTTTGGGCAACCTCCCATGGACCCCAGAGCACCTCATCCCAAAACTCCTGGGGCATGTCCCACTCCCTCCCAGTACCCATGGCTCACCAGCATGGAAATCGATGCCCACAGCCAGAGAGGTCCCTGACACTGGGACCAGGGCATCTGACTTGTCATTGGGATCCAGGGGGATTCCCCGGATGCCCTCGTGCACCGAGTACAGGAGAAAGGAGCCCACACCTGAAACACAAGGATGCTCCTTTCAGCTCTGCTTCTGCTACCCTCCAGCCACTCTTGTCTTCTCCTTTGGTATCTTCTCCCAGGTATTAATCATCCTGCACACCCCACAGCTGGAGGCGTGAGTTGTATGAATGGGAGGAGGGGAAGAGAGCCAGCTGTGCGGGAGAATCCCTGCAAGACCTGTAGCCACCATTAGAGGACAGCAGAGACCGGCTGACTCTCCCTGCACCTTGCCCTCCAGCCACTTCACCCCTGACACCCCAAAGCCTATTAGAGAAGAATATGGGCAGGGTCAGACAAGGCAGTCAAGACTGGATGACTCCAACAGCTAGATTTCCAGCTCAGCGCTCAGCCTGATCTTAGTTTCCTCTTTGGCGTCCCCCTGTCTGGTCTGTGCCACACCCTGTCTCCAACACTTAAAACTCAACATTCCCAAAACCTTGCTTCAGCCAGCCTCATGCTTTCTCATTCCTTTGAGGTGCCACTATCCAGAATCTTCCCTTGCCTTTATCCTTTGATACACTGTGTCCCAAAATGAATCCTCAAGTGGGCCTGGTTGCTCAGGCTCCGTGAAAAATAAAAGGTCAAGTGAGTTGCAGGAGACCATAAACACTAGAGTCCTCTCTGGAAAACCACATGAGCTGACTCAAGGCTCTGAGAAGTTCTGCTGTAAAAATCATCTTCCAACGTTGCTCAGGGAGCTCTGGTGGCGCAGTGCCTAAGGCATTTGACTGCTAACCAGAAGGTTGGCGGTTCAAACACAGCAGCCACCCCTTGGAAGGAAGGTTGGGCAATCTATTTCCATAGTGATACTGACTAGGAAACCCAAGGAGGGGTCACTTTGAGTCAGATCCGTCTTGACAGCAGTGAATTTGGTTTTTTGGTCTAACTTTGCTCAACCAGGCCTCTCTTTCTGTAAAAGGAAGGGGGCTCCCAGGAATGGTCTTTGGGAAATGCTGTGCTGGGCTTGTTGTTAGCGCTGTGGAGTCAATTCCCACTAGTGGTGACTCCACACGTGCAGAGCAGAACTGCTCCATAGGGTTTTGGAGGTTATGACCTTTCGGAAGATGGCCACACCTGTGTTCTGAGGCGCCTCTGGGTGGGTTCCAACCAACTTTTCGGCTAGTAATCCCATGCTTATGGGTTCCAACCAACTTTTTGGCTAGTACTCCAAAGCTTATGAGTTTGCTTGCGACACCCAGGGACTCTGTGCTGTCCTGGGGCAAGCTTGTAAATTAGTTAGCAAGTTCTTGTGAAATGTCTCTGAGTTTGACCCTTAAATCCCTTCCCTTCAATTCTGTTGTAACCCCTTGCCTAGGCCCGTCCCCTCACACTAGGCTGGATTACTCTAACAGCCTCCTAACAGGTCTAACTACCTGGGCCCCTCCCTCCCCATTCAGCCCTCTCTGCCCCAGGCTAATCTTCCCCAACCATTACTTTCCAAGTCACTCCTGCTGAGAACCTACTTCAGCCCCACCTACCTCAAGGCCAAATCACTGGGACTTGCCCAGCCCCTCCCCCGTTCACCCTTAGGGTTGGCCTTCAGGGCCTCTGCACAGCCCCAGCCAATCCACCCCCCAGCCATATCCCTTGCCTCCCAGGTCATCCCTCTTTTTGTAACCACACATCCCAACCCTATACACCTCTTCCAAGAAGCTGGCCTGACTGCTTGCCTGCTGATGCCTAAAACCCATTGCTGTTGGATTCCAACTCATAAGGACCCTATAGGACAGAGTAGAATTGCCCCACTGTGTTTCCAAGACTGTAATCTCTTTGGAAGCAGTCTGCCTTGTCTTTCTCCTGAGGGGCTGCTGATGAGTTCGAACCAACAACTTTTTGGTTTGCAGCCAAGCACTTAACCACTGCGCCAAAAAATCCGACTGCAGGGAGCAGCCTGAGCCACTTTATGGTCCAGTTTCTCCTACCTGCTGGCCCATCTTCTGGTAAGGCTGCAGAGCTCCTCAGGGCCGGGGCAGGGACTCTGCAGCAGCACCCAACACAGTGGAGGCTCACTGAGTGTCTAACCCAGAAAGCATTTAATACACAATGAATGAGGACCTCCAGAGTAAGAAGAGGAAGGTGAGGCAGTAGGGTATGGAGAGCCAGGGTTTGGGGCCGGCCAGGCACTCACCCTCGCAGGCCTGCTGGCCACTTCGGAGGCTGTAGCCGGCTGTGCACATGCAGGAGCGGGTCATCTCTGATGTGGGCAGGCAGAGCTGAGAGCAGTCACCATTGTTGATGCTGCAGGGGTTGGTGCCCTCGTGATCTGGGGCAGGAAGGGAGGCACAGGCATGGGGTCAGGTGGCCCCCCTTTGGTCCTGCGTATCAGGAGCTGGCTTTGGGCCTGTTGCTTGTCAGGGGCAGCATGGTCACCACATTCACCCTGGACCCTGAGGGTCCTTCACCCAGCCAGCTCCCAAGTCTTTTGCCCTCCCGGCTCCCTAGTTCTTGAGACCAGGGGCTGCAGCAATATACATGGTACCTTCAATGAAAAATGCTCCTTTGGGTGTACGAGTGAGGAAAAGGTGCATGGGGCTGGATCCTCTCCCCAACCCCCTTAGTCCCTTGTTCATGGCAGCAACTCTGATGTCCCTCTGAGCCCCTGCTTCTCACCCAGCTGGGTGCTCTCGTCGTAGACCTTCATGTGCATCACCAGCGTGGTGCTGTTCCGCAGGACCACTGACTCCGAGCCATCAGCCTTGTTGCACGTGCCCATCTTCTCTGACACCTGATCTGCCCACCACAGCTTGTCCCCTGGGGCAGCAGGACGGGATGAGACCCTTGGCAAGGCCCCATCCCATAGCACTCTCTTGAAGGGCCTGTGGACCCTAATCAGCAGGCCTGCCCCCTACCCCTGGCTGCCCTCAGACCAACTGGTCTCTCCAGCCAGTCTGGCCCAGGCTGCTTGGCTCCTGGCCCCTGCCCTTATCCAGTGGCCCTCACCCATGATGGCCAGGGCAGTGGCCTTGCCCAATTGGCTCTGCATGGTATCAATGACTTCCAGCCCACTGCCGTCCAGGTTGCAACGGTTAATGGTGTGGTTTCCAGAGCTGATCCAGTAGAGCTTGTTTTCAGGGAAGTCAATTGCCAGGCCTGGAAGAGAGGGATGTCACTGCCATGGGCCTTGGCACCAGGGTAGGCCACCAGGAATGGAAGTAAGAGAGGTACAGTTTCAGGAGAAGGTGTTGAGGACAAGGGTGTGCCAAGAGGAACTAAGGCATCCCTCCAGCATCTCAGAGCCCAGGAATTATGTCAGGCCTACCGGGTAGGCAGGAGGGCAAGCTCATACCTACAGGGCCCTTCTGGCCACTGAAGAGCAGGGTGCGGTTGCTGCCATCCATGTTGGCCATGCTGATGTTGTCACCATCAGTCCAATAAAGCTTCCTGGGGAAGTGGGGGAGGGGAGGTGGTCAGTGTCCTCTTCTCCTTAGGCCCACACCCCATGCTCCCTGGCCCCGAGCTCTGGACTGACCCCCGCAAGGGATGGACAACCAGGCTGTGGGGCTGCTCCAGGCCCTGGACAACAGCATTTTTGAAGGACCCGTCCAGCCGGGCCACATTGATCTGCTTCTTGTTGGTGTCATAGCTCGTCCAGAACAGGTTTCGGGACACCCAGTCCACAGCCAGCCCATGGGCATTTGGCAAGTCTGGGGGCACAGAGAGGAGTCAGGTGGTTGGGTGCCGGCAGGACACAGGTCAGGTTCTTAAAGGTTGGGAGTCTGGGGGTGGGTAGCCAGGCCTTTTATTGGGGGAGCAATGAGGATCAAGAGTCAGGTCCAGTTCTGCAAGGATGAAGGATTTTGGGGACCCTAGGCAGGGAACCTACAGGAGCTCTGGTAGCATAGTGCCTAAGGCACTTGACTGCTAACCAGAAGGCTGGTGGTTCAAACCCACCAGCCGCTCCTCAGAAGGAAGGTTGGGCAATCTACTTCTGTAGTGATACTGCCTCGGAAACCCGAGGAGGGGTCACTATGAGTTGGGTCCAACTCGACGGCACATAACAACGACAACAACAACAGGCAGGGAGCAGTGAGAGGGTAAAGGCTTTGGGGAAGCAGTATCAGGATTAAGGGACCAGCATTTAAAACAAGGGCTGGGTAGGGTATCCACACCCGCCAGGCAGGGTCCAGCCAGACCAGACCTGCAGAAACCACTGTCTCCACGCCAGTGCCGTTGATGAAGGCCCTTTTGATGGCCTGTGTGCGCACGTCGGACCAGTACACGCGCTGCTCGCGGGCATCATAGTCTAGCACGGTGACATTGTCAATGTCAGGCACCGTGAATGAGATGATGTAGTTATAGTAGGGGGCATCCAGGTCCACGCCCCGGATCTCCATCTGACGCGCATACAGCAGGAACTTCTTAAACTCTGTGGGGGGCACAGGGCAGGTCACTGGGGGCAGTCCCCTGTCTCTGTGCTTCCCACTCAGATTAGGGTCCCTCCTCCTTCTGGCTCTGTGTGCTGCTGGACGCTGGCTACATGAAGTCCTCACTTCCGGTAGTCCCAGCCTATTTTTACCTACAGTGGACCCTCCCTACCCTCACTTACAACTGGGAGCCTGGGTGCCTGAAACTACCCTCCAGCCGCAGTTTCCCACCAGCTCCTAAGGGAGGGGCCTCCTACCATAGCAGGTGGTGTTGTCTTTGTGGAGCTTCATGAGGTGGGGGCAGGCACAGGAGACGGTCCGGTTGTAATTGATGAGACAGAGGTGGGAGCAGGGGCCCCGGCCCCCATTGGCCTCACATGGATTGGGAGCTGGGAGTCAGGGAGAGGGCGGAGGAGACGCAAGAACATCCTGTGACTCCTTTGTCACTCCCTGGACCATCCGCTCCTCCCCGACCTGCTCCCTCCCTGTCCCAGCATCCAGTGCTGTCACACCTCCCTCTCCTGGCCCACCCTGCAGTCCAGCACCGACCCCTCCTGTTCTCTGTACCTCTCCTCTCTTAAGGGTTGTGTATACAGCCCCGGGCCTCTTACCCATGGGCTGCCGGGAAGGGTGGTACACCTGCAGGTCGAAAGGCTGGGTGTTGGTCCTCTGTACCACAGTGACATTGTGGCCAGTCCACTTGTTGGCCTTGGCCAGTGTGTTCGTCCGCCAGTCTGTCCAGTACACCTCCCCGCCATACAGCGTCACTGCAAACGGGTGCGACAGGAACTCGTGTCCCCGAAGCACCTCCATGTGGCCGGAGCCGTCGTAACAGGCCGAGTAAATGGCATCTGACCTGAGAGCGTGGTCGGGCAGTCAGCGTGCCGCCTGGGCCTCACCCGCAGAGCCCCTTGCCCAGCACCCAGCCCCGGGCCCTGGCCACAGCTCTCCCAACCTCAGCACACTCAAGCCTTCCCTCCTCCCCAGGCCTGCAGGTCAGAGGGCAGACAGACCACCTGGGGTGAGAACCCAGCAGGTCTCAGACCCCAATTCCCCAGCCCTGAGCCTTTTGTCTGTCTTCTCCCCAGGACAGCTGTTAGCACAGGCAGGGAATGAGACCTGCCTGGAGGTCTAGGCAGAATAATTAGAGAATGCTTGCCCTTCCTCCGGGCAGCAGAGCCCCTCACTAGAGGGCAAAGATTTGTGAATAGAGAGAAGGTTGTACCACAGCACTTGCCCACCCCTTGGCCAGGCATGCCATGCAGGCTACAACTTGGCTGACTATAGGTGACAGCCCTGCTTCCGCCTCTTCCACCCCACCTCTTCCTCCAGCCCAGCTTCTCCCTTTGTCTCAGTCCTCCTCCCACTGTGCCCAGTCTCTGCTGCCCCCATTTCTGGCTCTACATCCTTTGAACCTTCTCTTTACCTCCCCACTGCCAGGTCCTGGGAACCCCTCCCACTGTGTCGCTGGGGAGAAGGGCAGGGCAGGGTGTGGGGAGGGCTGACCTGGCGTCGATCCAGAGGATACGCTTCTCCAGGTAGTCCACGGTGAGCCCATTGGGCCAGCCCCCTGAGCCTGTCTCCCGGTGGATGGTACGGCGCCCGGCCCCACTCATGGAGGCAGCCTCGATGCGAGGCAGGCTGGCATCCCAGTCTGTCCAAAACAGGATCCTAGGGAGCGGGGAGGGGGTCAGGAGGCCAAAGCTGGAGGCCTGGGGGAGGGGCTGGGGTAGGATCTTGGGTAGGAAGGCTCTCAGGTGAAAGGCAGGGGGTGGGTGGACAGCACTGAGACACACATCCCTGGCTAGGTGGAAAGGGGCTTCTGGGAGCACCATGGGGCTGGGCAGGGTCCTTACCCATCCCGGGGGTCCAGTGCAATTGCCCTTGGGTGCTCGATGTCACCAGCCAGCAGGGTGGTCCGAAGGGTTCCATCCAGCTTGGCTACCTCGATCTGGTCCAGGTTACTCTCCACCCAGTATATGTTGCCTGCAATCCAGTCTACAGCCAGGCCCTCAGGCGTGGCCAGGCCATACTGAATCACCACTTCAAAACTGGTCAGGGCTGGAAGAGAGGATTGTGGGAGGTTAGAGTACCCTGGGGTGAGGTGGAATAAACCCCGTTATCTTAAGAGCATTTGATGACCCTCCCTCAATCCTGATACTCCTACCAATACTTTGGATGTGCCCCAGATTCAAAAGAAAAGTTCCTGGACCTGTCACTCTCCTAATCTGGTCTTCCCAATCCAGAGGCCCAGGGGAACAGGGGAGGCCTGAGGCTGCTCAGCCCGGAGGAGAGGCATAGTGAGGCAGCTCCCTTCTACTGCCAGCTCTCTGAAGGGCTAACTTGTGGTGGGAAGAAGTCAGAGCCGAAGGTGGAGGCTTTGGGGGACAGATACAGACTATGAGGAGGACAGAACTTTCTAGAAGTTCATAGAGTGTCTTAGAGATTTTCATGTTAATACATATATCTTTCCCTCATTATTTAGGCATTTGTGTATTCACTTGGGGAGATTCATATTCAGAGTTGGGTTGGATGTAATCTTTATAGAACCTGCTAGCCAGGCCTGGATCTTCATGGTGCCACTGGGTGGGTCCAAACAGGCCACCCTGAGGTTACCACCCTAGTGCAGATTGTCTGTGTCACCCAGGGATCTTTACTGTCATTATTCAAACAACTGTTGCACAGTATGAACTATGCATAGTGCGTTGAACAGTATGTTTATTCCCTTGTTGATGGGCATTTGAGATGGTTCCAAGTTTTCTCTATCAACACAGTACAAACTCCTCTAGTAAAATGTGCCTCCTACAAAGTCTTTGCTCAGATGTTACCTTCTCAGGGGCCTTTCTTGACTACTGACCACTTGGTTTAAAATGTCACCCCCATTCTCCCTACCCTCCTTGCTTCCTTCCCTTTCCTTTGAAGCAGCAACATTAGGATTGAGTTTTTATTTATTTATTTTTAACTCCTTTCTTCCCTCCCCACAGCCCCTGGTAACCACTAATCTGCCCTTGTCTCAAGCATTTTACCTATTGCCCCTTTTTTTCCCATCCATAGTACTATCCCCTTCTGCCATACTTTGTGTTTTCTTCCTTTCTTTTATTATCTGAGGTCTTCACTGGAGTGTAAGCCCCATAAAGGAAGGCATTTGGGCTTATTTTGATCATTGCCGTCCTCTCAGTGCCCAGTGCAGGTGCTCAAAAATACGTGTCAAGTGCATGAATGACATCTGTGATGAGTCAAGCTGTCTTGGGACAGAGGACAGGGTTCAGGTACCCCACCCCCCAAATGGCTGTTTCCTTTCAAGCCTGCAATTCTAGGGTTTGGGGAGCCGAGCTCTAGGCCGCTCTGAAGAAAGGCTGATCATTTTGTTAATTATTGGGCTGGCAGCTCTACTGACGATAATTATGGGGCATCAGGTACCGAGACCCATAGCAAAATCTAACCCAATTAACAAGAGGTAGGGGTAGGGGAGCCAGGGGCCTCAGCTTGGAGGCTGTCTGGACCTAGGCCTGTGGCTGAGTGCCCAAGCACCCTGTGTGCACCCAGCCCTGGCATCGTCCCCAGCAGGGCAGTCACCTCCGTTGTCCAACAGCTTCCCACGGTAGATCTTGTCCTCCACCACATCGGTCCAGTAGAGGGCGCTCTGGCTGAGGTGGAAGTCCAGGGCGATGGTGTTGCGTAACCCAGGGACCAGGACACTGTAGTCCCCTTTGTGAAGATCGATGCGCCGTATCTCATGACGGTTGGAGAAGATGATAAATGGCTTGAAGGGGTCTGGGGGTAGGGATAGGATAGAGATCAGAGCAGAGCTTGCTGTCTCCCTGCCATCCCATCCAGAGGCAGGCAGGGTCTCACAGGTCCTGGCATTGGGGACCTTGATGGAAAACAGCCCAAGCCCAGGCCACAGTAGCCCAGGAGCTTGCCCTGGCCTGCCCCAGGCCTGCCTAGCCGCCCCTCACCCAGGCCTCACCCAGGCTTCGGCAGCTCTCGCCGTCAGGCTCTAGGACCCAGCCCTCGTAGCAGGAGCATTTGACACTGAACTTGTTCTGGTCGCACTTCTGGCTGCACTTGAGGTGCTTGGCACAGTAGCTCTGGATCTGGCAGGTGTGGTTGTCGGGCCCCAGCTCCATGCCCAGAGGACACGAACACACAATACCTTCACCAGGGGCCACCGAGCAGTTGTGGCTGCAGCCGCCATTATTCAGTGAGCACTGGTCTGGGGGTGGGCAGGGGACAGGCCTGGGGTCAGGATCCAGGATGTGGTAGGGCCATGGCCCACATGGGTCCCAGTGCTTGGGCAGCTAAGACAGAACCCTGGTGGCACCTTACCCTCAGCCTCTTCTACATTCTTTACTAAGTCCTGCCCCTCCCCTCCCCAGGCTCCCTCAAGTCCATGGTTGGGACCCCAGCATCTGCCACCCAGGACCCCCATCTCCTCCCCCAAAGAGCACCCCCATATCAAAGCAACATCTCCCCTTGGTCTCCGTTTCCCTGCTCCCAATCTATTCCATGCTTGAAGGCCAGATCTTTGCTTCCTCTCTGGACATGCCGTATCCTTGGGTCCAGTTCTCTTTCCTGGACCTCTCCTGATTTGGGTGTGAGGTGGGGTGGGGCTGGGGAAGGGACTGCCCTGCCCCGTGTCCTCTGGCACACCCTGGAATCTGCCAGCCTGAGGAGCTGGCAGTCTTGACTGGTGACCTGTCAGCAATTCTCCCAGGCCAGTCCCAGCCTGCCTGTCCCCTCCTCCTCTCCTTTGAAGGAACCGATGTGCTGCCTGGGCTCAGAGAAGGCACAGCAGGACCTAAGGCTGCTCTCCTCACCATCCCTAGGGCACGGCATGTGGTCCCTCTGGCCCCATGCACCTTGATGTTTTTGGTCTTGAAGGACCACCCTACTCCCCCTACTCCTCACTCCCTCTGCAAGTTCTACCCATCTGTGGGAACCCAGTTAAACTCCCTTCTCTGGGAGGCCTGCTCTGTCTACATCAACACTCAGCCCAGGTGTCCCCATTTCACAAGCCTGCTCTTCACTGCCCGGTGGTGACGTGGTACTAGTGGAGGTAGAGTCTATGCCTGGAGGGTTGGGTTGTAGTGCTCTGTCTCCATACCACTTTATGAGCTGTGTGACTTTGGGTAAATTATTTAACCTCTCTGTGCCTCAGCCTTCTCATGTGCAAAATGGAGATGATGATAGGACCTGCCTATAGGGCTGCTGTCTGGATGAAATGTTATTGTAGTGTGAAGCCCTTAGCATGGCCAAGGCAAAAACCAAACCAAACCCACTGCCATCGAGTCGATTCCAACTCAGCGACCCTATAAGCCAGAGCAGAACTGCCCCATAGGGTTTCCAAGGCTATAAATCTTTATGGAAGTAGACTGACCCATTTTTCTCCCATGGAGTGGCTGATAGGTTTGAGCCAACGACCTTTTGGTTGTCAGTCCAATGCTTTAACAACAGTGCCACCGAGCTCCTTGGTCATGGCAAGCTGAACCCTAAGTCCACGCTGGCTTGGTCACTATTCTGGGTGCTGCTTACTGGGCATCTAGAGCCGCCCTCTCCTAGTCTAAGAACAGAGCTTGCCCTGTTCCACCTACCCAGGCCCTGGCCCAAATTCCTTCCCCAGGGCCAGGCCCTCATGGCCCCTGCCCAGGCCTGGGCCTTACCACAGAGCTCGCCCTCGTCTGAGCTGTCTCCACAGTCATCGTTGCCATCACACAGCTTGTCAGGGGGCAGGCAGACTGAGGTGTTGTTGGCACAGGGGTGCGAGGGTGGCCTGCAGGCCAGGGACTCGCAGTTCTCCTCATCTGAGTTATCTTCACAGTCACTGTCTCCGTCACACACCCACGCTTTGCTGATGCACCGAGCTGAGGGATGGGTGTAGTATGAGAGACCAGGCCTGGGCAGTGGAGTTCTCCATGACATTCTTCCCAGACCCAATAGGCTTTTCTAGTAGTATCACGACTATAATGCCTTGGGGTCTACTAGGAACCTCGAGGCTTTTTCTGTCCAATTCATATAGGTAACAAAGAAGGCAGGAATCTGTAGAAGGTGCTGAAGCTCTGCTGAAGGTCTGGATTTGCAGGGTCCTTGGAGCAGGCCCTGACCCCTTCTTGGCGTTCCCCATGTATCATGGGTACAAGATTTCTCTGCACTGCTGGCTGCCTCAGTGCCAGTGTCCCCACCCTCACCCCAGAGTGTCCTCTCCCTTGTCACTTCTTTCTGTTCTCAACATGGTCTCCTTCTGCCTATCTCGCCCTGCTCCAGGCTCTCTCCAATCCTCCTTTTTACCTGAGTCCTTGCAGCCAAACTTAACATTGGGGTCACAGACGTGGGTCACTCCTTCACAGCTCTTTTCATCACTGGAGTCCATGCAGTCAGTGTCTCCATCACAACGCCACCTCAGGGGGATGCACAGCCCATCCAGCCGGCACTGGAACTCATCAGTATGGCAGCCACCAGGTGGCCTTGTAGCTGCAGTGGACGGGAGAAGGGCATGAGAGGGGAGAGACTCCAGCTCAGCCCTTCCGGTCTGCCCCCACAGCTGCCTCCTGCTGTGCCCAGCTCGGGGCTCTGAGCTGAGGCAGGGACGGAAAGTTCTTTAAACCTTGCTGGCACTCCTTAGAGGCACTAAGTCAGTACAGGCAGTCCCAGGATTATGAACGAGTTCCGTTCCAAAGGGTGTCTTTAAGTCAGATTTGTATGTAAGTCAGAACAGCTAGGTATACTTTGCATACAACATCAGTTAGTCAAATGTTTGTCTTGGTATATAGCGTATCTTTCTATGCACAAAAAACATATAAAGAAACACCACCAGATACACTAAAACACCTTTAACATAATGATACAGTAATAATAATAATGTTTTAATGCATATCACAAAGTAGTACCTGTTTATTATTATGAACTGCTGTATGTACCTCAAATTTTTAACATAATAAGCTTTAGGAGGGTTGGCTTATAACTACAGGTTGCACGTAAATCAGATGCTCGTAATCTGGGGACTGCCTACATTTGAATCTGGAGATTTAACTCCTTCACCAAAACCAAACCAAACTCACTGCCACACAGTGACCCCTCCTTGGGTTTCCGAGGCGGTATCACTATGGAAGTAGATTGCCCAACCTTCCTTCTGAGGAGTGGCTGGTGGGTTTGAACTGCCAGCCTTCTGGTTAATGGTTAAATGCCTTAGGCACTATGCTACCAGAGCTCCCTTACTCCTTCAAGGACCCTGGAAATAATTTCATGTACTCTCCCTGTTTATAAATGAGATCATGACTGGATAAGTAATTTGCTCGGCCAGAGCTCAAATGCCCCCTCACCTCCTTAGCTTAGCCTCTGTTTCATTTATTCACTCCACAACACTCACTGAGTGCCTAGTGCATGCCAGGCACTACACTAGGTGCCAGCAGGGAATAAGACAAAGTTCTTTAGTTCTAGTGGGGAAGAGGGGAGCTCTGGTAGCATAGTGCCTAAGGCACTTGACTGCTAACCAGAAGGTTGGTGGTTCAAACCCACCAACCACTCCTTGGAAGGAAGGTTGGGCAATCTACTTCCGTAGCGATACTGCCTCGGAAACCCAAGGAGGGGTCGTTATGAGTCGGGTCCGACTTGATGGCACACAACAACAACAACAGTGAGGAAGAGAGAAAATAAAGACATAACAAGGCCAGAATGTAAGTGCAGGTCATGAGATGTGGAGACCAAGCCAGGTAGAGGCTAGAGAGAGATGGGGGTGATAATTTAGATAAGGTCAGAGAAGGCGTCTGAGCTGGACAGGTTTGAACTGAGGCCTGAATGAAATGAAAGTGTGCCACTGGAGTTTGTGGAGAGCGACCCAGGCAGAGGGGACAGCCAGTGCAAAGCCTTTGAGCTAGGATTCTCCTGGGAACATTTGAAAATACCTAAGAGGTCATCTAAAGTACAACTACTGGTCTCTCTCCATCCAGAGCAAAGAAGAGTGAAGAAAACCAAAGATGCATAAAAAAAAATTAGTCCAAAGGACTAATGGACTACGTGAACCACAGCCTCTGTGAGACCAGAAGAACTAGATGGTGCTGGGCTACCACTGCTGATACCTCTGAAAGGGATAACAATAGGAGGTCCTGGATAGTGTGGAAGAAAAATGTGGAACAAAACTCAAAATCATAATAAAGACCAGGTTTACTAGTATGATAAAGATGGGTCAAACCTCTAGGACCATGGCCTTTAGTCACTCTTCAAGCTTGGAACCAAACTCACTCCCTTGGCTCAACTTGCAGGCAAACAACAGACAGGCCTATAAGGTGAACAATAACACCCAGGAGGTACGTGCTTCTTAGAACAACCAACCGATCAAGATCAAAAGGGCAGCATGTGCTTAGGGACAAATCGCAGAAGGCAGGAAGGGACGGGAGAGAGGGATGAACGGAAACAGTAAACACAGGGAGGAAGCAGGAAGAATGCTGTTACATTGTGGGGACTGTGATCAATGTCACGGATGAAAATGTATATGAATTACTGAATGGAAAATCAATTAACTCTGTAACATTTCACCCAAATCACAATGAAAAGATGGGGGAGACAAATGCAAGGAGAATCAAGCCGATCCCGAGATGACCTGTTAGCAAAATAGCAGAAAGGCACACAATAAAGGACATTACCTGTAAGACTGGTGCACTACCTAAAACCATCTGTACTAGACCAAAAAGTCAACAATTACTCAAAAGCAGAGATGAGAAGATAAGGGGGTAGGGAAACAAGAATATCAGAAATGCAACAAACAGAACACAATTAAAGAGACTATGGACACACCGTGATAAATGTAACTAATGCACTAAACAATTTGTGTAGAAACTGTCAAATGGGAACCTAACTTCTTGTATAAATTTTCACCAATAACTCAATAAAATATTATTTACAAACAAAACACAACAATGAAATACTTCACACCCATGAGAATTTTTTTAAAAATGCCCAGGAGCCCGATGCACCTGGAATAGAGTGACAGGGACCTGAATGGCAAGAGAGCAGGTCAGACAGGTAAGGGAACAGACCAGGCTGGGCCCAAAGCCCACAGAGGGGCCTTTGGCATTTATCCCAAGCCTTGGTGGTGCAATAGTTAAGCACTTAGGTGCTAATAGAAGGGTTGGCAGTTTGAATCCACCAGGGGCTAAGGAAAGGACCAGTGATCTGCTCCCATAAAGATTACAGCCTAGGAAACCCTATGGGGCAGTTCTACTCTATCACATAGGGTCACTGTGAGTTGGAATTGACTTGACGGCACACAACACACAGGGAGCCACTTCATGGTTGAAAGCGGGGTGGGGTGAGATCTGGCACATGTTCTAGAAGGACCACACTGGCCGCTGCACTGCAAGTGGCCTCAGGAAGCCAGGCCTGAGGCCAGGAGCACCACCTGGAAGGCACAGACAGCAGCGAGGCAGAGCTTCACAGTCACAGTCCAGAGGGAGCCACTCCTCCTGCTCTCCCTGCCACCAGCCTGCTCCATGCCCTCAGGTGGTGCCTGGAGGTGAGCAGCAGCCTCCAAGCTTATTTTCCTCCCTCTGGGATCCTGGCACTATTCCTTCATTATTTTTTTCCCTGGGTTTTCTTCCTAAAGCATCTCCTACATCATATCACCTCCCAGCTTTTAAATCCCATATAGGTCCCCAAACCAAAAAAATACACTCACTGCCGTTGAGTTGGATCCGACTCATGGCAACCCCTCCTTGGGTTTCTGAGGCGGTATCACTGTGGAAATAGACTGCCCAACCATCCTTCAGAGGTGGGTTTGAACCGCCAGCCTTCTGGTTAGCAGTCAAATGCCTTAGGCACTAGGCCACTAGACCTCCCATATAGGTCTCCAGTGCCTCTGAAATCAAGCCTCTGCCTGACTCTTTCACCTATGTTATGATCTACCTCCCCTTTCTGGACAGCCTCACTCCCACTGTCCCTGCAAGAGGCTACCCTCCAGTCCTACCTGCCCCGCTGGAGCCACCAGCATCCATGTTAGCCCCACCCTCTTGAGCACTTACTGGTGGGTTCTCCCGGCCACCCCATCTGCCCTTCTCTGAAGACTCTCTCTCTTGTGCCTAAGGCATTTGACTGCTAACCAGAAGGCTGGAGGTTCAAACCCACCAGTCACTCCTTAGAAGGAAGATTGGGCAATCTTCTTCCGTAGAGATACCGCCTCAGAAACCCAAGGAGGGGTCACTATGAATCGGAACTGACTCGATGGCAGTGACTT
>NW_006921848.1:437635-444473 GCF_000298275.1 Orycteropus afer afer | reverse complement strand
GTCTCGAAAGCTTTCTCTTTTCCATGAGTAAGGCTGGGTTTACTCAGATGTTGCAGCTGTTTCCCAGTCCTATTTTGCGAGCCTTTTAGCCTAAATGGACTATTCCTAAAGTTGCGCAGTAATGTACCAAACAGTGTTTCTTTGCTATTCATAAGGTTTTCCCTGGCCAATTCTTTCAGAGCCCAGTTCAAATCCCATCTGTTCCTTCGTGGTCCCAGAACATTCTAGCTCATGACCATAGTTAGCAATCACTTTCTGCTCCCTGGTGCCAGGCCTCTCACGTATCTCATCTCTCATCTCGTATCACACCTCACCTTGTGGAGGAGGAAGCCAAGGCTTGGAAGAAATGACTTGCCCAGGTCTGTCAAGTATGTAAGGGGAGGAACAGGGAGCTCTTCCCACCACACTGGACAGCCTCTGGGGCCCCCTTTCTGATCCTCACCTATCCCAATCACCTGGCCCTCCTCAGAGATGGCCCTGTTTCCTGAGCCTCCTGTGACCTCACTGTCCTCCCTCCAGGGCTGGGCTCAGGGTGGATGCTCAGTGCTATCCAGCACCACCTCCCCATACTGTGAACTTCAATTCTATATGGCAGAGGGGGTATGCTGGTGGTGCACAGGTCAGGTGAGGCCTGGAGAAAGATTTTGGCCTGCAGTGTTTTTATAATTTTAAAAATCAATGGCCAGCATTCCAGGATTGATAGATTTCACATAACAATCTGTACCCAACTTCTCTTTAAGCCAAGTCACTCGTGGGTCTGCATTCCTCCTTGGCGACAATTGGCCAGAGCTGAGAAACTAGCATTGCCTCAACAGGGCCTATGCCCTCGAATGACTCATACCCCTTGCTGGCCTAGAGGCCTCAGCATCAGAGATCCTCCCAAACGTAGCCCCTCCCTCCATCAGGGGGTGAGACACAGCTCCCTCCTCATATTCTCAGACCTGTGCTGTCAAGATGACACTGAGTATCATGCAGGGAGCCAGGTGGGTGTATAACCACAGCCCATCACCAGTCAGACAGAGAACAGAAGGTCAAGCAATGGTGGCTTAACCTGGAAGTCTGCTCACGCATCCCTACCCGTCAGCATCCTGTTGCCAAGCTACTAGGTACCAAACACAGGCCCCATGCTAAGTGCTCTCCGAGCATGATCTCATTGAACCCTCACATCAATGCTGTGAGGCAGGTGCTGTTATCATCCCCACTGTGCAGATGAAACTCAGAGGCTCTGGGAGATGAAGGAACTTGCTCAAGGCCACCCAGATAATAAGTTGCAGAGCTGGAGCTCAAACCCAAGGCCACCCAACTGCAGAGCCTGCAATCTTAATAATGCATGGCAATGATTTGTTGATATGCTCCCACTCCCACTGGACTGAGAACTCCAGAAGGGTAAGAGCATGTCTAACTAAGTTCTCTCTGGTTCCCAGATGGTGGCCAACACACAACGGGGCAGATGGATGGAGAAATGGGCCAGGGGACTGACACGGTTGCACGGGTCTGTACCCCGCCCCTATCTCGAGTGCCCACCCTGGTTGGTGCAGTTGGCGTGCGTCTCGTCGCTGTAGTCCCCACAGTCATTGTCTCCATCGCAGGTCCAGTGCTCGGGGATGCAACGGCCGCTGTTGCACTTGAACTGGGTGCTTGAGCAGGAGTGGCTGCAGCCGGCCTCATCACTGTTATCTCCACAGTCGTTGTCTGAAGGGCAGGGGAGAAATGGTGGGGCAGGGAGGGGCTCAGTAGAGCAGCCTTCTCTGTGACCCCAGCTTGGGGCTCCCCACTCCCAACTCCCCATTCCCACCCCAACCCCCCACTGAGAAAATAACAAACAGAAAAGACACAGAAACTGCATAGACGGCAACATGCACCATGGCCCACGGGGCTGGTTGGGCAGGAGGGCTCCAAGGGGGCCACTCCCTGAGTCTGCAAAGGCCAGGGGGTAGGGGAACAGGAAACGTTCCTTTCCCGTTTGGGGCAGGGTGTGGTAGAGGGGTCAGCTGGCTTCTGGGAAAAGGCTTTCTAGAGCCTTTCTGGATCTAGCTCTCTAGTTTGGAAGGGACAGACATGGGAAACTACTCAGTGGACAGATCTCTTCTCTATGGGGCAAGGAGGGCTTCATTGGGGTCATCTGAGCCGGGGCACTGCTGGACCGCCTGCTCCCAGTGCCTGACTCACCAGGGGCCTGCTTGCAGCTGGGAAGGGATGGGGCCATTTTTGGACCAACCGCTTCTGAGGCTGACTGCTTTCTAGACTTTGGGACGGGGGCTACCAGACCGCCCCCCACCTTTATAGAATACCTGCTAAAGCTGCAGTTTGGCTATCTCTTCCTGGTTGTGTTCCTGCCTTTTCTACAAGTGGGTGGGTTTGCTTCTCTCTCTCTCTCCTCCTCCTGATGTCTTCGCCTTCTTGTCCCCACCTCTGTCATCTTTCCTATGAGTGGCATCCTCTGCCCTCTCTCCCTCCCACTGTTTCCTTTCTCCCTGTTTGCTCCTCCTCTCCCTCTCCTCTGCTGCTTCTACTTCATATCCTAGGAGCTCTCAGGGTGGGGCTGCCTGGGTCCCCGGGAGGCGGCAAGGCCGGGCTGGGCTCTGGGCTGATGGTGCATGTGCTTCTATGCACTGACCGGCAGGCTCAGGACAGGTCTTTTCATCAGAGCCGTCCCCACAATCCTTCTCTGAAACACAGAAACCGCCAGGGCAACCATTGGCACGCAGACAAGGCACAGACGCAGGGCAACGTGGCGCTGACCTAGGCCATCCTCTCACCCTCCAGCCATGGCTGGGGCTGCTGCTGTGACACGTCACAATACAACACCAGACACAACCCAAGACAGCACACAATGACCCGCTGGACGGCACCTTTGCACACTCAGCGACCCCTGACTTGGGGCCCAGCATCACCTGGTCCCTGGCTGACTGCCAGGTGGGTTCCTATGTGTGGAGCCTGGAGAGTGCACCAAGGCCTCTGGGAGATGGAGGTTTATAGAAGAGGGGAGTTGGGGACTGGGTTATGCCTACTCCACCCTGCAGGCCCTTCTTGCTCATCTCTCCCAGACCCTCAGTCCCTGCCAGAGGACAGCTGCTCCAGCTCTACTGGGGGTAGGAATGGCCAACTGGCGATGGACAGGGTCTCCCTTCGGTCCATCTTTGCTCCCCCATGGCATTTCTGGATCCTCCTCTTTTCTCCCAAGCAACCCACAGGGCTTCACTGCACAGGAAGGCGGCCCAGCTGGAGTCTAAAGCCACTCTCCCATCCAAGGCCTGGATGCAACTTCTAGCTGTCCTCAGACTCAGGACAGGTGGATGCAGACAAGCTCTTACCATTGTCACATCTCCAGTTGATGTTGATACATCTGCCATTGTTGCAGGTAAACTGAGTCAGGGGGAAGCAGGTGGGATAAGCTGTTAGGGAGAAAGAGGAGCTGAGTGCAGAAAGGGGCTGAGACACAGCTCCTTCCTCATATTCTCAGACCTGTGCTGTCAAGATCACACTGAGCATCATGCAGGGAGCTGGGTGTGTAACTACAGCCCATCACCAGTCAGACAGAGAACGGAATGCCAAGCAGTGGTGGCTCAACCTGGAACTCTGCTCACGCATGCCCGCCCGTTAGTATCCTGTTGCCAAGCACAGGCCCTATGCTAAGTGCTATCTGAACATGATCTCATTGAACCCTCATATCAGTGCTGTGAGGCAGGTGTTGTTATCATCCCCACTGTGTAGATGAAACTCAGAGACTCTGAGAGATGAAGGAACTTGCTCAAGGCCACCCCGATATTAAGTTGTAGGATCTCTCTAGTCCCTTGGCCCCAGCCCTGGGGCATGTTCCCATGGGCCCTTCCTCCTCTGTGCTAGCCTGGCCTTCCTGCCGTCCCCTCTTACCACATGAGGCTGATTCATCAGAGCGGTCCCCACAGTCATCATCCAGGTCACACGTCCAGGAGATGGGGATGCAGCGGCCACTGGCACAGGAGAACTGGTTGGGTGGGCAGGTGCGAGCTGGGAGACAGGGGCGGCATGAACCTCTGTGTCCCACGGTTCTGGCCCTGACTCTTCCTCTCCTTTTCCATTCTCCTATGCCTAACAGGAAGTCTTCCCAAAGGTCTCAAAACCTTCTGCATGGCCTTACACTGGATGGTTTGCCCATTCTCTCATGGGGTCTCTGGAAGCCTCCAAGGAGAAGATGCATTCTTTTCCACTCATCTCCATCATAGAGCTGTCATCTGGCTGTATTCTCAGTGCTCCTCAGCCAACCCTGTCTTCTTTGGGAAGGGGAAAAGCAGGCCTTCCCTTCCTGCTCAGGGCTCCCTCCTCTCTGCCCTGAGCTCAACTCTTTCATCCTTCCTTCATGCTCTGAGCTTCCTTCTTTCTTCCTTCTTTTCTCTCTCCCCTCCTTTCCTGAGACCCCTCTGTCTTCCTGTGTTCCTATCTTCCTAGGCCTGGCTTCCCCATCTATCCCTGTCTCCCTGACAAAGGAGTGCCCCACTGTTGTCCTCCCCCTGCTTCCACACCTGAACAAGTGGCATTGGACTCGTCTTCACTGTTCCCACAGTCATTGTCCCCATCACAGAGCCAGCGGTTGGGGATGCACCGGTTGTTCTCACACTTGAATCGGTCTGAGGGGCAGGTGTGCTGATCTGGGAGGGGGTAGGTCAAAGTCAATGAGAGGGTGACCCCAGGTCTCTGCTCAGGGATAGGTACTTGCAAAGCAAAGCTGGGCAGAGGCCCCACCCCAGCTCTGCAGGCCTGTTGCCCAGCAGGGATGGATGGGTGACTCACGGCAGAGGGCTGGGGCCTCGTCGCTATTGTCCAGGCAGTCGTTGTCCCCGTCACACTTCCAACGCTCCTGAATGCAGCGGTTATTGGCACAGGCAAACTCGCCCGGCTGGCACTGAGGTGGGGGCACGTAGGATGGGTTCGCTGTGGGCACCACAGGGGTATGACGGGGAAGTTGGACTCAGATCGTACTATAGGTGCTCAGCC
Source organism: Orycteropus afer afer (assembly GCF_000298275.1). Lineage (NCBI taxonomy): Eukaryota > Metazoa > Chordata > Mammalia > Tubulidentata > Orycteropodidae > Orycteropus > Orycteropus afer. The sequence continues at coordinate 439,499 of NW_006921848.1, read as the reverse complement.
CCCATATTTTTGTCATTACCAAGCAAAACTTGCCCTGCCCCTCCTACCCTTGGAAGACATCTCTGGGACTTTCAAGGCCCCACCCTGGTGCCTCACCTCTTTCTTTCACAGATGTATCACCTCCACAGCAGGCCCCAGAGCTCTGTGGGCTCCACCCCCCCACCCCTGTCGCCCAACACTCATGACCTCACCACACTATCTGCCTGAAACCAGCAGCAGCAGAACTACTATATCCTTAGTGTTCATTTCAGTGGCCCCTACAGCCCTTCACATTCCCTCTCTAGCTCTCTCCCACCTCTCTAATCCCTGGACCTCCCCAGAGGTCTCACAGGTAGCTGTTTCTCCCTATACTTCATGGACTATTTAGGTTGGTATTTGTCTTCCCAAGTATTCTCCCTTCTATTTTCTAAACAACCAGTGTTGACATTCATGTTATCAGACTGCTGATATTGTTTGCTGGAGTTGATTCCAACTCAAAGAAATCCTATAGGATAGAGTAGAACTGCCCCATAGGGTCTCCAAGGCTATAATCTTTTGGGGAGAAATTAGTCAAGTCTTTTCTCCCTCTGGTGGGTTTGATCCATTACCCTTTCAGTTAGCAGCCAAGCTCTTAACCGTTGTACCATCAGGGCTCCTTTATCAGACTATACCAGCCCCTATTCTACAAGCCCCAGGGCACTCCCCATGATTCCCTGAGAGTTTTTCGCATTTGGCTCAGTGTCACTCTCTCCAAAATCATTCCCAGTTTAATTCTTGGTGATTTTTTTTCTTTTAATTTAATATACACATACACATATACATATTTATTTATTCTCTAATATGCCAAACATATTATAGCTTGCAAGTATTCTTACACTGTCATTCACATAACTACTTTATAAAAGCAACTGTTGCAATAGTGGGAGTAATAGTTTTTAATCTGTCTAATTTTACTTGTGGAAGGAGCTCTGGTGGCACTGTGGTTAAGGCATTGGGTTGCTAACCAAAAAGTCAATGGTTCAAACCCACCAGCAGATCCGCAGGAGAAAGATAAGGTAGTCTGCTTCTGTAAAGATTTATGGCATCAGAAACCCTATGGGGGTTGCTATAAGACAGAATCAACTTGATTGCATTGGGTTTGGTCTGATTTTGGTTTAATTTTACTTGTAACAGGAAATTGTCAGTGAAAGAATTTTTCTACTCTAAGTTTAGGATCTTAAATTAAAAAAAAAAATTAAAGTTGGCAAATAACCTCATTTTATCATAGAGGTACAAATCATTGAATTCAAATTGATAGAGATTCTTTCTGTAAACTACTATAATGATAAATATTTTAAAATAACTATAGTATTATAAGGAGCTCTGGTGACATATTAGGTAAGGCATTTGGCTGCTAACCAAAACGTTAGCTGTTCAAACCTGATGCTCCTCGAGAGGAAGAAGTAGCAATCTACTTCCGTGAAGATTTACAGCCTTGGGAACCCAATGGGAATCACTATGAGTCAAAATTGACTCAATGGTGGTGGGCTTGATTTTTGGTTTAGGATATTGTTTACAATTTTAAATACTTTTTGGGGAACGAATCTTATTTTTTCTTGATTATTTGATTCCCATGTGAAAATTAAGAAACTCAGGAAATAACACATAATAATAATCTATCTTAAACAAGAACAAAGCTGTATAATGCACAGGGAGACAGCTCATGGGACAGGAGTGCATGGAGGGTGGACACAAGGAAGAGGTAACTATTGGGAGGAAGTGGGAGGGGAGCTGTTGCATTGTGGTAAACTGTGGTTAATGTCATGAGACAAAGTGTATGTGAACTGCTGTATGGAAAGTGAATTTGTTTCCAAAAGAGTCAAAGAGAACCTACAGATTGGGAAAA
>NW_006921848.1:436478-437046 GCF_000298275.1 Orycteropus afer afer | reverse complement strand
GTGGATGAACTTGGAGGACATTATGCTGAGTGAAATAAGTCAATTACAAAAGGACACATATTGTATGAGTACATTATTGTAAAAGTTAAGGAAAGGTTTATCTATAGAAGGAAATTTTCTTTGTTGGTTACCAGGGGTGGAAGGGGAGGGGAGGGAATGTGGTTAGATAGAGATAAATATTGATTTGGGTGAAGAGAAGGGCAATGCACCAAACATGAGTAACCAATATGGTGGCGTTGAGGATGAGAAAGACAAAGAGAGGTACGGTACATGGGAGGTACAGACAACAAAGATGAACTCTTTTGCACATACAGTACTGCATTGTCAGTGAAGGCAAACATGGGTATGTGGGTGGATAGATGGGTAGACAGACTGAACTATTAGGTATGTTTATGAAATGGGGAGTGTATCCAAGAACATGTATAAGGTTGGCAGACAATGGTCCTATAAGTTTATGTGAATGATCAGAATTTCTAGAGCTGACAAGGGGCAAGGTTGTGGTCACTGCTTGGTCACAGCCAGCTACCCAGAGGGACCGAGTAGTTGAACCTGTGGGCTTGGGACCATA
>NW_006921848.1:382419-435588 GCF_000298275.1 Orycteropus afer afer | reverse complement strand
AAAAAAAAAAAAAAAAGCTGTATCCCTGCCCCATCCCAAGTCATTCCTAAAAATAGAATTAGCCAGCAGGCTTGAGCTGTTATACTTGGACGTCAACTGCTTACAAAGTGTGACATCTTAAAGTACTTGTTCAGAGAGGCAAAAGTCTTACTCCACTCATAAGCAGCCCCACAGTAGCGATGTGTGACAAATGACTTGTGAGATGCTTTCAGCTGTCTTTTTCACTGTCCATTAATGGACTTGAAAGTTGTTGGGCAGCAATTCATTCATTCATTTTTTTTCTCTCTCTTTCCTGCCTTACATATATATATATATATATATATATATATATATATATTAACTTTTTATTGTGAATTGAATGAAAAATTACAGACCAAATTGGTTTTCCATTCAATAATTCGTATACATTTTGTTTCATGACATTGACTGCAATCCCCACAATGCAACAGCACTCTTCTCATTGCCTCCCTAAGCAAAAGCTGCTTTTTTGATCTCAGGTGGCTGATTATGTTATTATTCACCTTATAGGTCTGTCTATTGCTTGGCCAAGAGTTGAGCCATGGGGAATTCTTAGTGATTTCAACACCCAAGTAGATGATCCTTCCATGACCCTAGCCTTTCAGTTCCTTGCCCGCCACCTGACTTCAGTCACCCACTTTCATGGCCACATGCTAAGGTCCCACTGACCCATTTCCAATTCCGTCAATCTATCCTAAGGAAACTGTCCAGAATATAGGAAGGCATGAAAATGTAAGAAATAGTAGAGGAGTTGATTACTAGATGGGCTCTGGTCAGACTTCCTGAGTTCGAGTCCCTGCTCTAATTTTGGGCCTCAAGTTCATCTGTAAAATGGAGTTAACAAAAATACATCCCAACAGGGTTGTTGTGAGGAGTAAATAAGTTACCACACAGGAGATGCTTATAATACTGCTTAGCCATAGTCTGTGTTCAGTAAATGTGATTATAATAAAAAATTGGAAATAACTTAAACATTCCACAGTGGAGAAACGGTTGAGTAAATTCTAGAACATTTACTGGAACACATATACACACACAGTTCGACCATTAAAAATGCTGCTTACATATTCATGACCCATCTTTAAGTGAAAAAAAAAAAAACCAGGAAGTAGAACAGCATGTATGGCTCAATCCCATTTATGTAAAATTAAATGCACAGAGAAATGTTTGGGAGGATGATCCCGAAAATGGTTCCCCATATTTTTTGCAGATAATGCACTCACATAAATAATGTGTATAGGAAACTAATGCTGGAGGGGTTGTGTGGTTTGGGTAAAAAAGAGTGTAACACGCATGTGATACTTTCATATGGTATCTAGGGGTGGTGGGGTCTGGGCACTTTGTAGTTTCTACTTTATATCTTTTATACTATTATTTATTTTCATAATGTGCATGACCCGTTTTTATTAAAAAACTAGACTGTAATTGATGCTACAATAACATAGAAATGCTTCTGACACAAATCAGCTAAAAAATGGAGAGCACATTTTTATATACAGTATGATTATCCAAACCAAAAAACCAAACCCACTGCCACAGAGTTGACTCCAACTCATAGCGACCCTATAGGACAGAGTAGAAGGGCCCCATCGGGTTTTCAAGGCTGTAAATCTTTATGGAAGCAGACTGCCTCATCTTTCTCCCACAGAGCAGTTGGTGGGTTTGAACTGCTGACCTTTTGGTTAGCAGCCCAATGCTTTAACTATAGCACCACCAGAAGGCTCCTTCAGAGTGATTATAGCTATGTAGAAAACATCACCTACCTGAGGAAAAAAAGTTGGAGTTGAATTTATCCCAGTACTAGCAATATAGTGGGGTTAGTGAGATTTGGGCTCTTTTTTCCCTCTTCTCTATCTTCCACTATTTGTGAACTGTTGCTATATTACACTAATGATGGAGAAATGACCTTAAAAGAAGTGAGGAATATTTTCTTCCTTACATGGCTGTCTCAGCTTTCATTCAATCTCCTCAAATCTTCATGCCCCTCCAGAGCCCATCCTCCTCAAAGCTCCTCTTAGCCTCCACTTCCTCTTGCCCCCCCAGGGTCCTTCTTCACCTCCTCAGTTTCTGAAAGGGACCCTGAGGTCTCCCCTGCCCTCCCTGTGGCCTTCTCCCTCTGGGCTCTGCTCCCCACCTCACCCACCCGGACAGCCCTCATACCCAAGCAAGTGACGCCGTCTGTGTCCAGCACTTGGTCCTCAGCACAGGCACATTGGCGGCTCCCGGGGGTGGCCAGGCATAGGCTGCTGCAGCCACCATTGTTCACCCGGCATTTGTTGGTGCCCACTGTGGGGGGGAGGTGCCACAGAGAGGAACAAGGGGAGGTGGAGATGAAGGATGGGTTGTGGCAGGGTCAGGATAAGGTAGAGAGGGGAGATGAGGGGGTAGGAGAAGAGAAACGTGAACATAAGACAGAAAGGGAGGAAATAGAGAGAGAGGAAGAACATATTGATGAAGGAAAGACATAGACAGGGGCCGAAAAGGAGATGGGGACACAGAGAGTCATATTGGGTTGGGAGTCTCTCTTCTCCAGACCCACTAGTCAGAGGGCAGGATGCCTGGGAAGTCCCCTCATCCCCAGGGGAGCCCCGAGTCTAGGCCTAGGCCCACCCTGGCCCCAGCCCCAGCCCCAAGCGGGTACCTTGCTGCTGCTGAGCATCATACATGCGGATCTCAAAAATGGGGGGCCGCTCGCTGCGCAGGAGAGTCACAGTGGGGGGCAAACCTCCTGTCCCCCGTTCTAAGCGGTAGACACTGCCACTCCGGTACTCAGTCCAGAAAAGATAGTTGCCATGGTGACAGAGGCCAAAGGCATGGTTCAGTTCAGGACCCTCGTACACAATCTAGGAATGGAGGGGACACTACTAAGGAGCTGGGTGACACACGGGGTGCCTGAGGGAGGCTGGGGGGATTGCTATTGTATACATTTGTCTATTTACTGAGTGTGGGTCTTGTTTCCCATTAGCCTGGACTCCTGAGGGACATAGTTTTGCACACAGGGAGGTGCTCCCTGTTTGCAGACTCTGAACCCAGCCTGTGAACATAGCAAGTACACTGACTATGAGATTGCTCATTCAAATTCATTCCAATCGCCCAACACATAAACACACACACATACACACACAGTACTGAGCAGACAGCAGAATTCATCCATTCATTTTTCCATCTAGTAAGCATTCAGCCAGGATCTATGAAGAGCCAGGAAGGTCTCTGCATGGTGCAAATGGTTTGTACTAGGCTACCAACTGAAAGGTTGGCAGTTTGAACCCATCCAGTGGTGCCATGAAGAAAGACCTGGCAATCTGCTTCCACAAAAATTATAGCCAAGACAACCTTATGGAGCAGCTCTACTCTGCAACACATGGGACAACCATGAATCAGGAGCCAACCTGATGGAATAACATTAAGGGCCAGGAGTCCCTGGATGGTACAAATGGTTAACACTGTTGGCTGCTAACCAAAAGGTTGGAGGTTTGAGTTCACCTGGAGGTGCTTTGGAAGAAAGCCCTGGCAATCTACTTTTGAAAAATCAGCCATTGACGGTTCCTTAAAAAGTTGGAATTAGAAATACCATTTGATCCAGCAATCCTAGGTAGAGATCCTAAAGAAATGAGAGGCAGGGCACAAACAGATATATGCACATCCATGTTCATCACAGCAGCATTCATAATAGCAAGGAGATGGAAACAACCTAAGTGCCCATCAACCGAGGAATGGATAACCAAGCTGTGGTACATACACACAATGGAATACTATGCAATGCTAAAGAATAATGTAGAATCTGCAAAACACCGCATAACGTGGATGAAGTTAGAGGACATTATGCTGAGTGAAATAAATTAATCACAGAAGGACAAATACAGGATTAGTTCATTATTGTAAAAAGTCAAGGAGAGGTTTATATACGGAAGGAAGATTTCTTTGTTGGTTACCAGGGATGGGAGGGGAGGGGAGGCTAAATTCTTAGACAGCTTGAGGAAAAGAAAAAAAAACATATATAAATATATATATATAAATCAAAGATTATTAGTGGTTACCGGGGTAGGAAGGAGTGGGGAAAGGGGAAGCTTTTGTTTGTGGGGCATTGAGTTTATGTTAATGGTGGTGGAATATTTTGGAAAAGGATAGCAATAATGGTAGCAGAACATGAAAAACATAATCAATGTGACTGAGCTGTAAATATGGAAGTTGTTATGTTGGTGAATATCTTGTTGTATATGTCTTCACCACAATAAAAGTGAAAAAAAAAAAAAAAAGAAGAAGAAAAATCAGCCACTGAAAACTTTATGGCATCCAGTTCTACTCTGACACACTGGGGGTCACCATGAGTCAAAGATGACTCAACAACAAGTGGCTGGCAGCAGCCAAGCTGAGGTCAGCAATAAAATGAAAAAGATGTACTTCCTGCCCTCAAGCCACTCACTGTCTCATGAAGGGCACACACAGGTAACCCAGTGTGGAAAAGGGGGTGGGAGACAACGTGCAGGAGGAGCTGGAATGGGCTTCCCAGGCAGAAGGCCCTGCATGAGCAATGCAGGAGGGCAGACACACTCTGAGGGGTTCTGGGAGTCACAAGCTATCTCCTCTTGTTTGTTCAAAGAGGCAGGAGGCAGGGGAGGAATAAGACCATAGAGGGAGTCAGGGGACATATGAAAGAGCTTGGTCTACACACTCAGACACACATGAATCATGAAGCACACAGCTACCCAAGGAATCAAATCTCCCTAGGCATCTCACTTCTGTACAGAGGCAGATAGCACACACAATGTGCTGTGTACGTTCATAAATATGCAGATGTGCACAGGATGTGTGCATATGGTGGCCAAGGCCACAGATAACATGCACAGACACAGATATGTACTGTTAGAGGCAATTCTACACACAAGATGCAAAGCCCACAGATGTAGACATCCTCAGACACACACAGACCTGGACACAAACAGAGATAGCCATACACAGAGCTGGTCAACACACAAGCAAGGTCCACCACATACAAGGGTATGCCTACCCACCTTCCGGTCTGTGCCATTGAGGAGTATGGTCTCGATGCGGTCATAGAAGGCATCCACCCAGTACAGGCGCCCAGCAGGGATGTCCAGGCTCAGCCCATTGGGCCACAGCACTGTCTTGGAGGTGACGAAGATGTCTCGGTGTGAGCCATCCATCCAGGCCCTCTCCAGCCGCCCTCGCCGGCTGTCCTTGGGGTCTTCTTCCCAGTCTGTCCAATACATCCAACTGTGGGAAGCAGATCATCAGCACCACACAGGCCACCCTTGTGATCCCAAACCACTGTGCTGTCCCCACAGCCCCTCCTCGTACGGTCCTCCTGCCCTGCAGACCCCAGACCACATATATCATCCATTTATTATTCTGTTCAACAAATATTTATCAAGTGCCTACTGTGAGCTGGGTACTGTTCCTGGTACTTGGGGACCCTGTAGAGAACCAGTCAACCAAAACCCCTGCTCTCTCACAGAGCTCACAGCCCACAGGGAAGACAGGTAAAGAATAACTCAATCAATAGGGTCACACCTGCAAGTGGCAAAAGCCATGAAGGAAATGAAACAGAGTGATGGTACAGATCAGGCTGGGCAGGAGACGGGTGAGAAAGAGTGGTCAGGGAGGGCTTCTCTGAAGAACTGGCATTTGTAGTGAGGCTCGAATACTGAGAAGGAGCCAGACAAATATATGTGAGGTCAGGGCAGAGGAATTTCAAGTACAAAGTCCCAAGGCAGGAGGATCTAGGGTGTTTGTTTGAGGAACAGAGAGCAGGCCAGGGGGTCAGATTTCCCAGTTTGGAAAGTGAAGTGCAGATGGGATCAGACTAGTTGCCAGGGGCAGACACTGTAGGGCGATGCAGGTCTAGTTAAGGAGCATAGGTCCCATTCTAAGGCCAAGGGGAGTCAATGGAGTGGTCAGGGCCAGGAGTGGCAAGTCAGATTTCCATTTATGAAATTAACATATTCCCCAAAGGACAGGGACACCCTAATTCCCCTTTTGGCCTTGACTCCTGTTGAAGTCTTCCTACCCCCAATGCTCTCCCCCGGTTTTGCTCTCGCTCATCCCCCAGTTCTCTGAGACTTGTCAGTCCTCGACTCCTCCACCCTGAGGTCCTGAAAGACTCACCCATTGAGCGGATCAACCACAATGGCCCTGGGGTGTGTCATTTTGCCCTCAATCAAGGTCTTGCGGGTCTGAGCAGCCTTCTCCAGCCTGGCCACACTGATTGTCTTCTTGGGCCCATCATCTGTCCAGTACAGGTTGTCCCCCATCCAGTCCACAGCCACGCCCTCCACATTGTGGATGCCTGAGGGGTGCAAAGGGCAATGATGGAGATGAGCTAGGCTGGGAGGCAGGGAGCCTCTTGTACTCTACACAGGGGGATAGGGATGGTGGTTAGAGGAAGGGAGGAGGGAGACCATCTGTGTTGCCACATCTGTGCTGACACACAGAATCTTTCGAAACTACACATGGTGTCCGGTAAACCTGTGCAGCTAATGGCTCTTGTATGAGGCATGTCTGGGCATGTGCTGAGGTGGGCAACTGGAGCAATGGGCACCTGGCTCTGGGCACAAGTGTGACGCCACTTCCCAGGCCTAAAACTCCTGAACTAACAAAATGAAAAAATCAGGAAGTGATTTTTCACTGAGCTGAGGCTTCATTGCCAAATCCTTTAAATAGCAGTTCCCTTGGCATAGGGAACCCCAATCTTTTTCTGTGAGGAGTTACTTTTAATTTCCTCAAAGTCTTATGATTGCTGACGGCCAAGATTCTCTAAGCTGCAGTGGGGGGTGGGGAGTGGGGCAAAAGATGGTTACTGACATCAGCCTGGCTGACCAGTTAGGGGGCCCTGCCCCAGGAAGCTTACATGCAGGCTTGCGATTCCTAACCATGTGGCAGGGCAGGGGCAGAATTCACAGAGCTTAGAAGCCGCCACACAGACAGATATTCAAGGCAATCTGCTGACCTGCCTGTGCAGCTCATGGGGAAAAGCTAGATTCAGCTCACGAGACACAATTTTCTCAGGACATGTAAGCATATGGCTTTTGCCAGCCTAGTAAGGTCTACCTGCATAGACCCTGAGTGTGTGTGTGTGTATGTGTGTGTGTGTGCACACTCTCACTCCAGCAGGCCCCAGGCACCTCCAGGCTGCGTGCCGTGCAATGCTCCAGAGCTTGGAACCAAAGGCAGAGGGACCCTGAGTTTTCCCAAGGCCTGGCAGGGACAGCCCACATGGCCGAGCCCATCCATCCTCCTGCCTCTTTCAGCTCTGCCAAGAAGTGGGTCACACAGGGGTCAATCTGTCTATCCCCTCATTTCCATGCCAACCAGCTCAGCAGCCAGGCAGCAGGAGACTCTGTGCTGGGAGGTCATCAAAGATGAGGTACCTAGGGCCTAGATGGCTTCCCCTCCAGGGTGAGCCATGTCCTTGGGGGTCCCACCCATACCCCCCCTACTCTGGGGCCTTACCGTCCTTCAGGATGGTCTCCCGCTCAGTGCCATCAATCTTCTGGCGGCCAATGAGATAGCTGGTGGTGTCGGCAAAGTAGATGAAGCCTGACTCAGCATGGAAGTCCAGGGCCCGGGGGTTCATGAGGTTCTCAATGGGGATCATGTGCTCGTCTGGAACCTTGGCCCCCATATCCATGCCCCGGATGATGCCTGGACGGCCCTTGCCATACACAAGGAACAGTTCGTGTTCTGGCTCTGGGCAGGCACAAGCAGGAGCACCAGTCAGACATGCACTCATGACCACCACCCACACGAGGGGCCCATGGCCAGAGCAGCTGCAGTGCCCAGCCTGTCCTGGGTTGAGAGTGGGGGGTGGGGCCTCTGGGTTGGATGGACAGACCACACACACAGATGGGCACAATGCCGAGTCCCCAGCCACACGCTCTGGGTTGACCCAAAGACACTAGGGGTGGGAAATGGTGGGAGAGTGGCATGTGTTCAGTTAAGGGCCTACCGCTCAGGGGGCAAGGTTAGGAGCACCGTCATAATACAGTGGAATCCGATCACTCTTCACCACCCCACGGCATCCATCTGGACCAAGCCACCGTCACTTTTTGCCTAGCCACTGAAATAGCCTAGAGCCACATGCTTACCCTCCACCCAGCAGCAGTGTGCCCTTTCTACAAATGTGAATCAAGTCATACACCTCTGTGCAAGTCACCAACAGGTGCTGATCATAATTAGAGAAGAACGCAGTCCCTCCTTCCTCACTTCTGCTCACTCATGCCCCTCTAGTCCCACTGTTCTCTGTGCTATTTTGTCAGCATGCCAAGCTTGTGCTGGCCCCAGGGCCTTTGCATGTTCCATTTCCTCTGCTGGAGATGCTCTTCCCTCAGGTAGTTACATGGTTCACTTCCTCACTTCACTGAGAGCTTGGCACAAACGAGAGAAGCTCTCCCTGGCCACTCTATCTAAAATGGAACCCTCAGGCCATAACTGGTTCGGTTCTCTGCTTTATTTTCTCCATAAGACCTGTCACCACCTGAAGTTATACTTGTTTGTCTGCCTCTCAACCAGAATATAAGCTCCATGAGGGCAGAGGCAACATCTATTTTGTTCACTCCTCAGTCCTCACTGCCAGAAAGTGTCAGGTATGTTGTGAAAAAACCAAAAAAACCAACCAATTGCCATGGGGTTGATTTTGACTCATGGCAACTGCACATGTGTCAGAGGAGAACTGTGCTGCATGGGGTTTCCAATGGCTGATTTGTCACAAGCAGATCACCAGGCCTGTCTTCTGGGGCACCTCTGGGTGTGTTCAAACTACCAACCTTTTAGTTAGCAGCTGAGTATTTAACTGTTTACACCACCCAGGGACTCCAGACACACAAGTGCTCAATAAATGCTTGCTGAAGGAATGAATAAATGAGCTAGTTCACAGTCTTCTGTGGAGCCTGAGTGGGGTAGTGGGAACAGCCCTGCTCTCAGATGTCAGTTCAAATCCCGCCCACCCTCACCAGCAGTGAAAACTGTGGGTGACTTTCTTCATCTCTATACATCTTGGACAGAAACAGACAAGCTGGGGAGATGGGTGAGGCCCCCTCCCACGTATCCCAGCAGGCACGCATGCCCTTCCCCATCACTCACTCTTGCATGACTTTCCATCACTGCCCAGGCTGAAGCCGGAGCGGCAGCGACAGGTCCGTGCTTTGTGGCTGTTGGCCAGCAGGCAGATGTCGGAGCAGCCACCCGGCTTCCCATACTGGTCGTTCTCACAGGCATGGCTCCTCACTGGGGGCAGATGGGGGAGGTGGGTCAAGACCCCCAAGCCTCTGCACCCAGCCTTGAGAAGCCTTCGGTCTGTCTACACTCCCTTCTTCTGTGGTCTTTGGGCCTGTTTGTCCCACTTTAGGATTTAGATATTGCAGGGACTGACTGGAATTCCTCTCCTCTCACAACGCAGCCTGCAGAATCTCTTGGGCAGGGGCCTCAGTGGTCATGGGAGAATCACATAACTGTTCACGGACAGATGCCTGGCACAGGAATTGGGAGAGGTAGGTAACCTATCTCCTCACATGGAGCAGAAAGGGAGAAGGGGTCCTCGGAGAAGGGGATCTAGAGGATGAGGGATAGGGAGGGGCTGGCAGGGGAAGCTGAGGGGTTGGGGTAGGTAGCCTAGAGGAATGGTCAGGCGTCGTTGACGTGATGTGAAAGAATCAAAGGGCCACAGGAGGGCCCTTTGATTCCAAGAACTCAGAGCCATTTCAAGGTGAAGCCTGCTTTGGAGGGGCTGTGGGGCCCTGCTCACCTCGGGGCTGACGCCGCTGGTGGTAGATGTGGAGGGCCCCACCCTTGTCCACACGGGTGACGACGTGGTACTCGGTGCTGTTAAAGCGGTTCACCCGGATCACACTTGTCTTCTGCTGGGCATTGGCATTGTCCGAGTTGGTGGCATAGAGATAATTCTCAAACACCGTCAGGCCATACAGATGCTCAATCTGAGTCGGGCAGGCAGGGGATGGTCACATGAGATGAAAAGGGAGCCCCTGGTAAGCTCCTCAGCTTTCTATCCGAACTTCCATTATTGACACCCCCAAATTCACTTTGCAGTTTTTAAACTCCATGCCTTACTCACGCCTCCTCTGGCGATACTATCCTGTCCTTGAGACCTTTGCTTGCCGAAAATCTAATTCATTCTCTACAGAGCAACTCTGTGAAAAGCTTCTAGAATCTTCTAACTGGAGAGGGTCTCTTCTTCCACTCTATGTGGCCCAATGTCATCCAACCTGTGGTGTGGAGGTTTGTGGACTTATCCTACCGACTCTACTCAAACCCCTTGTAAGTGGGAACCATATCCCTTACAGAACCAGGCATGCAGTAGACGCTTTCATGATTTTAGATGGAATTAGAATTCAACTCTGCCCACAGAAAACATCCTTAGTCTGACACTAGTCCCCAGCTTTGAGAAGGTTAAGCAGAAACACTTGCTCTAAAATCTCCTGCCTCCAGTTTATCCTGGTTTGTCCAAGACCAAGGGGTTTGCTGGATCATGGGACTTTCAGGGCTAAAACCAAAGCAGTCTCAGGCAAACTGGGATGGGTGGTTGGTCACTCTAATTTTCCTACAATGGAGGTGCCACCTCTGAGCCTACAGTTTTCCAGCCAAGGTTTAAGTACTACTTCCCAGCTATGTAACCTCAGGCAAGTCACTTAACCTCTTTGAATGCTGCTTTCTTCATATGTCAAAAGGACACTAAGCCACATTTCTGCTCACCTCCTAAGGGTTGATGTAATGATCAAATAAGAAAAAGGAAGTGAAAGTTCTCTCTAAAATGATGGGAAGCTGTATCTTGTTCTTGCCCTGACAGTGCATGCTCACCTCACTTCCACAGACTGCTCAGGTCAACCTGCTCCCATGTTGTCCTCCCCTTACCAGGATGGGTTAGAGAAGAGCTCCTCAGCCAAGGCTTCCCCTCACCAGGGGGCCCTGGACAATGGTTTCCCCACAGTAAGGTGACCACATCGCTCTCACCAGGATGCCCTGGATGATGGTCTGCCGGCCTTTGCCCTCGTAGTCCACCACCTCAATGTAGTCCAGGTAGGCATCAGCCCAGTAGACAAGACGGCTGACCAGGTCCAGTGTGATGCCATGAGGAAACACGATCTTGCTGTCAACCAGTTTGGTGCGGTTCTGCCCATCCATGTCACAGCGCTCCACCTTTGGGATCTGCCCGTAGTCAGTGAAAAACACCTTCCTGTGGACAGGTGGCACATTTAATGAGGTCTGGGCATTGGGCATCCTCCTTTCTACTACCTTGGAGCCTCTGCCTCCCCCCTTTCCAGAGCCAGACCCGCCCCCACTCCATGCTCACCCCATGGCAGGGTCCAGGGCAATGCCCTTTGGGTTGTAAAGCTCCAGGTCTAGCAAAGTGACACATGTGTCCCCATTTCGGTTGCAGACAAAGATCCTATCATCGATGTCATCCACAAAGTAGAAGTTGCCTGTCAGCCAGTCAATGGCCATCTGTTCCACATCTGAAGAGCGTGCACAAAAAAAGCTATGGGACAGGTCCTCTACAGACACATCCACCCCTCTGCTGATGCAGAACCCATGATGGAAGCCCACTTCCTCTGGGGTGCCCTGCTTCACTAGCTAGGCTATGGCTATCTTCCTTCCCTGAGCCCCTTGGGAGTTACCTGCAGTGTCATACTTTGCTTTGCATTTTTTGCCATCATTTCACATATTGGGCTTTCCAAAGACAAGTCTCTAAGGATCCTCACATACCTTCCCTCCACTCCCTGTGCTGAGCTCAGGGGCCACATAGACAGATACTGGGTGAATGGTGGCTGAGTGGTTGATGGACAAGCCTCCTCAACTCCAGCTCACCCCTGAACAGGGACCATCTTGGAGGTACCAAAAGGGAGTGGGGGCAGGTCCACTAGCTCATTCCAATTTATATTTTTAAGTTTTTTTTTTACTTGAGATAAGACATAAGGCTAACTAAAACATTATACATCTTTGCTTTGGGCTGTAGTTTTATCAGCTTTATATGGTAACTCAAGTTATCTCACGTCAGCCAGAAGCACTGACTGGAAGCTGTACGTGCTGATGAATTTTGAAATTGGAAAAGCAGGGTAGTCATCAATAAATCCAGCCTGACAGAAAAGTATTTCAAAATATGGGGATTATAGAAATTGAAAAGGGAAGATGCATGGTGGCAAAAGGTTGGGGACCAACGACATGGACCAAACTTCCTTTATTCACCCCCATCCCCCTATTTCTTCAGTGTAGCTATTGCTCAATTTCCTCATGTCCTCAGGAGGGTCAGAAGAAAGAAGGATAAGATAAAGCACAGGAGGGGGTGGCCATCAAAGGAGGAGGTAAACAGAGAGGGCTTCAGAAGGGTGGGGGTGGGAAAAGAGTGTATCAGAGGTCCACATCCAGTCTCAGCTACTGTTCTACAGGAGATGCAAGAGGCCAGGGAGAAGGGCCAAAGAGGAGAGGATGGGCGAGGGCAGTAGGAAGACGAGGAGGCAGATAATCTGGGGGCAAGGACCTCCTGCTGGCCTCCTCTGGGCCCCTCCAATCCAGGACCCACTTGCTTCTATCCACCAGCTGTCCCCTCCAACTGCCACCATCAGCACTGATGGCACTTACAAACTGGGAAACTTCTAAGGCAGTGATTCTCCAGGACCCTACTGTGCACTCTATCTCCACCAATTTCCCCATCAGGTAAATAAATCTTTGGACAACTGCCTTAGCTGAAACCTATCCCCCAGTACCCATATTTAACTCAGGAGGGTTTATTCTGCCCTGACACAGTACAGGTATAATGACTTGTTCTGCTCAACCCCTCCCAGCTCCCCCCCCAACTCCCACCCCCAGGATTCAGGGGCTATTTCCTAATAGTGGGTGGGGGTGGGGGGCAAAGGGAACAGGAACGTGGCTCCCAAGGAACTTGGCTGGGCCCGGACACTGACTCAGAGTCACAGGACTTGGGCTGGAGGGAGGGAGGGAGAGCCAATTTGAGGCCTTCATCAAACTCGTTTCCTTCTTGGGTCCCCTCTGTCAACCTTCTGCCCCAAGATGTCAAGAGAACAAGGTCACAGGGATGAATTATTACCCTGTAAGTGCTGATGCAGCCCCAAACCCAGCCACTATCTCCTCTGGGTCCCTAATACTGCCTCACCCTGACAAGGTCCAAGAAAGGGGTAGAGAACCCTGGGGAGGGTGGGTCCTGGCCATGCAAGAGGAAGGCCCAGTCCAGAAGAAAGGTGATCAAATTCTCTGTTCCCTCCACACCGTTAGCACAGAGAACAGATTAAAATGAATGTCACCAGGTTGACTCCCAAGGAAACCAAAGTCCCAAAGGCAGGTATCTGTCTGCAGCCCAAGGCAGCCATCAGGGTGGCTGGAAAGCAAACAGGGCTATGTGCCCTTTCGCTGGTGGGCACAGTGGGGGTCTGAGGCTGCTGGCAGGGTTACAAGTTTCAGCATCTGAAGCTGTTTTCCCAGCACCAGCTGGCATAGCTATATCCTTCCCTCCAATTTCCTGATGCTTTCCTGAGTCACTGCCCAGCTCAGGACTGGCAACACCCTGCCCTGCTCCACATCCACTCTACCCTTGGCAAGAGAGGAGGAGGAAGCAACCTGCAGAATTCAGCTGCCCCCACCCAGGTGCAGCTCCCACAGACATGCCTCAGCCACAGGATGTGGTCACACTTCGGGCCTTTCTCCTGGCCTCGGGTCTCCCCATTCTGGGAAGGAGGTAGCAGAACGTCCCTGCTCTCAGATATTTACCTTGGGCTAGGAAGAGCGGGAGCCCAAGCGACTTCCCCCTTACCTCCCCAAAGGCTAGGCAGGGGCTCGCTCAGCAGGCTGGTGAGGAGTTGGAAAGAATCAGAGTCCCCATCCCGGCCTGGCCTCTCCTTTGGTATTTTTGCAGCTGGAGACTATTAGTTGCAAGCAAAATCCTTTGTTATCCAACCCCCCTCCACCACATTATTTTCTTCTCTTTCCTAAAGTTCAGATTCCTCTGCCTGCCCCCACCACACACATGCTCACACACATGCACACACACTTGTGTACACACATACACTTAGCCACCACTCTAAGGCCAGTTTAGAGAGATGGGCTCAAGTCGAAGGGAGTATCTATCTTCCCTCCAGGGCTGCCCCATCAGCAGCGATTGGGCCTGTCCTCTCTGTCCTGTGGCATAGGGGGCAGTAAGCAGGTGGAGTCCTGGGCTGTGACCCAGATGACATGAGTATTCTGGCTCCATAACCCCAGAGGGATGCTGTCCCTTCATGGCCCAGGCTTCTGAGGGCTGATCCACCCCAGAACGCCCTCTGGAAGGTTCTGGCCAAAGGCTCCTAAGCCTGAGGAAAAAGAATCCCAAATAAACAAAGGGGAGGGATGCAGCGTTTGAGGGGAATTTAGGGGGTGGTCTGAAGGCTGAAGAGCTGGAGGTTCAACACAGAGAAGGGAGGTTAGGAAGCTGGGAGGGGGGTGAGGGAGTCGGAGTGGAGACCACAACCGGCCTGTGATGACTCAAAGGACTTTCAGTTCCAGGACCCAGAATAGACCTGGCGTTTGTGTTCATAAGTGCAGAGCCCTCCCTACTCCATGTTCAACACTCCCCACAACTCCAGTTTTTCTCACCTTCTCCATCATTCACATTGTTCGACAAGCATTTCCCTAAATGGCGGCCCTACCCCACCTCCAAGAAGACCTTGGCTTCAGCCTAAGAGTCCAGTCATTCTCCCTAAAATAAAGAAACTCTGGGGAGGGCGGAATCCCTCTGCCCTGAGATTCCCCCAGCACACCCACACACCAAAGGTTGTAGGAGAGGGTGCGAGGTCTCCAAGGTCTCCGGATGGGGAAGGAGAATCCCATTTCCATTTTAATCACATGCCCCGTGAGCACAGTCAATCTGGTCTTTATTCCTGGAATCTCTCTGCTCCCTCCCATCCCATACATAGCTCCAGACATAGACAGCCTGGGTTTGAACCTGGTTCTGTCACGTTCCAACTGTGGGTCTGTGAGCAAGTGACATAATGTCTCTGTTCCAGTCTGTTTCCTCATCTACAAAATGGGATGGTGCCTTCAGAGCTCTTAGCACCGAGCCTAGAACATGACAAACACTCTACAAATGGGAGCATTGTTCACATTGCCACCCTGGGGACCTACTCTCCCCAGGATTCTCTGCCCCTTTCTTGGACCTTGTCGGGATGAGGCAGCATTAGGGACCCAGAGGAGAGAGTAGCTGGGTTTGGGGCTGCATCAGCCCTTATAGAATAACATTCCTTCCTCACCCCAGCCCATTTCTTCCCACCTTCTCCCCAGAGCTACCCTCTGGGCCTCTGGCCAGAGCCCTCCTGACAAAAGGTGGGCCTTCAAGGTAGGCAGTATGGGGCTAACACCTACTATCCTCCAAGACAAAGCTCAGACCCCCAGAAGAAAGATTTCCCTATCACAGGCTGCCATAACTCTACTCATTTCTTTTATCACAGCCTTTTCACCTGATTACAAATACTGTGAGGGCAGGTTGCCGGCTTTCATCTCTGTCCCCAGTGCCTGACACACATGCATTGATTCATTCAACAAATATTTGTTAAATACTGAGCCCATACTCTGTTGTCCTAGAGCCAGAACATCATTTTTTCCCTTCCCTTCTACTGCTGCGTTCCTCCTTCTCTGGTCTCCTTCTCTTGGAATGCCCAGAGACAGGGAAAGGACGGGCAGATTGGTGATGCACGCTGCTGTCAGAGCCCTCCAGGGACCTTGCTCAGCAGGCTGGGTGTGAGGAGGGTGGGGCATGGGACTTGAGAGCCGGGAAGCCGACTGCTGGACAAGGCTGGCAGCAGCTTTGCTGAATGACTGTCTTTCCGCTCTTCTGGGTCCGATGGTCCTGAGTCCAGCTCTAGTAGCCCCAGGCTCAGCCACACTGTGTCACCACTCTCCCCTTGGCGCTCTTCCTGACTGACCCTGCTGACATTTCCAGCCTGGGGTTTACGTCCTGCTCCCTTCCCCTGCCTGACTCAGACCCCCAAGTGCCTTGGATCCCCAGGAATGAGATGCCTGGGTTCTGTAGCTCAGCCCATCTCAGGGTCTTCCCACTATTGAGAAATCCATTCTGGGTTCTAAAACACATTTCTCTTGCTTAAGTTACTTCCTCTGGTTTGAAAACAGGGAGGAGGGTGTTGGGAGCAGGCTGGGTGGGAAGGCAACTTCAAGGAGACAGCG
Source organism: Orycteropus afer afer (assembly GCF_000298275.1). NCBI lineage: Eukaryota > Metazoa > Chordata > Mammalia > Tubulidentata > Orycteropodidae > Orycteropus > Orycteropus afer. The sequence goes on along the minus strand of NW_006921848.1, from coordinate 419,373 downwards.
GGGGAGGAGAGGCCAGGGCTGGCCCTGGGCCAGGAGACACAGGGCTGGCCCTGGCCTGGGAGAGGAGAGAGAAGGGGTTGTTAAACGATTAGGAAACTCAGACAGGAATGGAAAGCCAAAGAGCCAGGATGCAAGGGCCCAAGACCAAAGAGTGGGGTGGCTAGAGCCACCCCCCAGTATTCTGACACCCTGTGGGTCAGAAAGACCAAGAAAGGGGGTAGTTGGCACTACTATGTGAAGTCTGCAGGGTCCTGTAGGAGCGAGAGGGAGGTCCAGAGGACCTGAGGTCCCCAGCTCAATGGGAAGACAGCTCCCCTTCCAGTGGGGGGAGCCAGTTCACCACACACCCAGGCGGGCTGCTTTTGCCCCCCTCTGGGCCTCCTCCTAGACAAATCACTACCCCATTTCCTGTTGTGATTTCAAAAACACGAAAACAAAGAGAGAAGGAGGGAGGGAAAAGTGAAGTTGGCCAGCTGGACTAGGGGACTCATTTTAAACTCCTGCCGCCTACAGCCTAGGGGGCCTTTTCTGGGCCTCCTTGTCCCCTCTCTTCTGCCCCATGCTGCACGGTACGGGGAGGGAAGCCTTTGGACTTGGAGGGCTCCTCCCCAGATTCCCTCACACACAGTGCAAAACTGCTGAGTAGCTTCAGCAAACCCTATTTCCTTCAAGGCCTCTATAAGCAATATGAAAACCTCCTGTCACCACACACACTCACCTTCCCAGGCCCTGGCCCGCGGTCTCTAAGGCAGAAACATCCTCTGGCTGAGGAAGCAACAAAGCTGAAGGGAGAAAGGTCAATGATGCTGGGCTGAGGGTGTGTGGGGTCAACAGACTTGACTATCAGCCCATCCAGAGGCAGCCCTGTAGGACGTTGGACAGGCCTGAGGTTCCTTGAAGGGGTGGTCAGAAAAGTGAGGCAGGATAGGGCAGGTAGGCCAGGTCTAGGCTCTGGCACTATCATGCCTGTTGCCCCCATGTTCCCGAACTTCAGTCTTCTGTGTATCACCTTCCAAATGCTTGCTGTGTTTATGTACAGCTTCCACCACTATTGATTTTTTTAAATCAACTTACTTTTCTAATTTTGCTATGTCCTAAGTAATCTATGAAATCATAAGTTTGATATGCTAGTAATAGGCGTTTCCTAATGAATAGTAAATAAAACATAACTCTTACAATAAAAAGGAGCTCTGGTGGTACAGTGCTGGTATACTGGTGGTTAAAGCATTCAGCTGCTAACCAAAAGGTTGGTGGTTCGAGCCCATCAGCTGCTCCACGGGAGAAAGATAAGGCAGTCTGCTTCCATAAAGTTTATAGCTTGGGAAAACCCATGAGGCAGATCTATTCTGTCCTATAAGGTTGCTATGAGTCAGAATTGACTCATCAGTAATGGTTGTGTTTGGGTATGGATGGTACGAACCATTAAATATTTGACTATTAGCCAAAAGATTGGTCGTTCAAAATCCACCCAGAGATGCCTCGGAGACAGGCCTATTGATGTGCTTCTGAGAAGTCACAGCCTTAAACACCCTGTGGAGCAATTCTACTTTGCACACATGGGGTGGGAATCACCTCCATGGCAACTAACAACAAAAACATTATAATAAAAAATGCTTGTCCACGTACCATCCAAAATCAAAGTGGACCAACTATGAGAAATGCAGTGTGGAAAGCCAAGGAGTTTGTGCTTTCTAAGTGGTCTTCTGGCTCTCAGATGACTAATTCTACAGTCATGGACTGGGAAGTCCTCTCAGACCTCTGCACCAGCTGGGAAGCAACAGAGTGAGGGATGGGCCCTGGGATGTACTCCCTGAAGGGAGGGGAAGAGACAGGAACTGAGTCCCCAAGACCCACCCCAAATCCAGACTGATGAAAGACACTGGGCCTGGGGAGACGGGTCTATAGCCTGGGGCCTTGGTGGATGAGCCAAGTGCACACAAGTGGGCCTTCCAGAAAATACAAGGTTTGAGGGATGCCCTCTGCTTTCGAATAGACACAGACGGAGGGGAAGAAGCTAGGATCGAGACAGGAAAAAGCTGGACCTTCAAACCTGAGCCTGGCTCCAAGGAGCCTTCCCCTGGGGCTCCACCGACCACCACGGGGCCTTGGAGGGTGCGCAGGATGCAGCAGGTCTGGCGCACACATGCCCTGGGACCATGTGAAACAGGCTCACTTCCTGGCCTCCTTCCTTCTTTCTATTCTATTTCTGTTTCCAGTTTTCTTTAGGGCAGCTCCCCGTCTCCCACAGCAGCAGGCCAATGACCCAGCTCTAGCACTTCTCAGTTGTCAGACCCCTCTACTCAGTGCCCACCCCTCCAGGGGTCCGATGGGGGTCACAGTCACATAGAAGAATGGGATGATTGCAGGAAGGGCTGCTCAAGAGGCCGAGGGAAACCAGGAGAAAGCAGCAGGCTTTCTTCTTCCCCTTCCTCTTCAGGGAGTAAATTACAGGCCAACAGCCTACTGTGCAGGTGAGTGCCTGGGACCAGCCATCCGCACTGCAGAGCAGGCCGTCTAGCCTCTCCTGGGAAGAAGGATGAACTGGACTGGGGATGGGGGGAGGATGGGAAGAGACACATCCAATATCCTCTGCTCAGGCCCATAATTAGTTTGTGGGATGAGAGCAAAACAACCATCCTAGGTTGACAGCCAGACATTCAGGCAGCACAGGGCGTAGGTGGGGGCAGAGAAAGGGGCAGAGGCTGGGCAAGGGGTACCCACTTATCTACCCACTAGCATTACCCCAGAACCTTGGTCACTTTCAGTTTCCTGGACTCTGCCCTAGAGGGGCCCAGTCTATCTCCTGACTGGGAGGCAGTCTGTGTTTGCCAAGGGAGGGTGCCTGCCTGAGGTTATTTCCTGCTTCTCCAAGGGAGGAAGGTAGAAGAGGGGCCCAAGCAGAGAACCTGAGAAGGTTCCCATCAGGGTACCCCCAGCTGCCTACCCAGGAGCCCATTTCTGGCCCTGAAGCAGGACTGGAGAGGAAAACTGCCAGGAATGTCTGCCCAGACAGGCCTGCTGGGTAGGGGAGTTGTAGGGGAGTAGATGGGGAGCAAGGACAGGATGGCTGTCTCCTGGGGTCTCCATCCTACCTACCACAGGGCTCCTGGAGCTGGCTACCTCTGGGAGAACTCAGGACCCAGCCTTGGCAGCCCTCAGCCCAGTACCCCAGGCAGGCCTTGGACACCAGCTGCCCAAGGACACCACCATCTGAGATGCTCCAGAGAAGCCAGAGGCCAAGGCATGAACCACATGACCAGGTCCCAAAGAGTGGGGGCTCTCAGAGGAGCCTCTGCTCTCCACCATCCCCTGAGACCCTCTCCCTCTCCCTTCCAACTAATCCCTGCCCCCCTGCTGGGATCTTTGACTTTCATGGGGATGGGACCAAAAGAAGGCTTTTAAAGATCTCCTAAAGAAGCCCAGGGAGCTCTGGAGGCATAGTGCCTAAGGCATTTGACTGCTAACCAGAAAGCTAGCAGTTCAAACCCACTAGCTACTCCTCGGAAGGAAGATTGGGCAATCTACTTCTATAGAGATACTGCCTCGGAAACCCAAGGAGGGGTCACTATGAGTTGGGACCTGACTTGACGGCAGTGAGTTTGGTTTTTTTTTGGTTTAGAGAAGCTCAAGGTCCTCTCCCAGCTCACAATCCTAACCCTCCTGTGTGTGCAGTCCTTCACACTTCAGCTTAGCTGATTCAGACAAACAGGCTTGAACCCATTATGCAGATTAGGAGATCAAGGCAGAGACAGGAAGTTCTGGTTTGCTCAAGGTCACAGATCAAGTTACCCTCCCTGAGGGTCCAATCCACCACGAGCCACAGATTCTTCCCCTCAGCAGCCCTGTGGTGTATTTGGTGGAAATACGATGACACCAGATGTTGATTTTCAAACTGTTGGGGTTTTTGTTTATTTGCGTAACAGCCTCTGAGATGAGCGGGACTGTTCCAGGTGGAGCAGCCAGAATGGGAACATCAGGCTATCTCAAAGTGCTCACGTGGCCCTGGCTCTCACCGCTCCTTCCCTTGCCTCATTCACTGCCACAAAACCCTGCACCCACCCAGCAGCAGGGATGTCCATTGTGGAGATGGTCCCGAGGGCATCCATGAACATAGAAATAGACTGGACCAGGCTCCTCTGCCCTCAACCACAGCTAAATGGGGCTCCCCCAGGCTCCAGGCCCTCTTCTTCCCTCGGCCCGGCTCCTGCTGCATGGGAAAGCCCCTCTGTGGTCTAATCAGCACTGTTTTCTCTGCCTCCGTGAATGGGACACAGTCCCTGGTCACCAGAGACCCACTGCACTGCTCTCAGCCCTGACTTCTCCAAGTCCTTCCTTAGCCAGAAAGGCAAAAGCCCTGCAGAGATTTAGCTCAGAGAGAAAGAGGAAACATAGCTGTGACTTGGCCCCTGCCCCAAACAGGCATCACCATGAATAGCCCACTGCCTCAGTTTCAGACAGGGGCATCTTGTTTAGGTTCCTGTCCCACACAGAGGTCGTCCTGTCTAAACCCATCAATGCCCCAGACAGGGGTCATTCTATCCAACCTCCTGCCCCATTCAGGAGCCATCCTTATACAGCCTCAGCCTGGGCCCCAGACAGGGTCCATCTTGCCCACCTCCCCTGCCCTCCAAGCTGGGAGCAGGTGACTCACGGTGCAAGCTGAGGGAGATATTGATGGTGTGCTCATCCACGAAGCCCTTCAGGCCAGGCATGCGGGCACACTTGAGCTGCGTCTGGGCGGCACTGTCCCCAACGTGCACCCAGCACACTGTCTCGTTGGCATAGCTGAAGTCCATGGCTGTGGTCTGCCGTGTGCTGGTGGGCATGATGGTCGACACCTGGGCCCCATTCAGGTATGTTGCCAGGATGTTCTGGGAGTTGGCAATCAGCAGCACAGGGGGCCGGTCTACTGGCTCTGGGGGTGGGGGGAGAGAAGAGTCAACGCAGCCAGGGGTCTGAGGACCTCCCAGGCCCCCGCCCTTCAGGTAGCAGCACTGAGGGCACCAAGCACTGTGGCCACAGATCAGTCCACGCACCATTCTTGGCTTTGCAGGAGCGGTTGTCTGGCTGTAGCAGGTATCCTTCAACGCAGCTGCACGTGTAGGAGCCATCTGTGTTGGTGCAGAGCTGGCTGCAGGTACCATATACTGAGCACTCATCAAAGTCTGCCAAGAAAAGAGCGAGATTATTGTCACTCCAGTGTGACACAGGCAGGGAAGTGGGTGCCCTAATACCCCATCGGTGGGGATGCCCATTCTTATAGCTAGTTCAGAAGATAATGTGGTAGACTCTATTAACACTTGAAATGTGCAAACCTTATGACCCAGCACACCCATTCTTGGTATCTACCCTAGTGAAATATCCACCCACGTGCACATCCCTTCATTCATTCAGTCAAGATTGCTTGAGTATCTACTGTGTGCCAGGCACTGTTCTAGGCTCTGGAGTTCATCAGTGAATAAAACAGACCCAAATCTCTGCCCTCATGAGATTTATATTCTGATAATAAATGAAACATCATTAACACAAGCATCAATGACACAAAAAGTTCAATCACATGTGAGAGGTGCTAGTGTAGTGGCAAGTGGCTGGTGCTATGGAAAAAAAAAAAATTAGGCAGAGAAAGGGGACAGGGAATGTGGGTGGTGGGGCTGTGACTTTCGAGTGGTCAGGGACGGCCTCATTGAGAAGGTGACATTTATGCAAAGACCCGAGGGAGGCAAATTTAAAACAGAAAAGTGTGCATTGTTTGTAACAGAGAGAACTGGGAACATATTACTCATCAATAGGGGAATGGCAAAATAAGCTGTGGTGAAAGTCATACGTCATAGTGGTTTTTAAAAGAATGAGGTAGATCTTTACATATTAGCATGGAAAAACCTCTAGAAATACTAATGACTGAGAAACATTCTGAAAGACATATACAGCGTGATACCACTTATGTGAAAAACAACACATGTGCAAAGGCAACACTTCCAATGAGATGTTTCCATGAGCCCAAGCATACAGACGCACAGAGAAAGGCCCGGAAAAACTGCTAACGCATTGGCCTCCAAAGACATGAGAAAGGGACCAGGATTGCAGAGGATTTATCAAAGGGGCCTTTGGTTTTGTCTGTAATATTTTAATTTTTTATAATTCACACAGGACATATAATTTTAGGAGGGAGTTTTGAAAGAATGGTGGAAGCCCGTGACCAGAGCTCACACAGGCATGTCCAGGGACTGTAGCCCCCACCCCTGTCTCTTGTACCCTGCATCACCTTTTCTCCTACCCCAGCCCCTGCCACATCCCCAACACGCACATGCACTCACAGTCCATGCACTCACATACCTTTGCAGGTCTTGCCGTCTGCCTGAAGCTGGAAGCTGTTATTGCAGTAGCAGGTGGGCCCAGCAAGGGTAGGGACACAGTGGTGCTGGCAACCCAGCCGGGAGCAGTTGCCTCGGAGCTCTGTGTGGCAGCAGGAGACACATTCTCAGGCCCCTGGACCTGGCAGCCATGTCCAGACCGCACTCTACCCCAACTCCCATTAAACCCTCAGAAACCACTTCCAAGGGCTCCAGTGCCAGAGATGGAAGAGGGCTTAGGAAGTGTCTGCCTCAACAAGGAAGTTGAGGCCCAGAGAGGGTATAAGACAGACCCAAGGTCACACAGCCAATTATGGTAGAGTGCACTTAGAACCCACATCTCCCCCTCTGACTGCTCTGGACTCCCTCTGTCCCCATAGGGAGGGCTTCTGGTACTTTGTTGGGGTCAACAAGCAGGGGGACAGTGAGTTTTATCAGTTGTACTGCCCAGGGATTAACAGGTTGGCTTCAGGGCTAAGGGTGAAGAGTGAGTATATATTAGTTTTTCCCTGCAGGACCCCAACTCTGGTCCAGAAGCACCCTTCCTGCCCATTCCTAGAACCCCAAGGGCCTCAGAGAGAGCATACAAGGTCCAGGTGGAGGACGATAAGCAGGAGCAGAACAGTTTCCCTCAGGAGTCTTTTCTAATCTTTCTCTTGCCACTGACCCACTTCCACAGGGGAAACAGAAGGGAATGAGATGGGAGGGGGGAGAGGTGGGAGAGCAGCTGCCCCCCCAGACCAGTGACCCAATTAATAGCCCTTGCGTGGGGCCAGACGGCCTGGCCACAAAGACCCCTTTGTCCAGCTGCCTCACACCCCCGCTGCCCCCACCCCCACCTAGGAGAGAGAGCCGCCTAAGATGCTAAGACGTTTAGAGGCACTGAGCCTGCCAGGAGCTGGGATGGGGGGCCAGGCCCCGGTTACTCTTTCTCCTCTCCACCTCCACTCAAGAGCCCAAAAGTGCTGCCCATCCAGCTGTCCCACATACAGAGGAAAATACCATTTATGCTGAAAAACCTAGAAAAGAGTGTCTCTTCTGGACACGGAGTAGGGGGATGAGAAGGTCTGACTTTCTGTAATATTAGAGAAGAAAGTTCAAACCCTAGCTTCTCAAGGGTCTCTGTGGTCTTTGAAGCTGAAAAGGTATTCAGAAGAAGCAACTTTTAAGATGTCCCAGGTGATAAGACAGGGTGTGTATGGTAACTGAAATCAGCCCCCAGACCCCCGTTCTGCATCCCATCCCAGAAGCTCTGGACACAAACATGCAAAATAAACCAAGGGAAAGGAGAAAAATCTTCCACAGACTTCCCTGCTCCACACCCCTGCTCAGAATGAACAGGATCCAGATGTGTCTCCTCCCACAGGCAGATGTTTTCTGACATGCGCACAAGCTTGGGAAGCCACCCCCACATCGGGAAGGCCACTCCACCCCCAGGGCTTGCTCAGGGCCTCACAAAGCCAGTTCCCTGCTCCAGATATCAGCCATAACCCCAGGTCCAGGCCAAGACCTTGAGGGCAGCAGAAGGAAGAAGTCATTCTTCCCTGACAGGCAGGCCTGAGACTCCTCTCCTTGCCCATCAGAAACTACCCCACCACCACCACCACTGCTCACACAGTGACCCTGACTCTCCCTGGGCCACAAAGGCCTTCCAGACAAGGACTGCAGAGCTGGTGACAGGAGCTGCAGGTGGAAAGAAAGTCTGACTTATCATTCTAAGGCTCCTTCCTCAGCTTGGGTGATCTACCCATCACCTGCTTCTGAAAGCACAGCCAGGCTCTGGGCAAGACAGAGGCCAAAGCAGCTGGTAGGGTGCCTTGAAGGTCTGCAGTTCTTGGGGAGGCTGGGTGCAGTGTAGTAAATTACTTAGTATGGCTTTTCTACCCATAAGTCATTGTAAACTCGGTGGTGGAATGAGCAACTGAGGAGCTCCTGATTGTAAATGTTATCCACGTGGTGTATTTCTGTTGGGAGTGGCACAAAACAATGTTCTGGGAGGTGCCCACTCTCTCTCAGGTGCTTAGAGTTCTGATGCTGTGATTGGCTAGTTTGACCACTCTGCCAGGCTCAAAAGGAGGCCTTCTAGAGGCAGAACTCTCTCTCTGACTGCTGGTTGAGGAAGACGTGCTGCTGAAAGAGACACGGGCTCCTGAGACATGTGTTGCTGGGGAAGAGATGCAAGAGACACACGTTGCTGAGTAAGACACAGAGGGACATGCACTGCTGGGGGAGAGACTGTGAGATACTTGGCTGAGAGACGGTGGGCTGGGAGAGAGACTGAGCGTTTTTCTCCTGAACTTGAATTGTAGCCTGGTGCTTCCCTAATAAACCCCGTAATCTGTGAGTTCTGTGTGGCTACTGCAGCGAATTATCGAACCCAGGAGAGAGGTCGTGGGTGCTTTGGGAGGAACGGTTGGTGAAAGGGCTGGAGGGAGGCAGCATGTCTGGCCTTGCAGTAATAGGCCTTGGGCTATTGATGGTGATTCTGCCTTCCTCTTGTGGGGTTCTAGGAGGTCAGAACATGTGGCCTCCTTGTCCTTTTTGTACTGGGTAAACAAGGCTCCAGACCCTCCAGCTTCAATCTCAGCAGCTCTGCACTGCTCTGGGTTCATAATCAGGATCCACATAAGAAACCATTTGAAGAAAGGACCGCACTATTTGAAAAAACAGTATGAAGATACTGATGTAGTATAAAGCTCCTTACAGATGAGGAAACTTTGGCCTAGAGAGGGTAGTGACCTGTTTGAGCACCCAGCCAGTGTGTGGGATGGTCTGTCACTGAGGACCACAGGGCTATATGACCAAGCTCCAAGCCCAAGGGGCTCACTAGGTTGGACTACTGCTTGGTGGCAAATCTGTGCAGGGCAGTAGGATAAGATCTCATACCAAGAGAAGAGAAGAGGACAGTCCTTGGATGGAAGGCCTCCAAACCCAACAAGTGCCTACTGACAACTCTTTGCATCTACCTCTTTGGTAGCTGGTTGGGCTGGGACGGGACAGGGTGGAAAAGCCCTTACCTCGGCAATGGGGCCCCTCATCTGAGCCATCCATGCAGTCCTGGACCCCGTTGCAGAGGCGGGACATGGTTATACAGAGCTCGGTGCCCAGGCAATTGTGTTCGTTGGGCTGACATCGCTGGACCTTGCTCTGTGGACCTGGGACAGATGTAACAGTTAGCATGACCACACTGGTTACAATGGACATCTGCTCACTGGGGGAAAGGGAGTAAACTGAGGCTGGGGTTTTCAGACATGGGCATTTTTTAATTTTCTTAACCTCAGGAGGCCTCAGGGGCTGGTTAGACCCTTCCACCTAGAGTTCTTCTATACCATTCCCACCATAACCAGGTGGCAGGGGAAACTAGGCTTTCAGTAAAGAGTCCATTCCCCAAGTTCCCCACACCTGTGGACCCCAATGCCTCAACATTCTATGTTTAGGAGATAGGGTGAAGCAGAGGTTTGAAAGGTTTTGATGAGCTAAATTCATGGCAGAGAAACTCAAATGATGATGAACATCTTCTTCCCAGCCTCCCAGAATTGCATTGTCCAATATGAAGCCACCAGTATATGTGGCTACTGAGCACTCAAAATGTGGCTTGTTCAAGATGTAAGTATAAAATGCATACCAGTTTTCGAAGAATGTGAAGGATCTCGTTAATAATTTTTATATTGACCATATATTGAAATGATAAGTTTTGGATAATTGGGTTAAGTGAAATCTACTATTAAAATTTACTTGACTTGTTTACCTTTTTTAAAAATTTTGTTTTATTGCCCTAAGAATATACACAACAAACCATAGGCTATTGCACCAATTTCTACATGGCGATTACATTCTTCAAGTTGGGTAACCATTCTTGCTATCCATTTCAAAGTCAGTCTACCACCATTAACATAAACTCCGTGTCTTTTTATCTTTTTCAGTAGCTATTAGGACATTTTTAATTACACGTGTCTCACATTATATTTTCACCGGACAGCACTATTCTACGCTTCCAATCCCAGCGCAGACTGCCTTGAAGGATTTGGGAAGCGTCAAAGATCATGGCAAATTGGTGACATCTATGGTACCTCCTTTGTTGCAGAGGGTGGGTTGAGGGGTGCTGAGTAATGTTCCTCAGGGAATTCTAGAAGGCCACACAGGCCAGGATGCCAGCTGAGCCTGTAAGCCAGCAACAGATCACTGCCCGGTGGTAGCCCCGTGCCTGGACAAGGTATGTAAAGGAGACAGTGTCTGTGTGTAAGCGTCCACATGCACGAGTGAGGAGTTGGTGTGTGCCTGTGTGACAGAGTGGGCACCTGTCTGTACATGCGTTAGTGCTTCTGGCTTCAGAGCGTGAGTTTCTGTGTCCTTTTGTGAGTCAGGGTTTGTAACTGTTCCTGTGCTCACGTGTGTATTCTGAGCAGGTTGCGTTTCTGTATCCAGGCTTGAGTGTTGACTGTGCTATGAAAATGTCTGTGCCAGTGTCCGTGTGTCTGTGTGCAGCTGTAGGAGCATCAATGCCCAGGTGGGGGTCTGTGAATGAATGTACGATGGGGTCCAGGAGTGTGTATGAGTGTGAACAGTGTGGGGAAATGTATAAGGTGGTTATTTGCACCAAAGCAAAGGAAGAATGAACAAAAAAGAGCCACATATGGTCCCTCTGCATGCCTTTCTTTACCCCTAATAGCAAGCATCAGGGTCAAAATGTGGGGGTGAATGAAGGTGGCTTCAAACAAGAAGAGGCTCCAGATTGAAACATGCTCACACAGATGCACTCGCAAGACACCACCGGCCCCCGTCCTCCAGGGCAGGGTTATAGGGGTGTGTCTCAGAGAACTGGTGGCTCCCTTTCTGGCCCTAAAATTACCTGATAATTATGGGTGGGCGTTAAGGCAACGGCAGGGGATAGGCCTGGAATAGGATAAAGCCCAGGAGAGAGAACAGAGATAGACAGGCATGCAGGGCTGGCTTAGATCCTGGTCCATATCAGCCAAGCTGGGTGAAGATGGAGACTCCAGGACTCTGCCAGCCGCCTAGGACTCTGGGGTCTCGCCAGCAAGTCCTCCACCCCCCATTGGCAGGGTAAGGTTGGGCGGGGACCTTTCTCCCAGTTTAAACAGCTGCCTCTGATTACACCACTTACTGGGGGTGGGGGAAGGCGGGGGTGGCGGGAAACTCAGCACACAGGGGAGGGGCTTCTGGTACAGAGGCAGAACCAGAGCCTGTGGCCTTTGGCCTGGGAGTGTGCAGGCTGGTGGGAAGGAGATCTGGCAAGACCTGGGGGCACTCGTCAAGGGTCAGAGAAGAGGAGAGAGCCAGAGGGAAGGGCTCTCTCCTGCCAATAAAGTTGTCTGCCCAGAAGGCAGTCTCTGGCAGGCTTAGGAGTGGCTGCTGAAGGGGAAAGAGGGGTGGGGGTGCTTCTGAGCATACCAGGCACCTTGCTGGGCACTTTGACAAGGGAGGAGAGGACAGTTTTAGCCATGTCATGGACAAACACAAGCACAGAGCAAGGTCCATGCCACGCTAGCCATCCTCAACCCAAACAGCTGCCTAAGGCCAAAAGGAAAGGGGCTAAGTCTGGGTTTGGGGGAAGGGATCCAGGAAGGTACTTACAGATCTCAGGGGCCTCATCTGAGCCATCTGGGCAGTCCCTCTCACCATCACATCGCCAGCCCTTCGAGATACAAGTAATCTGGTCTCTGCAGGCAAACTGCTTGGGGCTGCAGGTCTTTGGGGCTAGGGGCAAGGAAAGAAAAGTGTAGAGTAAAAGATAAAGCCAACTCTGTGGCCCTAAAACTCCCAGGGTGCCCCCCTTAGCCCAGCATCAGTCTTGGCCAGTCTATGTGCCTGGGCGGGAGGGGTGGATGGCTATGGGTAGCTCCTGGACACTGTATCTGTGGTGGGAGGAAGGAAAGGTTCCAAGGAGCACATTTTACTGCCTCCTGCCCAAGATCCCAAGGAGCTCTGGTGGCGTAGTGGGTAAGGCATTTGACTGCTAATCAGAAGGTCAGTGGTTCAAACCTACTAGCTGCTCCATGGGAAGATAATGACGCAATCTACTTCTGTAGACTCACAGACTTGGAAACCCAATGAGGGGTCGCTTGGGTAATGCAATTGAAATCGATTCAATGGCAGTGGGTTTGGTTTGGTTGCCCCAGGACTCCAAACTACTAGTCTAGATGCCTTTTTCCTCACGCCTCAGGGTCAAAGCCCTTGCTTTTCTTGGTCACTCTGGCCACATATTGGCATACTCCCCCACCCCTTCCTGACTTACAGCGATGGTGACAGACAGGAGGGGACATTTAGACCTTTGACGTGTTTTCTCTTCACCTTCTTCTTCCTTGAACTATAAGCCCAGAGTCGATCTTTTCAACCTTTCTGCACCTCTGCCCCTTGAGACACTCCTAATCCCTTGAACCTGTTATCCTTCTGATCTCCACACCTAAACCACCAGGCGCCCAGGCAGGAACTATGTATGTGTGTGTGGGGGGGGACTCTTGGCATGCAGAGGCATGGAGATGCTATCAGCAGAGGTACAGGAGGGCAAGGCTGGGGTGGGGCAGGGCGGGGCGGGGCAGGGCGGAAAGCCCTGCTTCCACTTCTGTCTCTGAAGAGACAGTCTGCGTTGCAGGTCACATGTCAGAGAGGACTTTCAGCAGATGTCCTCAGAGGTATGATGCATATAAGGATTGTTGTTGTTGTTGTTGTTATGTGCCGTCGAGTCGGCCCCGACTCATAGCGACCCCTCCTTGGGTTTCCGAGGCAGTATCACTACGGAAGTAGGATTGCCCAACCTTCCTTCCGAGGAGTGGCTGGTGGGTTTGAACCGCCAGCCTTCTGGTTAGCAGTCAAGTGCTTTAGCCACTATGCTACCAGAGCTCCTATATAAGGATTGCTTGGGATGAAAGAATGAAAAGCAGAGATAGAGGGATGGCTGCGATGACCTCTAGGAGCTGGTTTTGGCCCAGCCAACTTGGAAAGTTACTATCTATATCTTCCCCACTGCCTGCCCTGCTCCTGCCCTCCTCTCAAAGGAGGAATTCAGTACAGAAACAGCTAATTCTTATTGTGGGCTTAGTATGTGCCAGTTACTGCAGGACAGCAGTTCTTTCCCTGTGCCATCTCATTTAACCCTCTCCACAGAATGACAAAGTAGGTAGTTGGTTATTGTTAGGTGCCATAGAGCCAGCTCTGACTCACATGACCCCATGTACAACCGAACGAAACACTGGCCTGGCCTGGCCTCACAATCATTGCTACATTTCAGCCCATTTCTGCAGCCACTGTGTCAATCCACCTCATTGAGGGTTTTCCTGTTTTTTGCTGACCCTCTATTTTACCAGGGAGCTCTGGTGGCGTAGTACCGGAGGCATTTGACTGCTAACCAGAAGGCTGGCGGTTCAAACCCACCAGCCACTCCTTGGAAGGAAGACTGGCAATCTACTTCCATAGACACCAACTCAGAAACCCAAGGAGGGGTTGCTATGAGTCGGATTTGACTCGATGGCAGTGAGTTTAGTTTTTTTTTTTTGGTTCTACATTTCCAAGCATGGTATCTTTTTCCAGGGATTGGTCCTTCCTGATAATATGAACATGATAACAAAGTACCAAAAACCAAATCCATGGCCATTGAGTCAATTCCATAGGCACTACTTATTAATACCCCTGTTTCACAGATGAGGAAACTGCCTCAGAGAGGGTGAGCGACTTGCTCAGGGCCACACAGCTACCATGTGACAAAACCAGAACTCAGACCTAATCAGCTGACTCCAAGCTCTTAACCAGCGACACTCAGGAGCTGTTCTCCCATCCTCTTCACTTCCCTCCAGAGCTGAGTCTTCTCCTCAGCCTGAGTCAAGTCCATTTCTATTCAGCTGGCATGCACAGAAGACTAGCTCTGTGCCAGGCACTGCACTAGGCATCTGCGGTACCTAAGTGCTTGGTGAGATCCTCTTTGGTCTCTCAGGAGCTCATGATCCCCTGGGAAGATGGCTGTACACACCAACTTGAATGCAGGACAGAGTGAGTTCCTGGCTAGGGCAGAGTCTTGGGGGACGGGCACAGAGATGTCCCCCCTCCCTAACTTCCATCTCTAGCAGAGGGAGCTGTACTCAGGCCCCCGGCCAGGGAGAGCCAAGTTCAGGAAACACATCAAGGATGGCCGGGCCAGGCCCCCCCCCATTCTGGAGTCCCCCTCCTCTATCCCCCACCCTGAGCCGGGAATAAAGGCCCCTTGAGGAGGTGGATAATGCTGAGTTCATTGCCCCACTGGGCCAGCTGTGAGGTCTTCCCGGGGAAACAGCCTGCCAGCCTAGTTAGCATGCCGAAGAACCATCCTCTTCCCCTGGCCAGCCAGGCTGGCTGGGGGGCTAGAAGGGGGCTGGAATGGGACTGAGGCAGATGAGATGTTTGAAGCCCAGACAAGGACCCCCATGCCACCCCCAGGTGCAGTACTTTTTCCCACCGCACTTCTTCCCTCCCCCACCTGGGACTTAGTCCATCTCTCCACCCCCCAGGGCAGAACTCACAGCCAGAGCTTGAGGTCACTGGTTGGTCGAGCTAACCTCCCTTCTATTCCACGTCCCAGCCATGGTCCCCCCTTCTTTGGCCCTCACTTAGTCCCCCCGCTGTCCCCCACCCCCATTTTTGGCCTGAACTCGACAGAGGAAACAGCAGCTGGCAAACTCCGAAAGCTGGAATGAGAGAGATTCACAAACCAGATGTGCTCTTTAGCAGGGAGTGGGGGATGGGGAAGTAAAAGGAAGAGGCGCACTCGGGCGGCCTGCTCCACAGTGGCATCTCCTCAGGCCCAGGGGCAGAGGGGCTGGGGCAGGGCACACCTCCCAAAGGCCAGGGCGGCACAAGGATCAGGGAGAGAGACATGCGAAAGAACTTTCTTCCTGCCAGGGATGGTGGAGAAAGCCCCAGGAATCTCCACTTAGAAGGCTTAGGCCTGTCTTTGATTTCCTTCACGGGGACTGGGGAGGAAAGACACAAGTAACCTACTTTGGGGTAGTCTACACAGCCAAGGGAAGGCGAGCTCTGAGCTGGGAGCTGCAATGGGGGTGGGGTAGGACATTTCTAATCTGTTTAGAGCCAGCCACCAATCCCACTCCCCTCAGCTGAGCCTTCTCAGCTTCTGAACTCAGCACCTAGAAAACCTACCCCTGCATGCTGCAGTTTAGACAAGGAAACAACACTACCCTAAGTTCGGTTCCAGGGGCCTCCCCTGCCTCCTATCCCTCATGAGGGCTGGGGGTTCCTAATGGTTTGCACTAACACTTTTTAAGTTGTCGATATCTGAAGCACTTTATATATATTAACCCATTTATATCCTCACAACCCTGTGAGGTGGGAACCACTGTAATCCCCACCTTGCAGATGAGGAAACTGAGGCACAAAGAGGTTAGTAACTGAGCAGTGGTTTCCTCACTGGCAATGATGATGGAGCCACATTACAGGAAAAGGCAGGAAGAATTTTTTGGTTCTCTGTCACTGGGAAGGGGGAGAGGGAGCATAAGGATGGTAGTGGCCTTCAGTGCTCCTCAGAGAGGAAGGGAAGGCACAAAGGAGATGGAGCGGGACAAGAACAGGCCAGAACAGGGATGAGAGAGAGGAGGGAGAGGAAGGAAGAGAGGACTAGAGAGGGAGAGAGGGAGGAGAGTGAGTGAGGTTGCAGGGAGAACACCAGGACACAGGGGCCGTCTGTTCTCAGCTTTGCCTGGAGATGAATGTGACCGCCATGCTAACTCTGGCTAACACTCCTGCCCCCCTTCCCAAACCCAGGCGCCCAGCCCAGCCATGGCCCCCAGGGCCACCAAACTGGAGCCAGGACAGGAGGTGTAGGTTGGGTGTGAGTCCAGACACAACACGGACCCCACTGCCCTGCTTGAGCCTTGGCTGTCGTCCTCTGTCCCATTCTGGGACCTTGGGGGAAGGAAGGGAGGCTGGAGAGGGCCTGGCCGAGAAGAGAGGGCAACAGGAGAGTACAGGCTGCTGAAAGACTCTTCTTTGGAGGAAGGGGACCCATCAATCAATACCCCTTGGGAGCAGTGAAGGAGAGAAAGAGAGGTGAGACCTAAGATACCTCCCAAAGGAAAGTATCCCTCCTCCTCTATTCTTATCCCCTCCTTCAGCCAGGAGCACCAAAGGCATGCCTGGGTGAGGAGGCAGAGTTCAGAGCCCTTTAGGGAGGACCTGGTGATGGGGGTGCACCCAGTGCCCCACAAAATCCAAACCCTTCACCCCCTGCTTTTCTCCTCACTTCTCTCTCACCCTCCCTGAATGTATCTCACAGCCCCATCTCGGAAGACAAGGACTCTGAGACCTTTCTCAAGACTGGACGAAGCAGAGGGAGAGACTATGTATGTGGGGAGACGTTTTCTAAAGGGACGGCGTGATATATCTAAGGGGACAGAGGAGCCAGAGGCCACCAGGAGATGGGGGACAGTGCCTGCAGGAATCCAAACTCTCAAATACATGGGAGTCGGAGAGCAAGGGCTTCCCAGACCCAAACCTCGAGCTTTTCACTTCATTTTATGTATTTTGGGTGTTACCCTGTGGCTCCTTCCCGCAGCTCAGTGAGGCTTAGACACATTTTTGTCATTCCTGAGTCTGGGCCTTTGCTTTGCGGCCTGGACAGACAGACAGAAGGGGTGACTTGGACCACTGGGCGAGGAGAAGGGTCTCCCCCTTCCATCCTGAGTCAATATTGACTCAGCAGGACATTAGCCTGACCCGTGACCTCCCCACCATCTCTTCCTTTCCCCACAAATAAAATCCAGACCCCTCAAATGCTTCCAGAAATCAGCATATATCTCAGCAGACATATAAATGCCAGACTCCCCCCGCCACCCCCCTCCCCACAGCATATGCTCAAAAGCTCTAAGCTCCTGACCCATTCTCCAGATCTTTCTCCATCTAGTTTTTCGACTCCTCATCAGGAGGAAGTTCCTCTAGAAGCCTAGCCTTCTTTCCTTCTGAAATACCTCCCTCCTTACTCACAAACACCTCCCTAACTTAGCTCACAAAGAGCATTAAGTTCCCTTCTTCCAGAAACAGTCTCTCCTAAACCCATTTCCACAGTCAATGAAAAGGAAAAAGAGAGAGGGACTTGGAGGAAAGTGGAGGGAGAACTTTCACTGCTGAACTTGAGGCTCTGAGTTTGGCCTGGGAGAGGAAAAACTAGTCCCAAATGGTGAAGTGGGAGCCAGGCAGCCTCAGCATACAGATCCCAGCTCAAACCCAGTTCCCAGGTAGCTTCCATAATACCAGGGGTTTGGATGGAGGTAGACAGAGACAGGCAGAGACAAACAGATAAGTGACAGAAACCAAAGGAGTCTAAGCACGTAGGATAGGCAATAAGAGAGATGAGCCAAGAGGGTGAGACAGAGAGGTTCTGAGAGGCGGAGACAACACAGCCAGACAGAAAGGCAAGGAAAAAAAAAAAGAGCAGGAAGGGGTCTCAGCCCAGAGGATGCCAAGATGATGACACAGTTGTCCTGGGATGAACCTAGAGAGTGACAACCTCCTTGAGACTCAGAGTAGGGTGGAGGGATAGCATATACCCTAGGCTGAGGAGACAAAGTTCCTGCTCTAGCAGTGCTGACCCAAGGGAGACTCAGAATAGGGGCCACAGAGTTGAGAGGGAGGAGGACTGGAGCCCTCATCTCCCTACAGGAACAAGACAGATGACTAGCCTCCAATCTTGCCCAGAGTGGCTTTACACCGGGGCCTGGGGCCACTGCTCCGGAAGCACTCAGAGCCAACTGCTTCCTTCTCCAAACAATGCAGGATCCTGCTAACCCGCTGAAATCTGGGACAGAACATGAAGGGGAAGCAGGTTCTCAGAAAGGTCATACCTGGCAGCAGGTCAGGGATCTCTGCACAGCCCCACTCAGCTGCACCCAAGGGTGGTGAGCACCCTCCATTCAGGGATAGAGAGTTCGAGAGTGTGCGGGGACCCTGAAGGGAGAATACTGAAGAGGAATAAACCCTAGGCCAGGGGCTCTGAAGTGCAAAGGCGGAGACTGCAGCGGGAGCTAAGAGAGTTAGACTTGAAGGAAGGGCTTCCCCAAGGTAAGGAAGGAGCTTTGAAGAGTAGGGGATTTGGACAGGATTTGGCTCTAGCCAAGGTTCTGGCTGATATCTTTAGGAGACCCAGTGACGAGGGAGTGGTTGAGGGAAAAAAAAAATAAGGAGAAATTGGAGGGAGGCGAAGCGGGATTAGAAGAAAAGGAAATCTTGTGAAGCAGCCACAGACATAAACTATCCTTCCAATCCCAAAAGTAATGACCTATACATCCCTGCTTTGGAAGATGAGGGTGAAGGGAGACAGTCAAGGATTTGGGTCTGGCCAGGGGAGAAAGGGGCTTGGGATATGTCTCAGGAAGCCAGGGGCTAACACCCTAACCTCCTGACTTACTTGGACTGTACACCTTGCCTGGTGACTGGTGATATATTTGCTCGAGAGGGTTGTGGAGACAGGGAGGAAGCTAACCTTCTTCCTTGAGCCCTGTCTGGTTGCCTAATCTCAGCTGGGTCCTCAACAATCCCTCTTCCCCTCCCTACCGCATCTTTTTCTCCATCTTCCTCAGAAGCAACTCCTCTCAATTTTGTCTACTAGTGGGACTGGCACTGCTCCCCAAAGAGAAGGGAGCCATGGAGGTGGGTTCAGGCATAGAAGAGAAGGCAGGGGAGGTGGGGAAGGCCCCCAAGACTGCTCCCAGGGGGAAAAGCAGCTAGAGCCATGACAGCAGGAGGAAGGTTAGATACTAGCTTAGGTAACCTGGGGCCAAGAGGTTTTCTTCTCTGGAAAAAAAGGGAGAAAGTTCAGTCTCTGTAGCTCCAAGGCATGAGGGCAGGAGCAGGGATAGGGGATCCTCTTTGCTACTGCTGGATTCAGCTGAACTGTGGTATGGTTCTGTGCAGTTCTCTTTTCTCATCCCCCAGAGTGAAGTGGAAGTGATTTTTTTATATCTCCGTTCCCAAGGGGAAGATATTAGTGGGTGTTTGGGAAGGACTTTGGATAGAATTCCGTTTCAGCAAGAGCAGAAGATAGAGGGTACTGGGTAGAGACTTTAAGAAAGGGTAGGGAGATGGTTAAGGAGAACCCGTCCAGTCTCCCACTTCCAACGCCACCAACCAATGTGGTATGGCAAATAGATCCCCTTTAGAGCCCTGGGTAGCTATGAGTCAGAATCAACCAGATGGCAATGGGTTTGGTTTTGGCTTTAGAGCCTTGGGAGTTAAGCTTCCTGGGGGTCATTCCTGGCTGGGCCAAGGATGGACCGTTTCTGCTTTCCAGAGACCCTCTTGCTTCTGCCTGACTCTGTTCACTGCCCTTCATAGGATTCCTGATGTGTCTGTCTGTTTCTTTAAAAGAAGAAAGTTTTTTCCTACCCCTTCCCAAAAGAGCTGCACTCTAATTCCTCTGCCTCAGTTTCTCTCCCACCTCACAGGGCTGAGAATAACAGGCATGAGGGAGTCATGGACAGGGGACTGGCTGTGAGCACTGGAGGGGATTCAGGGCAGAGCCTCTTTCCTACTCTTGGGCAGATAACTGAGTTAGTTGGGGTGAGGGGGGTGCAGAAGGACAGTCCCCAAGATGCGGACTGAATATACCCTTCTTTCTGGGCACAGTTGCTTCTGGGCCCTAGGAGCTGGAGAAAGTTGGGGGAAGGGAACGAGAGGGAGATAATCTGGTTTCAGAGAAAACTTTCCCAATTCCAACCTGGCAAAATTTTAAAAATGGAGGAGGGGGTGGGTGGGGAGAAGGTTATTTCCCGTTGCATGCTGGTATTGGGCCCAGTTTTGTCCCTGGATGAGGGGGCTAAGATGCCGGGAAGGGATGCGATCCCACCCCTTCTCAAATCAGGGGTCCAGCCCAACCCCAGCTCAAGGCTTGAGCAAGACTTGAACCGGTGACTCACTAGTAAGAAAAAAACAGTTCACAGAAAAAGGGGAGGAGGCACTCCATTTCTCCCAACAAACACAGTTCTAGCTTTTAAGCCTAACTCTGTTCTGTACAAAGTGTGTGTGTCTGGGGGGCAGGGAAGTAAATAAACACATTTACTTTAGGACAGGGAATTAGGAGGTGAGGGCATAGCCATAAACCCCAGCCAACCTCCAACTCTTCTACCGCAAACTGTGATCAAGCAGAAGTCAGGGAGAAAGCAGCCTTCCAACTCCCCCAATCCTAGCATTCCAGGCCATTCTCCAGTCCCCTTCCCCAATGATGACATCTGACGTGTTTTTTTTTTTTTTCCTCCCGTCTCAAAGCTCCCAGGAATTAAGAAGGAAAATTCAGTCACATAGCATCGCCTCACCGCCCCCCTCCGCCCCCCAACACAGCTCTACCCAGGCTACTGACAGAGGCCCTGAGAGGGGGAAATGCCGACTCCAGAACCCAGGCGGGCGGCCCGGTGGATCCTGGACCCAGGCCTCCATGCCTGGGCTCTGGGGCCCAGATTCCACACCCAAGCAGGGGGCCCTCCCTGTGGCCCTCCCTCTCCCCACCCACAGCTTTCCCCGGCCTGCCTGCCCTCTGCCCAGCAGGACACCCCTGGCCGGTCTCCCCCCAGAGCTCCAGAGGCCACTGCAGAAGGCACCCCCTCCCGCCCCCTTTCGCTGCCGTATATTGCAAATCCGGATTCCTTCACAATTCAGATGGGGGGGGATGAAGGAAAGGCCCTCCCCGACCAGAGATAGCAAAAGAAGGCCTCTCGATCCCAGGATCAGAGAGGGGGAGCCCTCTTCTCCCTACCCAGGCCTCAGGTCTTTGTCTGGGCTGGGGGGTCCCGGAAGCATCATCTGCCCAGAGCCCCCATCCCTCAAATTGGACCCCCATCCCCGCCCCCAGTCGGGCCGCTGCTGTGTCAGCTGGACTGGGAAAACAAAAGGCACCCCCTCCCGCGTCTCCCTTCTCCATCCGTACGCAGGAGTGGGGGCTGGGGAGGGGGTGTCCCCAGGGGTCCACGGGGTCCGCGGAATCTCACTCACCGTCGATAGCCGCTGCGACCAGAGCTGAGAACAGGGGCAGCAGCAGCAGCCACGGCGGGGTCAGCATGGTGTAGGCTGATGCAAGTAGCAGCCCCCTCCCCTCCGGTCCTGCTACTTCTCGTCTTCGCCCCCCCATTTGGGGGGTCCCCCTTTTTTCTCCTTTCCCCCTCCTCCTTCTCTATTCTTATCCTTTCCTTCGGCCAAGCGCACCAAGGGCGTAGGTGAAAAGGCAGACTTCGGAGACCCTTAGGGAAGGCCTGCTGACCCAGGTGCGCCCAGTGCCCCCAAATCCAAATCCTTTACCCCCTGCTTTTCTCCTCGCTCTTCTCTCCCTCTCCCCGGGCGAAGCTCACAGCCCCATCTCTGAGCCGCCTCCGGCTGCAAAAATGCACAATTGGGAGGAGGCGGGGGTGGGGTGGGGGGCGTGGACCGGGTGGGGGAGCCTTTGGAAAGGGCCTGATGGAGCTCTGGGGGCTCCCCTGGTTTCCGCCTCCTCAGTGCACGGCCCAGAGCTCGCACCGCTGTTCCCTGGACTGAGGTGCCGCGGGGGGGCGGAGGGGGGGAGGGAGGGGACGCGGAGAGGAGAGGGAGGGAAGGGGCGGGGAAAGAAAAGGCGGGGGGGGGGGGGGGGTAGAAAGAGCTACGCGGCAATCCAGTCAGTGCGCATGCGCCGGTTTGGCGCTCTGCCCTGGGGAGGGGGATTCGGAGGAGCGGCAGGACTTGAAGCTCTGGCAAGCGGACTGAGAGTTGGGGTCCCAGGGCCGGCTAGCCTGCTTAGAGTCTGGAGTGGCCACTTTCCCAACTGAGAGCTCCCCCGCTCTCCAGAAAGCTGGACGGGCGGGAGGCCAATTGGGCAGTAGGTGAACAGAGCAGCTCCTCTTTGAAACTCGGGGTCATACCCTGGGATTCCAGACTCCCTCTTAAGGGGTAGGGGGTCCAAGACCCCTTGGTCTGGGCCGAGGCCGCATTTCCCTGAGGAACCCAGCCTGTGGCTACCCAGCTTGGGGTGGGGGCAGGGGCCGCCAGTACGCGGGGAAGGGACAGGGAAAGGCTGAGCTTTGATTTGGAGACTTTGCAAGCCCAGGACCCGGACTGGGGCCTGCGGCGGAGTGGGCGGGGTGGAGGAGGGGCCGCCAGGGGCCGCCCTCACTGGCTTGCTGGCTCGGAGTAAACAGGGACACCCGCGAGGACACGCCAGAGCTTGTCGGCTCACCTAGGGCTCGGGGATGGAGCCCACCTCAGTCCCACTCCACCCGGCCAGCCTGGCACAGGGCGCGGGGGGGCAGGCCCTGGTTTGGAGGGCGGTGAGTCATTAGCGGGTGGGGTCGAGGAGGGACTCCCAGAGAGATCGAGATCGGGGCTCATTTTTTTGTTTTTTATACCTTTTGGCTGGCTTCTTACCAAGCCGGGGGTTTTAGATTTTGAGCAGCAGAGGTTAGGAATAATATGAGAACTCTGGACCTCCACTTCCAGGCCTGCTGAGGGCCGGACTTTTGTCTCCGTTCCAGATCCCTTACAGGGATGCTGCTTTGAGTCCAGAATGCGCCAGGCATGGGGAATGCCCCCTTCTGGGCGGTGTTTTAAAGCTGTGGCATCCGACTTTCTGGGTGTCTGGAAGTCAGTTCAGGGAGCCAGGGCAGGTGATCTGGACTGTAAGAAATTGACGTTAGAAATGAGGGACGTTGCATTACCCATCTCCCTAAAATTCTAGTCAAGGAAGGGCCCCAAGTCCCCATTCCATTCTGGCGGCTGGCAGAAAGGCTAGCAGCGTGGAAGGCTTTGCCGTTAATGACAGTGGGAGCAAGAGGAATTTTGACCTTTCTCCTAAGCCTCCTCTCCTGAGCTCGCTTGGCTCAGGGCCACCCTCACCTGTCTTAAGTCTCCCAGACTAGAAACCTCAGAATTACTGCCAACTCCTCAGGGCTCATGCATCTAGACTTGCAAGCCTGTGTTCAAGGTCTGCCATTTTTCCCTTTGAAATATATCTCAGATTTCCTACATTTCCACTGCCAGAGAAAGTTTTCTTTGGGCAGAGGTGGGTCTTGTTCATTCTTTCAGCCAGCCCTCGTGGCCTAACACAGCGCTTGGCACACTGCAAAACCACACCAAGCCCCGTGCCATCAAGTCGATTCCAACTCACGAGACCCCTATTGGGTTTCCAAGGCTGTAAATCTTTAGGGAAGTAGATTGCCTCATCCTCCTCACGGAGCAGCTGATAGGTTTGAACCGCTGACCTTCCAGTTAGCAGCCAAATGTCTTATCTACTACATCACCAGAGCTCCTTAGGGACAGGGCAAGGACTCACTAAATGTTTTTAATGTATGCCTAGTAGGTTTCTTCCTCTCTCAGGGCCACTACTAATACTGTGGTCCAAGTGAACTTAGGTTGAAATGAGTTTCAATTAGCTTTGAATGGAAAAAGATATCTGGAGTAACCACAGGTGGCCCCAGTGGCCTTTGAGAGGGCAGTCTCATTCCTCTCCCTCTGTCTATATGTCTCTTTCTTGTTGGTAAAGCTCTCCTGAGGGTCTACAGACAACTAAGTCAAAGTGAATTTTCTCCTAGATAGTCATGGCCTTCTAAAATCTGGCCTTGGCCAGCACGTAACACCTTTTTCTCACTTGTTACCTCCCAATGTATCCTAACTGCCATCTCCTTGAATATGAATGTGTATTCATTTCCATTAACTTTATATTATGAAAAAGAATGCATGCTATACTATTCACAAAAGACAGAAACAACATCTGTCTACCAACAGATGAATGGATAAATAAAATGTGGTAGGTATATACATACAATGGAGTATTATTAAGCCATAAAAAGAAATGAAGTCTTTATACATACCACAACTTGGATGAACCTTGAAAACATTATGCTGAGTGAAATAAGTTAGTCACAGAAGAACAAACGTTGTATGATCCCACTTATATGAAATAGGCAAATATATAGAGACCAAAGTTTATTAGTGGTTACCAGGGGTAGAAGTAAGGGAGGGAGGGAGAGTCATTGCTTACAGGACACTGAGCTTCTGTTAATGGTGGTAAAATAATTTGGAAAAGGACAGAGCATCTGGTTACACAACATGATGACTGGAATTGATGTCACTGAATTATACATGTGAAAATTGTGGAACTGGTAAATATTCTATTGTATATATTCTTACCATAATTATAAAAAAATACATGTTTAGTGGTTGGAACAACTCAAAAAGTATAGAATGGTACAAGGTGAAAAGTAAACTTGATGGTAAATTATATATACTCAAGGGGCAGGAGTGCATGGGAGGGAAGGACACAGGGAAGAGGTAACTATGGGGAGGAAGTGGGAGGAGAGCTGTTGTGTTGTGGGAAATTGCAGTCAATGTCATGAGACAAAGTGTATGTGAACTGCTGTATGGCAAGTGAATTTGCTCTGTAAACTTTCACCTAAATCACAATACAAATTAAAAAGAAAAGTTATATATAAATATAAATGAATATCCTTAAAATAATGCAATTGAGCTCATACAACATACACTGTTCTGTTACTTGGTTTTGCAATGAATTTATCTTGGTCCCTTTTGACACAGTATATACATGTCTAGCTTACTACATACATCAGCTATTTGGAATCTCCTGGTTTGGATACTCCACAGGGATTGTTGGGCACTTGGGTTATTTCCAGTATGTGAAGTGCTGAGGTGTCTGTATAAGATGAGAGAATGTATATTTCTACCTAAGCCTTTAATTACACTGTTCCCCCAGCTTTCCCCAAGGAGCTCTGGTAGCGTAGTGCCTAAGGCACTTGACTGCTAACCAGAAAGCTGGCAGTTCAAACCCACCAGCCACTCCTCTGAAGGAAGGTTGAGCAATCTACTTCCTTAGTGATATTACCTTGGAAACCCAAGGAGGGGTCGCTATGAGTTGGGTCTGACTTGTTGGCAAATAACAACACCACTACCACCCAGCTTCCCCTCAGAAAAGTTCTCCTGTTATTCTCGCTCTGCCGATCTATTCTGCTCCAAACTTGCACTCAAGATTGAGTACTCAGAGTTCAGCACTAAATTATGTGGGTCCTGTATCCACCACCAAATTATAAACTCCTTGAGGACAGGGCCTTTTCATTCTTTGTATCCACTCAGCGTTAGGAGATCTTGACTGATCAGTGGAGAGACTGGCAAGAGTATTAGCACTAGGGGTGCCTGCCCTGGTAGAGAAGACAGCCATAAATAATCATTGTCAAACAGTACCCTGTAAGCACCTTGCTTCCTCATAATTTTTCTATGGCACTCATCCTTCAATCTCTCCCTCTTTGCCTAATGTCTTCTCTTTCTCCCTACTTCTGTCTTTTTTTTTTTTTTTTCTTCTTCTTCTTCCTTAATTGTGATTTGGGCGAAAATTTACAGAGCAAGGTCATTTTCCATATAACAGTTCACACACATTTTGTTTCATGAGATTGATTACAATCCCCATAACATAACAGCTCTCTTCTCACTTTCTCCCTGTGGTTATCTTTTCCTTATGTCCTTCTTTTCTATGCATTCCAGCCTTCTAAGCTATCTCAGAAATACTGTGCAAATTCTGCCTTTCTGATTCCCTATTTCTATTCTTAAGAAACATCTTTCATCTTCAAATCTTTAAGTTAGAATTATATAGAAGATGATGGGGATTCAAGGAAGAATTCACTATAATCCATGATCAAGATACCTAAAATGGTGACAGTGGGCAAAAAAGTTGGTGTGGGAAGAAGGTATCTCCTTTTTGGGGTTCATCAGCAAATTATTAAACATACCCCTTTCTTGATTGAGTGTAACAAGGCTTGAAGTGGGGCTTTAGTGTGGCAGCTATAAGTGCTCTGGTGGTGTAGTGCCTAAGGCACTTGACTGCTAACCAGAAGGCTGGCAGTTCAAATCCACTAGCCACTCCTCGGAAGGAAAATGGGACAATCTATTTCCATAGTTATACTGCCTTGGAAACCCAAGAAGGGGTCACTATGAGTCGGACCAACTGGATGGCAATGGGTTTTTTTGTTTATAAGGCCAAAGACTGACACCACCTAGTGGTCAGATAAAGAACTGTGACTAGAAAGGGGTGTTTCTGAAGATCTGGTGGAAAGTGGTGAGAGGAAAGAGAACCAAGTTACTGGGTGCTTACCATGTGCTAGGCCCACACAATAGATTCTCCATGGATTAGCTCACTTAGTTTCATAACCACCTTGTGACATAGGTGTATTTCCAGTTTGTAGATAAGGAAATAGAAGCTCAGAGAGTAAGGAATCTGCCCCAAATCACAGTGCAGATTTGAGCCTACTTTTCATTAATTTAACAGACATTTATTAGGTACTCCATATGTTCCAGGCACATATTGCTGGGTATGGGATAAAAGATGGAAATACAGACTCAGCCTTCAAGAAGCTTACAGGTTACTGGGGTTGCTCAACAAGGCAATTGACAATTACAACCAGTAAAGCAGTATGGTAGCACAGTGCCTAAGGCACTTGACTGCTAACCAGAAGGCTGGCGGTTCAAACCCACCAGCCGCTTCTCAGAAGGAAGATGGGGCACTCTACTTCCGTAGTGCTACTGCCTCGGAAACCCAAGGAGGGGGTCACTAAGCGTAGGGTCCGATTCGACAGTACATAACAACAACAACAACAAAACCAGTATGATAAAGGAATGTATAAAAGCCATGGAAGCCAGGGAAGGACA
This sequence comes from Orycteropus afer afer, assembly GCF_000298275.1. NCBI lineage: Eukaryota > Metazoa > Chordata > Mammalia > Tubulidentata > Orycteropodidae > Orycteropus > Orycteropus afer. Next base: position 392,356 of record NW_006921848.1, on the reverse strand, counting down.
CCTGTTCCAGATAAGGGGGTCAGGGCAGAGCAAGGCAGATGATGCCAGGCTCAGGGCTGAAAGGGAAGAAGGGGATGGCAAGCGAAAACAGGAAGGAATGTTAATAGCAGGAGGGCAGGCAAAGGTACAGAGGCAAGAGGACGCTAAAGTACTTGAGGAACTGCAAATACGATATGGTTGAAGTTTAAGCCACTTACTGGGGAGGGTGATGGATGAAGTATCAGGAGCCTAATCATAAAGAACCTGTGTGCCACACTAAAGATTTTTTTTTTTTTTTCTAGAAGTATTAGGGAGCCAGATGAGAAATCAATGTCTTTAAAAATTCTTGTATTGGTGATAGAATTGGAGAAGAAGAGAAGGATTCTAGTGACACTAAGGATGATGATCAAGTATACCAACTGATTTATGTAGACCTGCAGGGAACTTATGTACACCTAGAGGAGGAGTGATAGGAGCTCTGGTGGTGTAGTGCCTAAGGCATTTGACTGCTAACCAGAAGGCTAGGGTTCAAACCTACCAGCCACTCCTTCGAACGAAGACTGAGTGATCTACTTCTGTAGGCTACCACCTCGGAAACCCAAAGAGGGATCACTGTGAGTCAGAATCAACTGGACAGCAGTGAGTTTGGTTTTTTTGGTTGAAGGGAGTGATAGAGAAAGCTGAGTGAAACTTTGGCTTACATTAGAATTACCTGGGGAGCTTTTAAAAATCCCAGTGCTGGAGGACTTATGCTACTTGACTTTAAGACTTTGAAGCTACAATAATTAGAACAGTATGGTACTGGCATAAGGACTGAGAGACCCCTGGAACAGAAAAAAAACCATTGCCACTGAGTCAATTCCAATTCATACCAACCCTAGGACACAGTAGAACTGCCCTACAGGGTTTCCAAAGCTATAAATCTTTATGGAAGCAGACTGCTTCATTTTTCTCCCATGGAGCAGTTAGTGGATTCAAACCACTGACATTTTGGTTAGCAGCCGACTGCTTTAACCACCAGAGCTCCTTTGGAACAGAATAGAGAGCCACAAATAAACTCACACTTAAAGGTCATTTGATTTTGACAAAGGGTCAAAGTAATCCAATGGGGAAAGGAATGGCTTTCAACAAATTGTTTTGGGACAACTGGATATCATATGGGAGAAAAATAAACCTTTTTCCATACCTCATACCATACACAAAAATTAATTCAAGATACAAGGGATCTCAAGCTCAATTGGCATAACATACTACACAAAAACACTGTTCTATATTCTACTTTGGTGAGTATCAACTGGGGTCTTAAAAACTTGCAAGTGACCATCTAAGATGCAACAATTTGTTTCTCTTTGTCCAGAGCTAAGAAGGGTGAAGAAAGTCAAAGACACATAGAAACAATTAGTCCAAGAAACTAGTGGACCATAGGAACCTCAGCCCACATGACCCTGAGACTAGAAGAACTAGATGGTGGCTGGCTACCACTGCCAACAACCCAGAAAGGGATCAAAATTGGAGATCCCAGATAGAGTGGGAGAAAAATGTGGAACAAAACTCAAAATCATATTTAAAAAAAAACACAGGCTTACTGGTCTGATAGAGACGGGTAAAACCCCTGAGACTATGGCCCCTAGTCACCCTTCTGGCTTGAGATTGAACTCACTCCCATAGCTTCCAGCCAAACAACGGGCAGTCCTATAAGGTGAACTTTTACACCTGGGAGGTACACTCCTTAGAACAATCAACCAAGGGAGACCAGAAGGGCAGCGTTTGCGTAGGGCCATAGCTCAGAGGGCTGGAATGCAAAGGAAAGAAGGCCACAGGGAAAAGATAACCACAGGGAGGAAGTGGGAAGAGAGCTGTTACATTACTGGGATTGCACTCAGTGTCATGAAACAAAATATATATGAACTGTTGTATGGAAAATGAATTTATAAATTTTTACCCAAATCACAATACAAAAATTTAAAAATTAATTCAAGATAGATAGATCATGTTGTTAATAGATGCTGTCAAGCTGGCTCCGACTCATATCCCATGTACAACAGAATGAAACACTACCCAGTCCTGAGCCATCCTCATAATCCTTGCTGTGCTTGAGCCCATTGTCACAGCCACTGTGTCAGTCCATCTCATTGAGGGTCTTCCCCTTCTCTGCTGACCCTCTACTTTGCCAAGCATGATATCCTTCTCCAGTGAATGGTCCCTTCTGACAACATGACTGAAGTAGGTGAGATGAAATCTGGCCATTCTTGCTTCCAAGGGGCATTCTGGCTGCACTTCTTCCAGGACAGATTTGTTCCTTCTTTTGGCAGTCCATGGTATTTTCAGCATTCTTCACTAGTACCCCAATTCAAAGGCATCAACTCTTTTTCAGGCTTCCTTATTCATTGTCCAGCTTTCACATGCATATGAGGCAACTGAAAATAGCTTGGATTGGATAAGGCACATCTAAGTCTTCAAAGTTGTGAATTTGCTTCTTAACACTTTAAAGACTTCTTTTGCAACAGATTTGCCCAAAGAAACATGTTGTGTGACCTCCTGACTATTGCTTCCATGGGTGTTGACTGTGGATCCAAGTAAAATGAAATCCCTGACAACTTCAATCTTTTCTCCATTTATCATGATGTTGCTTATTGGTCCAGTTGTGAGGATTTTTGTTTCTTTATGTTGAAGTGTAATCCGTACTAAAGACTAGTCTTTAATCTTCATCAGTAAGTACTTCAAGTCTTCTTCACTTTCAGAAAGCAAGGTTGTGTCATCTGCGTATCACAAGTTGTTAATGATTCTTCCTCCAATCCTCATGCCATGTTCTTTTTCATCTAGTCTAGCTTCTCAGATTATTTGCTCAGCATACAGATTAAATAAGTATGGTGAAAGGATACAACCCTGATGTATACCCTTCCTGATTTTAAACCAGGCAGTATCTCCTTGTTCTGTTCAAATGACAGCCTCTTGGTCTATGTACAGGTTCCACATGAGAACAATTAAGTGTTCTGGAATTTCTATTCTTCACCATGTTATCCATAATTTGTTATGGTCCACACAGTTGAATGCTTTTTGTATAGTCAATAAAACACAGGTAGACATCTTTCTGGTATTCTTTGCTTTCAGCCAAGATCCATCTGACATCAGCAATGATATCCTATGTCCTCTTCTGAATCCAGGTTGCATTTCTGGAAGTTTACTGTCAGTATATTGCTGCAAGTTTTTGAATTATCTTCACCAAGATAGTAGGGGCAGCAGCCAGCTGGCGATGTACTAAGGAAGTGAGGAAGGGAACAACTTTCCCAAGAAGCTTGGCTGTACAACCCAGGGGGAAGGGAGAGGCAAGACAGTAATTAGAGGGCTAGTTAAAACCAAAACCCACTGTCATTTAGTCAATTCTGACTCCTAGCAACCCTATTGGACAGAGTAGAACTTCCCCATGAAGATTTCCAAGGCCGTAAACCTTTACAGAAGGAGACTGCCTCATCTTTCTCTCATGGAGTGGCTGGTAGGTTCAAACTGCCAACCTTTTGGTTAGCAGCTGAGTGCTTTAACCACTGCACCAGCAGGGTTCCTTGAGGGCTAGAATTTCCTTGCTGAGGCTCAATCTGACCACAACTGGCTCCATCCAGAGATGTTTGACTTTGCCCACCCACCAGGGCTGCCACTTGTTCTTCTCTGAGATGAAGATCTGCTGGCCCTGGAAAGTTTCCAGTAGCCTCAAAGCTCCATCTGGAACCTTGATATCAGATGACCCTGACATTGCTCACATCCTGACATCCTTGGCCGGACTCAATGTGTGTCTACCCTTCTTCACTCAGCCCAGTGCCTCCTTCTCCTGACCACCCTCATTGCTCCCCACCCCCTTCCTTGAACAAAGCCCTAGGCTACCGTTGGCTCCAATTGCCCCTGCTTCTTATTGCTTGCCTGAGATCTGAGGTCACTCTTCCAGTAGTGAGCAATCATTTTTTCCTCCAAGTGCACAAGACAGTGTGGGATCCCAAGCTTACTCTGCATGCTCCACTTGCTATAACCATTATGACACCACCAGGGTCTCAGGGATGCTTTGGCAGCAAGTACAGAAGACCCAATTAAAGCAGCTTGAACAACAAAGATTTCTAGAGCAGATCCAGGGCTAGTTAACTCATCAGGAGTTTTCCAAAACCTCTTCATACTGCTATTCTATCCTCAGTGGTTGGTGGCATCTCCCCTCACAGTTGCAACATGGCTGCAGCCATTCCAGACCCCACATGTGGACAGGGCAGGGAAGAAGAACAAAACCTTCCCCAACAGCTACCTAAGGTCCTATTGACCAGGACTGGGTCATTTATTGGCCAGGGAGTGGAAATACTATGATTCAGTAGACCAATTAAGATTCATCCCTGAGACTGAAAAATGGTGCAACCACTGTGGAAAACAGTATGGCACTTCCTTACAAAGTTGGAAATACAAATACCATTTAATCTAGCAATACCATTACTAGGTATATATCCTAAAGAAGTGAGGACCAGGACACAAATACATATATGCACACCCATGTTCATTGCAGCACTATTCACAATAGCAAAAAGATGGAAACAACCTAAGTGCCTATCAGTGGATGAATGGATAACCAAACTATGGTTCATACACGCAATGGAATACTATGCAACACTGAAGAATAATGAAGAATCAGCAAAAAACCTCATAATGTGGATGAACCTGGAGAACATTATGCTAAGTGAAATAAGTTAATTACAGAAGAACAGATACTATACGAGTCCACTATTGTAAAAAATCAAGGAAAGATTTATACATGGAAGGAAACTTTTTTTTTTTTTTTTTGGTTACCACAAATGGGAGGGATGGTAGGAAAATTGCTAGATAGGTAAGAGACATGTATGAATTTAGGTGAAGGAAAAGGCAATATACCAAAAGTGAGTGATCAGCACAATAACACTAAGGAAAAGGAAGACACGGAGAGGTGCACAAAAGGTACAGAAAACAAAGATAAGCACTTTTACATACACAGTGCTGTGTTATCAATAACATTAATCTACAGGTGGATACACAGACAAAATGATCAGGTCTGGGTAGACAAAAGGGAATATACAAGTTTGCCGGATGATATTTCTACATATGTATTTGTATACATATAAAATTGTCCATTTATATAATAGACCTAATGGGGAAAAATTATGATAACTTCTTGGCCATAACCAAACACCTCAAGGGAGTGAGTTGCTGGGCCCACAGGCTTGGGACCATGGTCATGGGGGATATCAAGCTCAAGTGGCATAACATACTACACAAAATTGTTCTACATCCTACTTTGATGAGTAGCAACTGGGGTCTTAAAATCTTACGAGCAGGCATCTAAGATGCAACAATTGGTCTCTCCTCATCCGGAGCAAAGAGGAGTGAAGAACATCAAAGACTCATGGAAACAATTAGTCCAAGGGAATAGTGGACCATGGGAACATCAGCCCCACATGACCCTGAGACTAGAAGAACTAGATGGTGCCCGGCTACCATTGCCAACCACCTAGAAAGGGATCAAAATTGGAGATACTGGATAGAGTGGAAGAAAAATGTGGAAGAAAACTCAAAATCATAAAAAAAAAAAAAAAAAAAAACAGGCTTACTGTTCTGATAGAGATTAAGACTTTGGCCCCTAGTCACCTTTAGGCCCTGGAAACGAACTCACCCCCATGGCTTAACTCTCAGCCAAACAATAGACAGGTCTACAAGGTGAACAATTACATCAAGTAGGGACACTCCTTAGAACAATCAACCATGGGAGATCAGAAGGGCAGCATTTGCACAGGGAGATAGCTCAGAGGGCAAGAATGTATAGGAAAGAAGGACACAGGGAAAAGGTAACCATGAGGAGGAAGTGGGAAGAGAGTTGTTACACTGTGAGGACTGCAATCAATATCACAAAACAAAATTTGTTGAATGGAAAACAAATTTGCTGTAAACTTTCCCCTAAATCACAATTCAAAAAGAAAAAAAGCCATTTTACTAAAAAAAGATTCATCCCCTGAATGAGGAGAACTCTTTAAAAAATTCAGTCTCTGACAGCAAGGGAGAAGCGACTGGCTGCTGTGCAGGCACCGTCAGTGCTTGCCCAACAGTCCTATGAAATTCCTCTTCCCATAAGGGTCAGTTATTTCACTCTCCACTGAGAAGACTGATAGCATACTGCTTAAAGACAACACTGGGTTCAAATCCCAGTTCTGCTATTTACTGGCTCTGTGACCTTGGGCAAGTTACCTAACCTTTCTGTGCCACAGTTTCCTCATCTGTAAAATGGTAGGTATTCCCACTACCCAACTGAACTTTCTATGAAATAGAAATGTTCCATGTCTGTGCTAATATGGTAGCTGTGAGCCACGTGCTGAAATGCGGCTAGTGCATCTGAGTAACTGAATTTTTAATTTAACATTAAATAATCACATGTGGCTAGTGGTCACTGTATTGGGCAGCATAGTTCTATATCCAAGTATAGTTGTAGGAGAAAAGGTACAGTGCTTAGATGTCTAAGTAGTAATTGAAATAACATGTTGTTGTTGTTGTGTGCCGTCGAGTCAGCCCCGACTCATAGTGACCCCTCCTTGGGTTTCCAAGGTAGCATCACTATGGAAGTAGATTGCCCAATCTTCCTTCAGAGCAGTGGCTAGTGGGTTTGAACCACCAGCCTTCTGGTTAGCAGTCAAGTGCCTTAGGCACTATGCTACCAGAGCTCCTAAAATAACATAGTAAGCTCTGACAAAATGTTAATTATTTTTGCTGTTATCATTGATGTTCTTGGTCACTTGCCCACCCTCCTCGAAGACTTCCTGTCCACCTCAGGACTTCTGGAAACCCAGATGGCTTCAGTCTTCATGTAGATGGTCTAGCCAGCACCCTGGTCCCTCGGTTCCTTGTCCTCCTCAGCTCCAATGATTTACCTCCACGTTGCTGTGGCTACTCACTCCCACAGCTGCACCCTTTGCCACATTCTGCCAGGAGAGCTAGACTGGTCTCTGGCCCCACTTTCTGCACATCCATCCCCCAAGCTGTCTTTCTTTTGCTCCTAGGACAGCTGGTCTTTAGGTCTTTTGAGACTTCCAGCTCCTTGACTCCATTCTTTTCTTACCCACTGGCCCCATGTGGCTTCATTTCCTTTCCTAAGCAGTGGCGATGCCACAGTTTTCCCATCCTACTTTTCCACCATACTATCTCCTTCTTTGTTGTAATCAACCTTCCAAATTGATCTTTCAGCTTCAAACTTGCCCTTTTCAATCCATTCTTGACACTGTAGTAGGGTGATCTCTCTAATAAATGCCTTATAACTTACCTCCCTAAATCCTCTAATGGCTCTCCATTGCCAACTATAGTTCATTTCCAGAAGGCACCATGCTCCCACAAGTGTCCACCCTTTGCACATGCTAGGTCCTCTTCCTGGTTTAACTCTCCCCTTTCTTTGCCTGAATAACTCTCATTTTTCCTTCAAGACTCAGTTCAAGCATCACCTCTTCCAGGAAGTCCTCCCTGATCTCTCCAGACTCTTATTAGGTTAGGTATACCTTAGGGGTTCTCATGGTACCCTGTGATTACTGAAATAGCAGTCCTGATTATGCTATAGTATCTTGTCTCTTATGTAGTCTGACTCCTCAGCTGTAAGTGCCTGAGGACAGATACTCAACAAATATCTGTAGAGTTAACTATATGTGGGTTCTGGGAGGATTTTTTTTTTTTTTTATTTGTTTACTTGATTTTACCTTTTTAAAGGTAAGAGGGATATTAACACCTTTTTATGCTGAGAGTAAGAAACTATAATAATTAGAGATTGAATTGATGCACTATTCACAATAGCCAAAAGATAGAAACAAATTAAAATGTCCATCAACAGATGAATGGTTGTAATCAAAGTGTGGTTCATACACACAATGAAGTATTACTGTGCCATAAAGAGAAACAAAGTCCTGATACATGCTACCACATGGATGAACCTTGAAAACATTATGCTGAGAGAAATAAGTCAGTCACAGAAGGACAAATACTGCATGATTCCACTTACATGAGATAGACAGATATATAGAAACCAAAGTTTATTAGCAGGTCCAGGGATAGGATTGAAAGGGAGGGTAAGTTATTGCTTAGGGGGTACTGAGCTTCTGTTAATGGTGATATGGAATAATTTGGAAAAAGTAGTGGTGATGGTTGTACAATGCAGTGCAATGAATTACTTAATATGGCTCTTCTAGCCATAGTCTTTGTGACTCCCACCAGATGACTGGATGGAACTATGCAATTGTGAGGTCCTTGTGTCCAACCAAGGGCATTGGATAGCTTGTTAATAATGGAAATGAGTGCCTGGCACCCTTGTGGGGGTGGGATCATGTAACTAAAGTGCATGGAACCCTGACATGGGGATTGGTCAGTTTTGCCATCCCCACTAGGCTTAAAATGAGCCAACCCAGAGGTAGAAAGGGAAAACTTACTACAACCAAGAAAAAGCCAGGAATGGAACACGTCCTTTGTACCCAAGATCCCTGCACGGAATCTTGTCAATCCGGGAGACAGAGAGCTGTGACACCAGAAATGGCAAGAAGCACAAGACAGAGTGGAGGGCTTCCCGGCCCACTGACAGGAAAGCTGAGTGCCTTCAGACAGGAGGCTTGCTGGCAGAGTAGGATGCCTCTGGGCATTTATTCGGGCATTTATTCACGGAGCTAGGCTTTGATGACCCATGGAAAGAGAAAGCTGAGTGCCTTCTGGTCAAGGTTTACCAGCAGGGTGGGGTGCCTCCAGGCTTTTATCAGCAGAGCTAAAAGAGCTTTGTAACACTTGCCCGAGTAGGGCAGAGGCCAGGCCTAGGGCCAGAGAGAGACTTCCCTGCCTTTGGACACTGGTGAGATGATGTTGTCCTGATTGAAGAACTGTATCCAGAGTGTTCCTGATCCTGAAGTGTAACCTGTTACTATCCCAATAAGCCCCATAATCGTGAATATTGTCTGTGAGTTCTGTGTGACTATTGTAACAAATTATCGAACCCAGCAGAGATGTTCACAGTGCTGTGAGAGGGAAGGTCAGACTCCGTAAAAAGGTTTGAGGGTAGAGTCATGTCTGACCTCTGCCCCATAGGAATCAGCCTTGGGCTGTTGATGTGGATCTTGAGTTACCTTTTTATATACAACAAGCAGAACAGAATCAACTTCACTTAACTGTGTATGTAAAAATTGTTGAATTGGTAAATGTTTTATTATACATATATTTTTATTGCAATAAGAAAAATTAGAGAATGAGAGGTTGAAGATTTTGGAGGACAAAGGGATGATTAATGGAACAAGTGTAAGCCCCTGAGGAGCAGAAGGTTGGGACCTTGCCCACAAGTGGAGGTACTTACCTAGGGAGATGCCTCCTATGCTAAGCCTGCAGGGAGCGTGCAGGAGCTGATGAATGAGTTAGTTGGTTGGGAGCAGGCAGGAAAGTGTGGTAATCTCCAACTGATGGCCTCTGTTTCCTCTAATCCAAGTGGTGAGCTGCTATCAAGGTGGGTGGAAATTGAAGAAAAAAGCGAAGGCCTGAGACACAGAGCTGACCAGGGGTCCATACCGGCTGCCCACAGTTCTTCCATGGCCTCTGCCTTCTACATCTCAATTCTCCACAAATCTTACCCACTGCCTAATCCTCCTGAACATGGCACCCACTAATCTTGTCTGTGAAATATACTTAGCTTCTGCAGTCAATCCATCTATTGTTGTTGGTTGTCGTCAAGTCAATTCCGACTTATGGTGATGCCACATGTGCAGAGTAGAACTGCACTCCATAGGGTTTTCAAGGCTGTGACCTTTCGGAAGCAGATCACCAGGGCTTCCCTTTGAGGTGCCTTTGGGTGGGTTTGACTCACCCACCTTTCAGCTAGTTGTCCAGTGCTTATCATTTGTTGTTGTTGTTGTTGTTGTTGTTAAGTGCCGTCGAGTCGTTTCCGACTCATAGCAACCCC
>NW_006921848.1:364986-379671 GCF_000298275.1 Orycteropus afer afer | reverse complement strand
AATGAAGGTCTCGAAAGCTTTCTCTTTTCCATATGAGTAAGGCTGCGTTTACTCAGATGTGGCAGCTCTTTCCCAATCCTATTTTGAGAGCCTTCTAGCCTAAACGGACTATTCCTAAAGGTGCGCGGTAATGTACCAAACAGTGTTTCTTTGCTATTCATAAGGTTATCATTTTACCACCCAGTAAGTTTAGTCCTTATTTGGCAATGTATGTAAAACATTTAGCCCGGCACCAGGTAAATAGTAAATACTCAATAAATAAAACCACTAGCAAGAATGCATGTTGTCTTCTCACTTCATAGCAGTGTGTACAGTATGATATGAGTCCCTGCCCTCTGGGAGTTTATGTTCTTCTCAGAGGGTGGGGGAAGAGGATGGACCCGCAACATAATTAAAAAGCAATGCAAAGCAATAGATGATCATCATCAACATCTAAATGGTGCTTTCTAACTTCTTTGAACATAACCTGCACTAAGAAATAATGTTTTATGTCATGACTTAGAATTCAAATATATATAAAAAACTGAAACAAAAGTCTCATGAAACAATACCTGTCCCTTACTTTGTATGATGCATTGACATTTTCTATTCTATTTTACTTCATTTTTAAAAAACTGACAGTCAAGGCCCAACAAATTGACTTTGTGACCCACTATTGGGCTAGAGCCTGTAGTTCACAGACCATGTTGTTGTTGTTGTTATGTGCCGTCGAGTCGGCCCCGACTCATAGCGACCCCTCCTTGGGTTTCCTTCCGAGGAGTGGCCGGTGGGTTTGAACCGCCAGCCCTCTGGTTAGCAGTCAAGTGCTTTAGCCACTATGCTACTAGAGCTCCTTAGGTTTTTTTTTTTCATATGCTTTCTACTATGCAGCCCTTACAGCCATCTGGTGTAGTGGCAAGGCAAGGAAGAATGTGTGGCAAGTGAGACTCTCCAGCTCATGAAGGTCTTCTGGCCAAACCTGCAGTTGCACACCTGGGAATGAGTGCATCATGAACTTGCACCCTAGGTTTAACAACTGTCCTCATTTAAAGGGTTGACACACATGGTCACAAAGCTCTTAAGTACAGTCAGACCCCACCTAGATTTGCTTCAGAATTCTAAGTTCTTTCCATGACATCACAGTGTCCCCACTGGTATAATTTGTTGGAGGGGAAGCCAATAAATATTATTTTTCTACCAGTACTTGCTCCTCCCCTTTCCCCCTGTTTTGGCTCTTTAGTGTTGCTCCAACAGAAATACCACAAGTATATGGTATTAACAAACAGGAATTTATTCTCTTACAGTTTAGGAGGCTAGAAGTCCATGTTCAAGTGCCTAGAGCCTGGGTGAAGGCCCCTCGACCTTGGGCTTCAGCTCTGCCTCTTGCTCCCGGCCCGCTGGAGCTGGGTGCATCTCAGGCAGCTGTTGGCTGCTGAGGCTGACAAACCCAAGGTCAATAAATAAAATGGCATAGTCCCAAGATTATCAAGCAACATGACAGGCCACTAGTTCAAGGCCAGAAACAGTCCCAAGATCAGCAGGCAACACGGCAGGCCACTCACTGATGACTCAGCCAAATTCAGGATCCAAGTGTGCCAAGAAGCTCAAGACCTTTCTCAAAGTGTCTTCTTATATGCTGGAAGCAGACCACATCCCTAAGGCAGCGACTCACAGCAGATTCCTCCATGGAGCTGATAACCAGTCTCATCATGGGAAGTCACTACATCCAGATGCCCAGCTACTCAAAGCCAGGACCAGGAAAATTGACACATAACCTTCACCATTCCCCCCAAAAAAGGAACCAAAGTTAGAAACTGTGTTCACTTCTTCCCCTTCTCCTGCTCAAGTTGGGGTGGGGGTGAGGAAGAGACTTGGTCCCCTGAAACGCCTAAAATAGTGAAGCCTGGATTCAGCTACTATCTGTGTATGTTTGTAGGCAGAGTGGACAACTGAGAGGACATACGACATGCATGTGCCATAAGCACATACGCGTACACACTACAGTTCTAGTGTTGCTTGTTGTACAAGCTCATGGGCAGGTATCATGCCTGCCTTCTCTACACCTACTCTCCCTCTCTTAAGTTAACTGTCTTCCAGACACAATAAACACATACATCCACACCTGCCACAGGCTCTGTCTTTGTGGTGGGAATATTACTCCCCAAATCTGGGGACTGCTATGTAGGGTGGAGACCCTCCAGCTTCCTCATCTATGGTTTATTCTGGACCATAAAAATAGGACTTAAGGACTTCTAGTAAGATGGGAGAATAGGGAGACAAGCTACACAGACCCTCTTCAACAAAAAGAAACCAATCGAGACAGATACAGAAGATAATCCTGGAGCCCTGAACTTTGAAAGGAAGGATACAGAAGTGGATTAAACACCAAGTAGTAGAAGAACCTGAATGAAAACAGTGAATAAGGAGACAAACGGAGCTGCAGACTGTCAGCTATCTTGACAGCATGGACAGCCTGAATATTTCCAAGTGGTGTTAGGACCTGAGAATTAACCTAAAAATCAGTCCTGCTCACCAAGGGCTGCATGAACTATTGCACTGATGACTGAAAAGGGAAACAGCAAAGAAGGAGATAAATTGAGCTGTAGAATTTCAACTATCTGGAGGGCACAGCCATTTTAAATGTTTACAAATGGTGGCTGGGCACAGCTATTTTGAATCTTTACAAGCAGTGGCCATTTTGGATATTTAAAGTGATAGAATTCTCATTCAGATTCCAGGGACCTAAGAATAGGCTCCACTTGCCAAAGAGAGCACGGACATACAGGAGGCTGACAATTGGAAAGGAGACAGGTGGTGAGTGCATAAGTGCTGCCAACTAGCAAATAGAGGAGCGCAGTACCTGCTTACTCAGATACATCCAAACAAAACAAAGAAAATGAAAATCTTAAGCAAATCACTGCAACATGTAATCACCAATTAAATATAAACATAAAAATGTCACAATGTCTCGGAGACAACAGATAATCACTATCCACACAAAGAAGCAAGATAAAGCAGTAAAAACAAGGGGCCAGGATACAGACCCAGAACACATCCCTAAGGAAGAAGCAGCATTGGAACTCCCTGATAAGAAATTCAAAAGAATTATATTTAGGTACCTTCAACGTATTGAGAGACAGATCAAGGAAAACACTGACAAAATTGAGGAAAACACAGAAAAACCCTAGAACAATTTTGGAAGACAATACAAGAACAAAATGACAAAATAAATGAAAAATCAGAAATGATACAAAATCTACAGACAGAAATCTAGAAGAGTAATACTAAATTATCAGAAATAGGTAACACATTGAATGGGCAAAGGAGTAGAACAGAATCATTGAAAGACAGAATTAGTGAGATTTAAGACAAATGCTTCAATTCTTCTTTGGAAAGAGATCAATCAGAAAAAAGATCAAAACAAAATGAAGAAAGCCTAAGGTTCATGTGGGATGCCATCAAAAGCAATAACCTAGGTGTATCAGAATTTCAGAACAGGAAGAGACAAATAAAACCACAGAGAAAATTGTCAAAGATTTGTTGGAAAAGAATATCCCTGATATGATGAAAGATGAGAATATATCCATTCAAGAAGTCCAACAAACCCTAAACAGGACAGACTTCAAAAGAAAATCACCAAGACATATCATCATCAAACTCACCAAAACCAAAGACGAAAGAATCTTGAAAGCAGCATGGGAACAATGAAAAGTTACCTACAAGGGGCAACCAATAAGACTAAGCTCAGATTTCTTGGCAGAAACCATGCAGGCAAGAAGACAAGGGTATGGTATATATAAAACCTTGAGAGAAAAATATTTCCAACCAATAATTATATACCCAGCAAAATTATCCCTCAAATATGATGGTGAAATTAGGACATTTCCAGATAAGCAGAAATGAAGGGAATTTGTTAAAACCAGACCAGCCTTACAAGAGATGCTAAAAGGAGTCCTTTGGACAGAGAACCAACAACAGCAAACAACAACTGACCATTAACACATGTGATGACATAACCCAGAAACCAACCCAGTTATGGAAGTATCCAAAGTAAATTAGCCTACAAGATTGTAAACAGAGAACCAGAAACATCAATTGGCAAATGAGGACAACTACAAACCAAAAAGAGGGAAAAAACTGTAGCTACAAAACTTCTAAATGGTAGGGAAATCAAAACAACTGCAAGATAGAACAGACAGCTCTAAACTTGGAAAGAAAATTATAAATCACAGGGTAACCTCAAAGAAAAATGATAAACCTTCACATCAAAGTTAAAAAAGAGGACAAGCACAAATGTTTAGCAAATATTAAAACAATAGCAACAAATGAAATGATAACACAATTCATAAACAAAATGAGCTCAGCACAGAAAATTATATGAAACAAAGGAGTCAGTAACACCACAAAAAAAACACATAACAAAATGACAGGAACAAATTCGTCCTTGTTGATAATTACACTGAATGTCAATAGATTAAATGCACCACTCAAGAGATGGAGAGTTGTAGACTGGATAAGAAAACATAACCCATCAATATGCTGTCTACAAGAAACACACCTTAGAGATAAAGACAAAAATAGACTAAAAATCAAAAGTTGGAAAAAAATATATCAAGCAAATGACAACCAGAAAATAGCAAGAGTGGCAATATTAATTTCTAATAAAATTGACTTTAAGACAAAACCACCATAAAAGACAAGGAAGGACATTATATAATGATTAAAGGATCAGTTGAACGAGAGGACATTACCATAGTAGATATCTATGCACCCAATGAAAGAGCCCCAAAATACATAAATCAGACTTTAACAGAATTGAAAAGACAAATAGATGACTCCACAGTCATAGTAGGAAACTTTAATACACCACTTTTAATCAAAGATAGAACAACCGTAAAGAAACTCAACAAAGACGCAGAAGAACTAAAACAATACAGTTCACCAACTTGACCTTATAGACACCTACAGAGCATTTCACCCAACAACAGCACAATATATATTCTTTTCCAGTGCACATTCTCCAGGACAGACCATATGTTAGACCACAAAGCAACCCTTAATAAATTTAAAACACTGAAATACTGCAAAGCATCTTCTTAGATCACAGTGCTGTGAAAATAGGAAGATCAATAGAAAAAGAGCAAACATGTGGAAACTGAATAACATCCTCCTTGAAAATGACTGGGTAATAGAAGAAATAAAAAAATGAAATAGAAAAATTCCTTGAATCAAATGAGAATGAAAACACAACTTACCAAAATCTTTGGGACACAGCAACAGCAGTAATCAGAGGCCAATTTATAGCAATAAATATTCACATCAAACAAGAAGAAAGAGCCAAAATGAATATTTAACCCAACAACTCCAAAAATTAGAAAAAGAGCAGCAAAAAAAAAAAAAAAAAAACCAACCTACTGTCACCAGGAGAAAAGAAATAATAATATTCGAGCAGAAATAAATGAAACAGTAAATAGAAAGACAATAGAAAAAAATCAACAAGACTAGAAGTTGGTTTTTTTTTAAAGATTAGTAAAATTGACAAACCACTGGCAAATTTAACAAAAGAAAAAAGGGAGTGAATACAAATAACATGAATAAGAGACTAATTGGACAACATTACAACAGAACCAACAAAAATTAAAAGGATAATATGAGTATACTATGAAGAACTATACTCAAAATTTGAAAATCTGGAAGAAATGGACAGATTTCTAGAAGCATACTACTTACCTAAACTAACAAAGACTGAACTGGAAAATTTGAACAGACCCATAACAAAAGAAGAAATTGAACAGGTCATAAAAAAATGACCAACAACATAAAAATCCTGTCCAGATGGTTTCACTGCAGAATTCTACTGAACATTCAGAGAAGAACTGACACTAATCCTACTCAAACTAGTCCAGATTACAGAAAAGGATGGAATCCTCCCAAATTTATTTTATGAAGCAAGCATAACCTTGATACCAAAACCAGGCAAAGACATCACTAAAAAGGAAAACTACAGACAAAGATCCCTCATGAATATAGATGCAAAAATCTTCAACAAAATCCTAGCCAGTAGACTCCAACAATATATCGAAAAAAATAATACATTAAGACCAAGTGGGGTTCATACCAGCTATGCAAGGATGGTTCAACATTAGAAAAACAATCAACATCATCCATCACATAAATAAAACAAAGGAAAAGAACTACATGATCATATCAATCGATGCAGAAAAGGTATTTGATAAAATCCAACACCCATTCCTGATAAAAACTCTCAGCAAAATAGGAATAGAAGGGACATTCCTCAACTTAATATGCAAAACCACCAGCCAACATTATTCTCAATGGAGAGAAACTGAAACCATTCCCCTTGAGAACAGGAACCAGACAAGGATGCCCTCTATCACCACTTCCATTCAACATTGTATTGGAAGTCCTAGCCAGGGCAATAAGGCAAGAAAGAGAAATCAAAGGCATCCACATTGATAAGGAAGAAGTAAAACTATCCCTATTTGCTAATGATATGATCCTATGCATAGAAAACCCAAGAGACTCAGCAAAAAAACTACTGGAACTAATTGAGAGATATAGCATAGTGGAGGGATACAAGATCAACGTACAGTTGGATTCCAACACTCAGTTGAATTCCTCTACATCATTAAAGAGATGCTGAAAAGGAAATAAGGAAATCAATACTATTTACAATCTGTTGTTGTTGTTATGTGCCATCGAGTCAGACCCGACTCATAGTGACCCCTCCTTGGGTTTCTGAGGCGACATCACTATGGCAGTAGATTGCCCAACCTTCCTTCCGAGGAGTGGCTGGTCGGTTTGAACCGCCAGCCTTCTGGTTAGCAGTCTAGAGCTTTAGGCACTATGCTACCAGAGTTCCCACTATTTACAATAGCTACCAAAAAAATAAAATATTTGGGAGTAAATCTCACTAGGGACATAAGAGACCTGTACAAAGAAAACTACAAAACACTACTTCAAGAAGCCATAAGACATCTACAGAAGTGGAAGAACATACCATGCTTGTGGATAGGAAGCTTGAATATTGTGAAATGTCAATTCTACCCAAAGCAGTCTATACATTCAATGCAATTCCAATCCAGATCCCAGCAACATTCTTTAAGGATATGGAAAAACCAGTCACTAACTTTATATAGAAAGGAAAGAGACCTTGGATAAGCAAAGCATCATTGAAGAACAAAGTAGGAGGTCTCATACTGCCGGATCTCAAAATCTACTTTACAGCCACAGTAGTCAAAACTGCCTGGTATTAGTACAACAACAGACACATAGACCAATGGAATAGAATTGAGAACCCAGAAACAGATCCATTGACCTATGGTCAGGTGATCTTTGACAAAGGGCTGCAATCTATTCAATGGGGAAGAGATTGTTTGTTTAACAAACGGTGCTGGCAAAACTGGATATCCATTTGCAGAAAAATGAAACAAGCTCTGTACCTCACACTATACACAAAAACGAACTCCAGATGGATCAAAGACTTAAATGTGAAAACTAAATCCACAATTTTCCTCAAGGAAAAACTAGGGGTAAATCTGTTGTTGTTGTTATGTGCCGTCGAGTCGGACCTTACTCATAGTGACCCTTCCTTGGGTTTCCGAGGCAGTATCACTATGGAAGTAGATTGCCCCATCTTCCTTGTGAGGAGTGGCTGGTGGGTTTGAACCACCAGCCTTCTGGTTAGCAGTCAAGTGTCTTAGGCACTACTCTACCAGAGCTCCCAGGGGCAAATTTAGAGGCCCTAATATATGGCATAAATAGACTCTCAAGCATAACCCAAACTGCATAAACAGCAGAAGATAAACTAGATGAATGGAACCTTGTAAAAATTAAATTTTTATGTGTTTCCAAAGACTTCTTCAAAAGAGTAAAAAGAGAACCTACAGATTGGGAAAAAATATTTGGCAATGACATATCTGACAAGGGATTTATCTCTAAAACTTATGGAAAACTCCAACAGCTCAACAATAAAAAGACAAATAATCCAATTTAAAAATGGGCAGAAGACATGAATAGACACTTCACCAAAGAGGATATTCAGGCGGCCAACAAACACATGAAGAAATGTTCATGATCATTAGCCATTAGAGAAATGCAAATCAAAACAATGAGATACCATGTTGTCCCAGCACTAGTAGCAAAATTCAACAAGACAGAAAATAAATGCTGGCAAAGATGTGGCAAGATTGGGACTCTCATACACTGCTGGTGGAACTGTAAAATGATACAACCACTGTGGAAAGCAGTATGGTGAAAAAGTTGGAATTAGAAATACCATTTGACCCAGCATTCCAATACTAGGTATATATTCCCCAAAGAAAATGACAGCCAGGACAAGAACAGATAAATGCACACTCATGTTCATCGCAGTAGTATTTACAATAGCAAAAAGATGGAAACAACCTAGGTGCCCATCAACAGAAGAATGGATAACCAAACTATGGTACATACACACAATGGAATACTATGGAACCCTAAAGAATAATGTAGCATCTGTAAAACACTACATAACGTGGATGAACTTGGAGGACATTATACTGAGTGAAATAAGTCAATCACAGAAGGACAAATACTGTATTAATGTGTTATTGTAAAAAGTCAAGGAATGGTTTATATATAGAAGGAAACTTTCTTTGCTGTTACCAGGGGTGGGAAGGGAGGGTACGGAACACTGTTAGATAGGTAGAGATAAGTATCGATTTGGGTGAAGAGAAGGGCAATGTACCAAATGTGAGTGATCAACAGTGGCACTGAGGAAGAGGAAGACATAGAGAGGTGCATGGGAGGTATAGACAACAAAGATGAACCCTTTTGCACATATAGTACTGCATTGTTAGTGATGACAAACATTAATATACGGGTGGATAGATGGTGGACAGGCTGAACTATTAGGTATGTCTATGCAGGTGGTGGGGAGGGAGTGTGCCCATGTTCAGGTATAGGGTTGGCAGACAATGTTTCTACAAGCATATCTGTATGTTCTGTAACAATGTCCAGGTATATAGCAGAGCTGACAAGGGACAAGGTTGTAATAATTTCTTTGCCACAGCCAGCTACCCAGAGGGAGTGAGTGAGTAGTTGGACGTGTGGGCTCGGGACCAGGGGACATCAAACATAACATACTGCACAAAAACATTGTTCCACATACTACTTTGGTGAATAGCGACTGGGATCTTAAAAGCTTGCAAGCAGCCATCTAGATGCAACAATGGGTCTCTCCTCATCCAGGGCAAAAAGAACGAAGAAAACCAAAGACATATGGAAACAATTAGTCCAAGGGACTAGTAGACCATGTGATCCTCCACCTATATGACTATGAGACCAGAAAAACTAGATGGTGCCTGGCTATCACTGTCAACCCCTTGGAGTGGGATCTATGTAGGAGATCCTGAATAGAGTGGGAGAATAATGTGGAACAAAACTCAAAATCATAAAAAAAAAGGAACAGGTTTGCTGGTCTGATTGAGTCTGGTGAGGCTACGGCCCCTAGCTACCTTTCAGGTCTGGAATTGAACCCACTCCTGTGGCTTCCAGCCAAACAAGCATATGAGCTGACCATTTACATTAGGTAGATATACTCTTTGGAAAGAACAATCATGGGAGAATAGAAGAGCTGTGTATGCGCCAGGAGACAGGTGGGGGGCAGGAGTGCACGGGAGGGAAGGACACAGGGAAGAGGTAACTATGGGGAGGATGTGGGTTCCAGAGCTGTTGCATTGTGGGAGATTGCAGTCAATATCATAAAACAAAGTGTATGTGAACTGCTGTATGTAAAGTGAATTTGCTCTGTACACTTTCACCCAAACCACAATAAAAAAATTAAAACAAAAACAAAAAAAAATACCTACGATACAGCCACAGTAGTCAAAACAGCCCAGTATTGGTACAACAATAGACACATAGACCAGTGGAACAGAATTGAGAACCCAGAAATAGATCCATCAACCTATGGTCAGCTAATTTTTGACAAATGGCTGAAATCCATTACATGGGGAAGCAATGGTCTTCTTAACAAATGGTGTTGGCAAAACTGGATACCCATTTGCAGAAAAATGAAACAAGATCTGTACCTCATACCTTACATAAAAAACTAACTCCAGATGGATCAAAGACTTAAATGTGAAACCTAAGACTATAACGTTCCTCAAGGAAAAACTAGGGGCACATCTAGGGGCACTAATTTATGGCATAAAGAGACTGTCAAGCATAACCCAAAATGCACAAAGAGCAGAAGATAAACTAATGAATGGGACCTTGTAAAAATTATTAAATTTTTACGTGCTTCCAAAAACTTCTCCAAAAATGTAAAAAGAGAGCCTACAGATTGGGAAAAAATATTCGGCAACAACATATCTGACAAGAGACTTATGTCTAAAATTTATAGAAAACTCCAACACCTCAATAACAAAAAGACAAACAATCCAATTAAAATATGACCAGAAAACATGAATAACACTTCACCAAAGAGGATATTCAGGTGGCCAATAAACACATGAAGAAATGTTCATGATCATTAGCTATTAAAGAGATGCAAATTAAAACAACAGTAAGATACCATCTTGCCCCACCACTAATAGCAAAGTTCAACAAGACAGAAAATAACAAATGCTGGTGAGGATGTGACAAGATTGGGACTCTCAAACGGTGCTGGTGGAACTGTAAAATTATACAACCACTGTGAAAAGCAGTATGGCGATTCCTTAAAAAGTCAGAATTAGAAATACCATTTGATCCAGCAATTCCATTACTAGGTATATATTCTAAAGAACACTCATGTTCATCACAGAATTATTCACAATAGCAAAAAGATGGAAACAACCTAGGTGCCCATCAACATTAGAATGGATAACCAAAGCATGGTACATACATACACACAATGGAATACTATGGAACCCTAAAGAATAATGTAGAATCTGCAAAAACACGGCATAATGTGGACGAATTTGAAGGACATTATGCTGAGTGAAATAAGTCAATCATGGAAGGACAAATATAGTATTAGTTTATTATTGTAAAAATATTCTAATACCAGGAGTGGGATGGGGGGGGGGAGCACTGCAAAAATAATAATTAAAAAATAAATAACAATTTAAAAAGGGGACATGGTTTCAGGGAAGAAAAAAAATACACACACACACACACATATGGCTTTAATTTACCATGTGCCAGGCATCGTTCACATGTATTACTGCATTTCATTCTCACAACCTGATAGGTTAAGATTATTATTGTTCCATTTTACAGATGACGAAACCAAAACAAGCATAGAGTTTAAGTAAACTGCCCAGAATTGTGCTGTTAGTAGTGTTGTCAGTACTTGACTCAAGCAACTTGTCTCCTTAACAGTTATCCTCTGCTGCCTATGTACGCGCACACCCCCACCTTGTACTCCTGTTCAGACATGCGCATTTGCAGGAGATAGGAGGTGGAGGAGCTGAGGCTCAGTTCAGCCATGAGGGGGCAGCATAAGCCTAGCTTTGGCCCCTCGACCGTTTCTTCTTAGCAGAAAGAAGGCGGCAGTGGAAATTTCCTCCCACTCCCCACCAAGCCCTGCCCCCTCCACCCCAGATACCACCCTTTTTCTCTTTGGGGCACTTAAAGGCCACTTTAAGGAGTCTCCCCCAGCTCCTCCCACAGTGAAGACTGCAGAAACCATCCACTAGTTACGATGACTCAGAAGCTTTGTTGATTAAGTCTTGTGTATTTAAGTGTGTGTGTGTGGTGGCGTTGTGACTGCATGTGGCTCTGGGTGTTCACTTGTCTGTGAGCCTGCCTGCACGTGTATGTGTGAGTGTGTAGTCTTGCAGCCAGGGAAGATGTGAATGTGTGTTTGTTTTTGGGTGTGTCTCCATGTTTATCCCAGAAACAGACAGGAACTTCGCCAAGATAACGCAGCAGATTCATGTTCAAACCTGCCCCCTGGGAAGCTGCAGGCAGCAGCTCCGTGTGGTACCAGCTTCCACCAGGGTCTGAGGAGTGGCAGTGAGGGAGAAGGGGGCAAAGACTGTCTTTGGCCATGGGGCTCTCTCTTGAGTCTTCCAAAATTCTGAGCTGTGGGATCCCCTCCCGTGTGCTCTCCCATTAGTAGTCACACGACCTCTAAGGCGTTCCCTGCACAGAAGGGAGGGGTACCTAG
Organism: Orycteropus afer afer; assembly: GCF_000298275.1. Lineage (NCBI taxonomy): Eukaryota > Metazoa > Chordata > Mammalia > Tubulidentata > Orycteropodidae > Orycteropus > Orycteropus afer. The sequence goes on along the minus strand of NW_006921848.1, from coordinate 367,532 downwards.
GAGTTGTAGAAGGCATCAGGCTCCCTAGCTGCTTTTCAGGGTCCTCCACTGGAGGGAGCACGCAGCCCAAAGGGACTTGCTTTTCCGGAGGCCCCGGGGAGCCCTCCTGCGCCCAAATCCTAGCCCCCGTGAAAGCTTGAGTTTAGGAGCTAGACAGTTTGGGGTGACATGTTTCTGATTGCTATTAAGTGACTTCCTGGGGAAAAAAAAATGTATTGCTTCCCAGGGGGATGAACAAAGTGATTGGGGGCAGTCTCCCCTCCTGCCTAGCCCCAGGCCCCCAAGGCACAGCTTTGGCTCCCCTAACCCCTGTGCTCCCCTATCTGACACTGGAGGCACACATGCTCACCCCACTTTCTTCCTCTTCCTCCTCCAGCCTACTTTCTCTTCTCTGTGTCGTCAGAGCTCCAGGGAGGGACCTGGGTAGACGGAGAAGCCGGAAACAGCGGGCTGGGGCAGCCACTGCTTACACTTAAGAGGAAGGACGGGAGAGGGTTGTGTGTGTGTTTGTGTGTGTGTGTGTTTCTTTCTGGTGGTAGTGGTGGTGGTGGGGGTTGCTGGCAGGGCTGAACCTCAACTTGCTGGACAGAGCTACAGACCCATGGGCCCGGGCAGTGCCTGCTGAGAGAGGGAGAAGACAGCAGAGGGGTTGCCAAGGTGAGGGGATGCCTCGAGGAGAGGGGGAGGGACCTCTGGACCTCTGGTTATGAGGGAGGGTGGTTAGGGGGGATCCTCCTGGACAGGTTGGATGGTCCCTAAGAAGTTGGTAGCTGGTGGTGTTGGGTTTGGGCAAGTTGTGAACTCTCCAAGGACTCGGGGTGGACTCAGGCCTTAGCACCCCCACCCCTGCCCTTGAGTCACTTTCTCCACACCCCACCCTGGCACTTCCAGAGGGATGGAAAGCAGGGAAAGGCGGAGAAGGAAGGGCCTCTCTGATGGGGGGACGTGACTGCCCCTCCCTAGGAGGTTGATGCCAGAGGCACGGGGAGGGGGGGCATTACCCAACAAGAAAAATAACCACGGGTTTACTTGTGCTTTGCTTATTTACTAATCTAAACTGTTCACTACAGATTAGTAAATAAGCACAAATAAACCCGTGCTTACCTTCTTTACTGGGTACTCTGTCCCTGTCAGGGACTGTAAATTTGAAAAGAGTCTTTGATTCTGTAGGAAGGTGCTGTGGGGTTGGGAGAGAGACAGATGCCAGCCATACCTAGAAGCAGAATCTCTGATGTGGTGAAAACTGTGAAATTGTTTACTACAGATTAGGAAGTAAGCACAAGTAAACCCGTGCTTACCTTGCTTTTTGGATAATCCGACACTGGCCAGCGCGCATGGGTCCCAATCCTGACCCCCATAATGGTTCCTGTTCAAGGGTGTGGCCTGTCTCGGGGGGTAAGCGAGCCCCAGATAGAGACCTCATGGCGCCCCAGAGGAGGGGGAATTTCCCCCTCAAAACTGATCCACGCTTGGCTGCTGTAGACGCTGAGATTTCCCGGGGCGAGAAGCCGACTTAACCCTCCTCCTGCTGAACTGGCCCCGCCTTCCCTTCTCTCCCCTCCTGCACCCCTACCGCCACATACACACATTGGGCAATTCTGAGAAGCGTTTTTGACCTTTGATTCTGTTCACACGGCCACAGAACTTGGGAATGTAGGGGCTGAGTGAGCGGGTGTAGGCCATGCAGCGGGCTGACGAAGATCCAGGACGTAGGGCTTCCCTTCCCGGTTTGGGAGGGAACGTTGGCCCCGCCCCCTCACACCGTGGCTCCTCCCCCCTGACTCGGTTCTGGGGGTTTCAGGTAGAAGGTGCCCTATCTGGTCTAGGCCAAAGGACCCAACCTCGTTATGGGGTGGGGCTGGGCGTTATTACTCTGGAGGGGTAGGGGTGAGTGGGGGAGGGGATTTAAAGTCAGGGTCTTGCCTGGAGGCTGATCACTCAACAAGGGGATAAAAAGGAAAGGGGTGCTGCCTGTGGCTTGGGGCTCACTCCAATCCCCACCAGGACAGGTGTCAAGCTCAAAGGTCTGAAATCTCAGCCCCAGAAGAGGTAGGAGGAGCAGAGAGAGGAGAGGAATTAAGCCCTCCCAGAAATCTGAAACAGACCAATCTGCTCCAGAAGATGCCCCACCCCATGGAGAGGGGGGAGCAAGACCTGTTGCAGGACCCTGAGCAGAGAGTTAGAAAGGATTCTGCCTTTGGAAGAAAGGAGTTGAAGAGGGTAGGGAGTGGGGGTGGGCCAGGAGGATCTCCGTCCCTTTGGGAGCCCTAGGAGAGGGGAGAGGCTGAAAGTGCAAGAGGAGGGCTTGGGGTTACGGGGTGGGGGGAGACTCTGGGAGATTCCATTCTCATCTTCTGTTCATCTCTGGGACAGGGACACTATGTGAGAAAGGAGAGACTCCTGGGAATCCACTGGTTACACCCACCCTGCAGCCCACCTAGACAGGAGGCTGTGGCCCTCTCCCTCCTGCCCACATCTCCTTTGCTCTGTTCTCCCCCCCCCCCCCCCCCCCCTAGGCTTTTCACCTCAGGCTTATTAGCCCCACT
>NW_006921848.1:345279-364886 GCF_000298275.1 Orycteropus afer afer | reverse complement strand
GAGGCTGTGGCCCTCTCCCTCCTGCCCACATCTCTTTTACCTCCCTCTCACTTCCTCTCCCTCCTCTAGGCTTTTCACCTCAGGCTTATTAGCCCCACTTTTCTAGTCTCTCTCTCTACCTCTTCTTAATTCTTCTCTCAGCTTTCCCCATTTTCTCCATCTCTGCTCCCTCTCTTCTCCTCCCACCCTCCTTTCCTCATAGGATGATGGGCGCTGGAGTTAGAAGGGATCCTGACAGCACAGCATGGTGGCTAAAGGTCAGGAACTGGGCAGAGTTGGATTCAAATTCTGCCATTTGACTCACTAGCTGAGTGGTCTTGGGCAAGTTAGAGAGCCTCTTTGAGCCTCAGTTTCTTCTTATGTAAAAAGGGATAATTATATACATTTTAAATTGTTATGAGGCTCTAAAGAGACAACGTACTTAGTGTAAATCCTCACACATTGTAACTCTTTATAAATGGTAGCTGTTGTCATTCTAGAAGCTCTGGTGGAATGGTGGTCACAGAGCTCAGCAGTTCAAAAAGGCATCAGTTTGGACCCACCAGCTGCTTGCTCCATAATGTGGCAATCTGCTTCCCTAAAAATGCACAGCCTTGGAAACCCTGTGGAGCAGTTCTGCTCTGTCATATAGGGTTGGTATGAGTTGGAATCGACTGGATGGCACACAACAATAAGCCAGAGACCAGGGTTCAATTCCTGGCTTGTGTGGTGCTATGGTGCTGAACAGGTTTCAGTAGTGCATCCATACTAAAACAGACGAGGAAGAAAAACCTGGTGATCTACTGAAAATCAGCCAATGGACCACAATTATATGTTGTGAATACAGTCCCCATGAGTTGGGGGCCGATTCAACAGTGGTCAACAACAATATTATCACTCTGTTGTCTTCCTCATCTAGCTTGGTGGTTTGCAAAATCTCTTGGAGCCCAGGAATATTATTGAGGGGTTTTTCCAAGGATGCCTTTGGGGTCAGAAGGTGGGAAGAGAGACATTGAAGCAATAAAGTTCCAAGCTTTCCACACTTGCTTTCCAATTTTATATCTTTTATACAGTTGGGACTCCACAGATTAAAAATTGTCTAGTTGTCAAAAGTTTGGGAAGTTCTGCTTTCATCTGACCCTTGTAGTTTATAGATGAAGAGGCCAAGGCTCCCAGAGAGGAAGTAACTTGCTCACAGAACCAGAGCCAGGTCTAGAGCTGGAAACCAAATCCTCTGTCTTCTCTGGGGGAGTTCTTTCCACACTGCCCTGTTCCCCTTGTCTTCCCACCCCTCTGAGAAGAGCTCAGCTCAGCCCACCACCACTGCCCCAGTGAACAACTCTGAAGGTGCTACCCTATCTCAGGCATTGATTAAGGATGTGTCTGGTTTGAGGAGATCTGGCTGTGAATGGTAGTGGAGGTGGCTCCTGGGAGGGCTTCCTCAGAAGACAGTCTGAATGAGTTTCTCAGCCACCTCTCAGAGAGTGGCCTTGTTTCTTTCCTCCAGGTACCCTCCAAACCCCAGATCATGTCTTTGTGGGATCTGGTCTCCAAGACGCCCCCAGAAAAACTGCAACGGCTGTATGTCGACTTTCCCCAACACCTGCGGCACCTCCTGGGTGACTGGCTGGAGAACCAGCCCTGGTGAGTTCCCCAGATCCTCCTGCCCCACCTCCTTGGTTTCTTCCCCTTTACCCACCCAATTCAGGATTCAGGACCCATTGTTCCACAGGAGCTCTGGTGGCGTAGTGCCTAAGGCATTTGACTGCTAACCAGAAAGTTGGTGGTTCAAACCCACAGCCACTCTGCAGAAGGAAGACTGGGTAATCTACTTCCGTAGTGATGTTGTTGTTGTTATGTGCCATGGAGTCAGACCCGACTCAAAGCGACCTCCTTGGGTTTCCGAGGCAGTGTCACTGAGGAAGTAGATTGCCCAACCTTCCTTCCGAGGAGTGGCTGGTGGATTTGAAGCTTCAGCCTTCTGGTTAGCAGTCAAATGCCTTAGGCATTACCACCTGGGAAACCCAAGGAGGGGTCTCTATGAGTCGGAATTGACTCAAGGGCAGTGAGTTTGATTTTTGGTTTTTTGGATTCCACATGTGGTGCAGAGACTTAGAGGGTGGTCCGTGTCTCCTCAAGACCAGACCACCTGTGTTGACACACGGAGTTCCCGGCCTCTTGACCCCCTTGTTGTTGTTGTTGTTATGTGCCGTTGAGTCGGACCGACTCATAGCGACCCTATCTTGGATTTCCTAGGCAGTATCACTACAGAGGGAGCTCCGGTAGCATAGTGGCTAAGACACTTGCCTGCTAACCAGACGGCTGGCGGTTCAAACCCACCAGCCACTCCTCGGAAGGAAGGTTGGGCAATCCTACTTCCGTAGTGATACTGCCTCGGAAACCCAAGGAGGGGTCGCTATGAGTCAGGTTTGACTCGACGGCACATAACAACAACAACAACAACATCACTACAGAAGTAGTAGATTGCCCAATCTTCCTTCCGTGGAGTGGCTGGTGAGTTTGAACTGCCAGCCTTCTGGTTAGCAGTCAAATGCCTTAGGCACTATGCTACCAGAGCTCCCAGACCCCCTAAGTAGGCCAAGCCAAAAAGGAGAGAGGTCAGGGCTGGGGCAAGGGCACTTCCTGTAACAGCTGGAAAATGGGGGAACAAGAGGCAAGGATGAGTGCACCAAAGGTCTAGAAGGAGAATAAGAAGGGAAAGAAGCCTTGGAGATGTTTGCTGTGGGGTGGAGGGTCCAGAGAGCTGCAGAAGCCCTGGTCTGAGTGGAGCAGCCTCACCCTGATTTCCTGCAGGGAGTTCCTGATCGGCTCTGATGCTTTCTGTTGCAAAATGGCCAGCGCCCTACTCTCAGCCACTGTCCAGCGCCTTCAGGCCTCGGCTGCAGAGCAGGGGGAGGAGAGCACCATCATGCAACACATCAGCACCCTGGAGGTGGAAGCAGGAGGGGAGGGGACAAGGCTGGGCTGGGGTGGGGCCTGGGTGGAGCTGAGTGATGGGAGAGCCTTGGATGCTGGAAGAAAATTGGTCTTCCTGTGATTCACTATTAGCTAGCATGCAAATTAGATTTTAAAAGCATGCGAGCACATGAAAACTTCTGGAGTCTACAATTACGTGTCCTTTCAGTGTATGTGTGAATGAGGAGTGGGGAGGTGCTGGGTATGAAGGAAGGCATGGGTCAGAGTTAAGCCTAACTCTGCTTCCTGCCCTCACAGAGCATATACCAGAGGGATCCCTTGAAGCTGGTGGCCACATTTAGACAAATACTTCAGGGGGAGAAAAAAGCTGTAATGGAACAGGTATTGTGATACCCCACTCCCCAACCCAACTCAACTCCCTGAGGCTTCAGCTTGAACCCTGAGAAACCAGAAAATTATTTGAATCTCTGGAAAGGTTCGGTGTTCCAGATCTAAGAGAACCAAAGGAGGTTCCTAGGGTCAGCATGAACTCCAAGCCAACTCAGGGAAGTTTCAAATGAGGGATTAAACGTAGTAAGGCCTGAGGAGGACAGAGCAAGGGGTGAGGAACTGATTCCACCAGAAGGAGAGCTGTCTGATCCCCAGGGGACCCCAAAAGGTCAGAAAGAGCTGCCAAAGGGGAGAGGGGAGCCAGACAAGTGATGTTTCCCTTTCTGCAGAGCATGGTGGAGTGTACCCCTTCAGGGAGTGGAGGCTAGGTGTTGAGGGATGGACAGAATGTCTCACTTCTTGGCATCTGTCCTTCCTGTGCAGTTCCACCATCTGCCAATGCCTTTCCACTGGAAGCAGGAAGAACTCAAGTTTAACACAGCTCTGCAGAAGCTGCAGCACCGACTGGGGGAGATCCACCTTCTCCAAGAAGCCCGGCAGCAGGGGGCTGAGGCTGGCCAAGGTGGGAGCCAGGATCTGGAACCCCAGAAGTATTCTGGAGAGTGTGTGGGAGTAATCCCACCTTGGACCTGAGCCCTAACTGAAACTCACTTTTTCTTCACCCCTAATTTCTATCCCCATCCTCAGTGTCTCTGCACAGCTTGATAGAAGCACCTGCCAATGGGACCAGGCAACAGGAGGTGAGTAATGGACTGAGAGGTGGAGCCTGAGCTCAAAGTGCAGCTGGAGGAATGGAGGTTAGACCTCCAAGAGGCAAGAGGCATGGGGTGAGAAAAAGAACCCTATCCTCCAGTGCTGGGTGAGGAGGCCCTTGCTTGACCTTGGCTTAGGCCTCTCCCTGCCTACAGGCCCTGCCCACGTTGCTGCAGGAGTCTGTGGGGGAGCTGGAGGTGGCCCAGGCCCTGGTACTGAAGAGGATCCAGATTTGGAAACGGCAGCAGCAGCTGGCCGGGAATGGTGCACCCTTTGAAGAGAGCCTGGCTCCACTACAGGAGAGGTTGGGGCAGGGCTGATGGGGAAGGGGGATTGACAGGGGGTAGGCACCTGCTGTCCCTGCAGGTATGAGAGAGACAAAGCTAGGCAGGAGTGTCTTGGAGTGGGCCAAAACTCAGAGAAACCAGTTCCAGCAGGACAGGTGCACACCACTGTGTGGGTTCTGTCCCATACAAGTGCGCCTGGCCAGGGGGACCCAAGTGGGACTAATCCAACCCATGCTTTTCTCTTCAAGTCCTGAGTCCAGAGGAATGGGAGCCTTTTTCTATTTGGTCTGTTGGGTGGGTGGTTATTGTGTGTTGTCGAGTTGATTCCAACTCGTTACAACTCCATGTGACTGGCCCAGAGGTTTTTTTGGCTATAATCTTTATGGAAGCAGATTGCCAGGTCTTCTTCCCTTGGAGCAGCTAGATGGGTTTGAACTGCCAACTTTTCAGTTAGCAGCCAAGTGATTAATCATTGTCCCACCAGGGCTTCTTTATTGAATGGGTGCACCTTCCAATTTGTGTAAAAGCATTATACAGTATTATATGTGCTGGCAGTTGCCCTAGTACCAGAACCCTGGTGAGAGACAGCTGGGTTTCCCCAGCTGGCCAGGGTACTGAGAATGAGCTCAGGGTTCCTTTAGCCCAGGTGCCTTGTGGGCACCCACTGCTCACCCTTCCCCTCTACCAATACTGTCCTGCTTTCCTGGGTGTAGGGGAAGAGGGTCTGGGTTTAAGCAGGCAGTCTAAATCCTGTGCTCCCTAACCCCTGTCCTGGCCCCAGGTGTGAAAGCCTGGTGGACATTTATTCCCAGTTGCAGCAGGAAGTGGGGGCGGCTGGTGGGGAGCTTGAGCCTAAGATCCGAGCTTTGCTGATCAGCCGGCTGGATGAAATCCTGCGAACCCTTGTTACCAGGTATGCCTCAGGAGCTCCCAGCCTGGCCTACTGCAGACGCCCCTGAAGGAAGTTGTGGGGAGGGTACCAAAAGTGAGCCAGCCTCTAATTTCTTGTGTTCTCTTCACTCCTCTTAGCTCTTTCCTGGTGGAGAAGCAGCCCCCCCAGGTTCTGAAGACTCAGACCAAGTTCCAGGCTGGGGTCACATTTCTGCTGGGCCTGAGGTTCCTGGGGGCCCCAGTCAAGCCCCCGCTGGTCAGGGCTGACATGGTGACTGAGAAGCAGGCCAGGGAGCTGATCATGCCCCAGGGGCCCAGCACTGGAGTGTAAGCCAGGGCTAGGGACTAGGGAAGGCCTATTGGTGTGATGAAGGCCAGAGGTGTCTGAGGGGCTGGCACCAGAAAGGTGGGGTGATAGGGAGAGAGCCATGGGGAGTGGGACCCTGAGTGATCAAGGCAGAGGAAAAGGAGGGAACCACCCAGGGGCTGGAATGGGGTGGGGGCATCATGATTTGGCCAAGATGGGGACTCCTCTTTTAAGAAGTCAAGGTGGGGGATGGAGATTTGTGGCTAATGACAGCCACCAATGGACTCAGGCTCCTCACTTTCATGGGCCCAACTGGGATGCGCTCGCTCACTCTGGTCTCCCCTGGCAGAGAGAGCAGTGGGGAGATCATCAACAACACAGTGTCCCTGGAGAACAGCATCCCTGGGAACTGCTGCTCTGCCCTGTTCAAGAACCTGGTGAGGGGCTTCAGGGTACAGTGGGCGAGAAGGATGTGCCAGGAGCCTTAGGCTATGGGACTGTTCTGGGAGAGGGTGCTGGTGCTGGGGGACCCAGGAGAAGCTGTCTCTGCCCTCACCCTTGATTTCCATCACCGACCCCCCCGCCTCCCAGCTTTTGAAGAAAATCAAGCGGTGTGAGCGCAAGGGCACGGAGTCCGTCACTGAGGAGAAATGTGCTGTGCTTTTCTCCACCAGCTTCACACTCGGCCCCAACAAACTTCCCATCCAGCTCCAGGTGAACTGAGGCCCTAGTCCTGCTTCCAACTGGGACCCCAGGTGCCCCTCCAGCCACACACTGGGGCCTTGAGCCCGTAACCTTTCTAACTGCCCCTGCCCCATGTGTCTGGGATTCTCAAACCCTGGGGCTAGGAAGAAAGACTTGGAAATCTGCTTCTGTCAAGATTACAGCCAAGAATATCTTATGGAACAGTCACACATGGGGTCACCATGAGCCAGAATTGACTCCTCACAATGGGTTTTCTTGGTTCTGTTGTTATTTTTGAGCCAAGGTGAGCAGGAAGGGGTGAGAGCATATGCCTGGGAAGAATACTCTATAGCACTCATTCAGTGCTTTTTATAGACCAAGGCACTGTTTTAAGTGATACCTACACCCTGGTGGCTGAGTGTTCAGCTGCTAAGCCAAAAGTTTGGCGGTTCGAACCCACCCAGTAGCTCTGGGGGAGAAAAACCTGGTGATCTGCTCCCATGAAGATTACAGCCTGAAAAAGCCTATGGGGAAGTTCTGTTCTGCTCACTGTGAGTCAAAATTGACTCAATGGCACACAACAACAACAGCACACGTACACTTAGGTTTTCACAATAACATTATGAGTTAGTTGCTATTACTAGCCTCATTTTATAGATAAGGGACACAGAGAGTAAGTAATTCGCCCAAGGTGGTACAGCTCCTAGGTGTCAGAGCTAGTATATGAAACCCGGAAATCTGGCTTCCTGGGATTGACTCATATCTACTTCTGTACAGTAAGGCCCTAGCTGAGCCTCAGCAAGGGTTTAATAACATACCCTAAGCTTTTAACTATGTCACGCAAGTCCGATAACTTCCCTACACACTCAGAACCAGCCCCCTGAGGAAACCTCTTACCCCAGTTAGAAGAACCCCCCCCCCCCCATTCATCTTCTTCAGGCCCTATCTCTGCCCCTGGTGGTCATCGTCCATGGCAACCAAGACAACAATGCCAAAGCCACCATCCTGTGGGACAATGCCTTCTCTGAGATGGTAAGGAAAGACCCAAAGTGGGGGGACAGGGCAGAATGTGTTTTAACATGGAAGGCACAGCCTAAGAGAGCACCTGTGCTGCTGAAGGGCAGCAGGTATATAAAGATAGATGCCACCTTGACCCTTTCTCATGGGCCTGCTTTTGTCCTCCTTCTGACATCTTTTCATCCCAGTCTTGATGATTATCATGTCATAGCACCATAAAACCATCATTGAAAAGGCACTGTCTTTGTGAATGAATGAGGGGGATAATGCTGGGAGGGATGAGATCTGAGGGAGTGGAAGGGATGAGGGCTGCTCTAAAGAAGAATGGGGGTGACAGCCTGAGATGCCCTCTCCTTTCCCCTCCACCCCAGGAGCGTGTGCCCTTTGTGGTGGCTGAGCGGGTGCCCTGGGAGAAGATGTGTGAAACTCTGAACCTCAAGTTCATGGCTGAGGTGGGGACCAACCGGGGACTACTCCCAGAGCACTTCCTCTTCTTGGCCCAGAAGATCTTCAATGACAACAGCCTCAGTATGGAGGCCTTCCAGCACCGTTCTGTGTCCTGGTCACAGTTCAACAAGGTCATTCTCCTGTCCTTCAAACTTCCCACCCTCCTGCTTCTCATCCCAGAGTACTTAGGCCTTCCCACTCTCCACTCAGCGTGACCCCTGGGATCTTCACTGTGCTCTGTCATGGCCAGCAGGGAGGCTTTGGTTATGGCCCAGGCAGGCAGATGCCTCAGATCTGAGGGCCAGCCCAGAGGGCACTCTCTCCAGTATCCCTCAGGTTTTGGGAGACCCTCTGTCCTCCCTCTTCACCATTGGCTTACATGCCTCTCCCAGATTGTAAACACAGCTCTGATTCAAAATAACTTTGGCCTGTTGGGAAAATAGTTCAATCCAGGCTGGAATTCCACAGGGATATGTGGAATAATAATAGCTACCATGCATTAACAGCTTACTATATGCCAGGCACTGTGCTTAACATTTTGTGTATGTAATCTTATGTAGTCCTCCCAACATCCCTTTGAGGCAGGTACTATTATCCCGTTTTACAGATGAGGAACCTGATGCTCAGAGGGGTTTAAGTAGTTTGTCCATGGTCTCACAGCAGGTGAGTGGCATGGCTGGGATGGAACCTCATATTCCTGACTCTTGCTTTCAACTACTGTATTTGACTGCCTCCAAAACAGGGTGACCCAGGACTGGGTGGGTTACAAGAACAGGGGGAAATGGAGATCTGGGTGTCTTAGTGGCAACCAGCTGGATAAATGGCAGACATGTATTGCTCCCTTAGAAAAAAAAAAAAAGAAGAAAGAAAAGCCACATGATCAGAAGATGGGTTAGTAAAGGGAGCATGACCCTCACACCTGGCAAGTCGCCTTCCCTGGACTCCACCTCAACCAGGCCTCCTTAAGGAGGTAGTGTAGCATAATGGTTTTAAGGGGCTCTGGTGCCAGATCACCTGGGGTCAAATCCTGGCTCGGCTTCTCACCAGTTGTGTGGACCTGGGCAAACTATTTAACTTCTCTGTGTTTCTGTAGTAAGATGGGATAGTACCTACGTTCATAGGCTTGTAAAGGTCAGATCTATTAATTATGGAAAGGGCTTGGAATAGTGCCTGGCATACAATAAGCTTGAGTGTTAGCCATTACCATGAATAAGGTGTCAGGGTGTCAGTTTGGTTCCTGAACCCTGTGACTGTTGCATAGGTACTCAAGTATGCAATACATATACCTCACCCCCCAACCCCTGCACACACGTTCCTCCTCTCCTCCACACACAGGAGATCCTGCTGGGTCGTGGCTTCACCTTTTGGCAGTGGTTCGACGGTGTCCTAGACCTCACCAAACGCTGTCTCCGGAGCTACTGGTCAGACAGGTGAGTCCTTGCCCCAGGTGGCCCGGGCAGCTGTATCTCCAGCTCCCTCTCCACCCCCAGTGTCCCCATCCCCATGCTCTTCTTCATCCTGGCCAGGCTGATCATTGGCTTCATCAGCAAACAGTACGTCACTAGCCTTCTTCTCAATGAGCCTGATGGGACTTTCCTCCTCCGCTTCAGTGACTCAGAGATCGGGGGCATCACCATTGCCCATGTCATCCGGGGCCAGGATGGTGAGGTCACCCCAGCCAATCCTCTACCTCTGTGCTTGTGCCTTCTGGGGTTTCTTCTGGGGAGACATCTCCTAGCCTTCCTTGATGTCAACCCTGACCTTCAGGAAATTCTCCCTTAGGCCCAACTTCTCTTCTTCCTTCTGTGGTCCCAACTTCCATCTTCTCACTGTGAGCTCTGTGTGAATGGAGATGAGTGAGTGTCCCTCCCTCAGGACTCCCATTCTGGGGGCCTCTCTCCCTTGTCTTGATAGATTGAGAATGAGTTCTGTGGTGGGGCATGGGAGGGGAAGAACATCTGGACAGAGGGACCCAGAGTCTCAATTCCTGTTGTAGGCTCCCCACAGATAGAGAACATCCAGCCTTTCTCAGCCAAAGACCTGTCCATCCGCTCACTGGGCGACCGAATCCGGGACCTTGCTCAACTCAAAAACCTCTACCCCAAGAAACCCAAGGATGAGGCTTTCCGGAGCCACTACAAACGTGAGCTGGAGCTGGCAGTGCTACCTCCTTCCTGTCACCTGCTTCCTCTCTCCTTGACTGTCATCCTTAACTTCCCTCCTTATCTTCTTAGTCCAGCTTCTCCTGGCCTCGTATCCACCATGCACACCTTCTCTATCTCCCTTCCTTCCTACCTCCAAACACTCCATGTCTGTCCTTTCGTCCCCACAATAGCTGAACAGATGGGCAAAGATGGCAGGGGTTATGTCCCAGCGACCATAAAGATGACTGTGGAAAGGTGAGTGTGATGTCATGGGTGGTGAGTGGGGCTTGGAGGCTTGCACTTATCTGTAAGAAGAGGTGGTAACATCAGGCACATGTGCTTTGTGTCCACTTTCCAGGGACCAGCCACTCCCCACCCCAGAGCCCCAGATGCCCGCCATGGTGTCCACCTATGATCTTGGGATGGCCCCTGATTCCTCCATGAACATGCAGCTTGGCTCGGATATAGTGTAAGGAGCTTGAGAGACAAGAGTAGGGCTGGTCTGTGCAGACGGGATTTCAGCGTGGGCAGCCAGGAGAGCTGGCATTGGGGCCTGGAGCAGGGAGTTTTCCTTTCCTTGAAAGGGATTCCCCTTCCATAGGATGGGCTGGGGGGAGAGCCCGGAAGAAGGGCTGGCATCAGAAGGTGTGCTTTCTTTCCCCAGGCCCCCGGTATACCCACCACATTCTCACTCTATCCCGTCATATCAAGCCCTTTCCCCAGAATTGGTCAATGTGTTGCCAGCCTTCCAGGAGTAAGTCAGGGGTGGTGGTGGCGGTGGGGAGGAAGTACCCTTCTGTGTGTGTGTGTGTGGGGGGGCACTTGCATTTGTTAGGGAAGCTCCTCTATGAGAAAGGGCAGCAAATGCCACACTCCTTGTCTCTTCTGGCCCCGCCACTGAGGCAGTAGTGGTTAAGACTGCTGGGTTTGAATTCCAACTCTGCCTCACTTAAGAACTTTGGGCAATTATTTAACCTCTGGGGCCTCAACTGTAAAATGAGGGCTAATAATGACTACCTTATAGGGTTATTGTACAGGTCAAGTGAGTTAGTTATATGTGTAAAGCTGAGCAGAGCACCTGGCTTCTAGCAAGGGCTGTTTAAGTGTTAGTAGTATTACCTCTCCTTCCCTTGAAATCCAGTGTCACTCATCTGCTGTCTTGATTTTATTCATCTGTTTGGCCTCAAAGTGGCCTAGATGCTTGTGTCCCTTAAGCAACACCTAGGTGCTTATTAACACCTGTTGTTGTTGTTAGGTGCCATCGAGTTGATTTTGACTCAGGGACCACATTTTGACAGAGTAGAACTGCCCCATAGAACTTTCTATACTGTAATCTTTATAGGAATGGATTGCCAGGTCTTTCTCCCTCTGGGTGGCTTCGAACTGCCAACGTTTCAGTTTGCAGCTGAGTGCTCAACCAGTGCACCACTAGGGCTTGTTTGTTAACTCTTCACTGACTGCCTTTGAGTCAATTCTGACTCATAGTGACTCCTATTGGGTTTCCAAGCCCGTAAATCTTTACGGAAGCAGATTTCATCTTCTTTCTTCCACCGAACAGGTGGTGGGTTTGAATACCCACCTTTTGGTTAGCAGCCAGCTGCCTTAACCACTCCACCACCAGAGTTCCTTTATATTAACTCTTAGTCAAGACTTAATATCTCCTCCACCGGGAGTTGAAATGGGGGTGGGGATTGGTGGGCTTAGAACATTAGAGGTTAGCTAATCCAACTCCCCCACACCACCTCCCGTTTTACAGATAAGAAGCCTTGAACTCAGACCCTAGAAATCTTGCTTGCTCAAGGCCATGCAGTTAGTGAAATATTAAGTCAGGACAGGGAGCCAGAACTTGTTTCTTCACACTGTGGTCTTAACCCTGCCCTTGCAACACGCTGCCCTTGCCCAGCCTGCCTTCCTTTGATGGTGCCCTCTTTTCTGCTTCCAGGCCTCACCTGCAGATGCCGCCCAGCCTGGGTCAGATGAGCCTATCCTTTGACCAACCTCACCCTCAGTGAGTGACAAACCCCTCCTAACCACGTGTTTGCTAGTCTTTCCCAATCTCACCCCCTCACCTATCTCCTGTCCTGGTCCTGGCAGGGGTTTGCTGCCGTGCCAGCCTCGGGAGCATGCTGTGCCCACCCCTGAGCCCCTGCTCTGCTCAGATGTGGCCATGGCGGAAGAGAGCTGCCTGAGCCAGCAGGTGGGAGGGTTCCCTCAGGGAACTTGGTGAGTATTAGCCTGGGGTTGTTGCTGGGTGGGGCTAGAGGATGGGACTCATGCCTGCCCAACTGCATCTCCCCCTTCCTCCTTGCAGGGTCGGTGAAGACATGTTCCCTCCCCTGCTGCCTCCCACTGAACAGGACCTCACCAAGCTGCTCCTAGAGGGACAAGGGGAGTCAGGGGGAACACCTTTGGGAGCCCAACCTCTCCTGCAGCCTTCCCCCTACGGGCAGTCTGGAATCTCACTGTCCCATCTGGACCTAAGGACCAACCCCAGTTGGTGATCCAGCTGGAGAGGGAGCCCAGAGAGACAGCTCTTGTACTCCCATGGACCTGCTCCGGACACCTGCCCATGCTCCTGCCAAGTGGCAGATGGGGAGGGTGCCCTCCTACCCCCACCTAGTCCCTGGTCAGGAAGAAAAGACTTTACCAGAAGAATGTACTGTGTTGGGCTGATCCACTCCTTCCCTCCCACTCCTACACATATGTACCCCTGGCCCACCCCTTCTAGAACAGGAAGGGAAGTTCAGGCTTCAAAGTGAGACATGCACCAACACACCTGCAGGCGGCTGCACATGCAGTGCACACATACAGCTCTCCGTGGAAGCTGGGATTGAGCCGGAGGGCGGCAGGACAGGAGCACAGGTTAGGGCATGAGTGCTCCTCCGTCCACTCCAAGCCAGGGCCCAGGACACATGCGTAGAAACATGCAATGACATGCACTGGTTTGCACTAAATGTTGGGAATGGAGTGGATGGGTCAGGGTGCCAGTTCCCAGAGAAAAGAGGTGACAGTTCAGGGCCCCTAGTTGGGAGCTCTGGTGGCGTGGTGCCTAAGGCATTTGACTACTAACCAGAAGGCTAACGGTTCAAACCCACCAACCACTCCTTGGAAGATTGGGCAATCTACTTCTGTAGTGATACTGCCTCGGAAACCCAAGGAGGGGTCGCCGAGTTGGATCTGACTCAATGGCTGTGGGAGGAGAGGCGGTTCCGTGTATTTGGTTACTGACGAGTTTTGCCCAGATTTAAAAAAAAAAAAATCCCTAACTTCCCAATTCCTGCCAGTCAGATGGAAGCTTTTGGTTATGTATATGAGGTCGTGCAGAAGTACAAGGGCTGTTTCTTCATGTATAGCTGTGTGAAAGTATATGTATGTACCTGAGACATGTTAATGTACAGATATCACACCTAAGGACCTGTGTCTATTTGATTTTGCATGTGTGACAACACAAATTTGCGAGTCAGAGATGCTGCACAAGGCCCCAGTAGTGCACTGGTACTCTGTTTTGTTATCCGGATGTGCTTTGTTTTTAGTATGGACTGTATGACCATGGTACCTGATTATGGCTCTGGCTGCCAGGAGCCAGGGGGCGAGAGTGTGGGGATGGGCCCAGGTGTGTGCTTACTCCAGTGGGTTAGGAGCTCTACCTGCTACTCCTCTTTCCCCACCCACCACCAACCTTCCCCCACTCCCCTATCCCATGCCACCCTTTCTCCCTCTGGAGGGGGAGGGCGGTCATAGATCCTAAGCCATAAAATAAATTTTATTCCAAAATAACAAAATAAATAATCTACTGTACACAATCTGAAAAGAAAGATGCTCTAACTGCTCAGATAGGTGCTGTAGTCCAGCCCCCAGCTGGGGGTCCCCCTGAGTCCAATCCAGACCTCCTGAGGGGGCTGGTGAATGGGATCCCATCTCCATCACTCCCTCCCAGAGAGGGCAGGAGGGAAAGGACTGCTGAGGGCTTGGAGAAGAGAGATGGGGATCAGTGGGCTAACTGCAGCACTTGTTAAATTAAAGAAACAAACTAGAAGCACAAAAATGGGGAAGGGGAGGGGAGAAGGGGCAGTTCCAGTGTCCCCAGGCCCCCAGTTCTGGGGTAAACGTTTCCATTTTGAGCTGCTGGACTTTCCCAGGGAAGCTCCCCACCCCAGGTCCAAACTGAGTTCAACAGCTCACACCTGTTGGAACCTAGAGAATGGGAGTGTGTTGTATAAATGAGGGGGGAACCCCTGGAGGCAGAGTCCTCGCCCCCTTGCTCTGGGCAGGGGTGAGGGGCACCAGGCACCCTCCTTATGTCCTCTTGCCAGACCCCTGCTTGTTATTGCTTGAAGCCCCATAGTCCTTTGCCCATGGAGCAGGTGGGGAGGCAGGAGAAGGGCAGCAGAAAAATCCAGGCTGTGACTAGACTCCAGGGATGGTGGATTGGGGGTCGGTCTGTGTGAGCCATAAGTCCTGGTTCCAGGTCTGAGGACGCCAGTCTGCCCCTCACTGCCGGCTGGCCTCAGCCTCCACTTTCACGCTGCTCCTGCGCCCCTCCACCAGCGCAGGGTGGGATCCTGGAGCAGGGCATCGGTCCAGTAGTCCTTCCTCAAACTCTGTAGGGAGAAAGAGGTTGTCAGGAGGCTATGAGGGTGGAGGCTGCAGAGAGCGGAAGCTGGGAACAGAAGCAGGGACAGAGAGGCTGTGGAAGATGAGCCCCATTTACTGAATTACTGCCTCCTGCCCACTGCAGGTGTACACAGGGGAGGTTCCAGACCAAGTGAACGTGCCCCCCTCCCCTTCCTGGCTATGTATAGCTCTGTCTCTGTATGGGTCTCTCTGTCTCTCCCGCCTCCGTTCAGCTGGAATTTCTCGTTCTGTCAGGAGTTGCGGGGGTGGCTTGGCTCTGACCTCTCCCCCTCCCCCCTCCCTGGGCTGTACCACCCCCACTCATCCCTGGCCCCCTCCCAGAACCCACCCACCTTATCATGGCTCCCCAAGTTTCTGGGAAGCCAAACCAGGGGGATCATAGGAAACCAGCCTTCCAGTTCCTCCCCTACAAAGAGCCCCCCTTCAGTCCCCGCCCCCACTTCCCACCCACACACAGTTTAAAAATACCAAGCCAGGGTTGGTGGCTTTATCTGCTGCGTCACTCTCAGCCCAGCAGATGCCCAGCCCTCTGCCGGCCCACTCCCCTTCCCCCATCCACACACAATGCATCCCCCTTTGGGCTCCTCCACACCAAGCTGGACAACGCCCCCCACCCCATAACTCCCAGCCTGCTCTGTCCTCCACCCACACTGCTGCATGTTATATACCAGCTTCCCTTACTGGTGGCCCTCCTTCCTGCTCCCCTTCATCCCCTGTTCTCTCCACCCTCTAGCTCCCCCTGCACAGGTCTCCATTAGGGTCAGACCCTCCCCAGTGGGAAACAACCTGCAGAGGCCTCCTTTTCTGAACTCAAGGTCTGGTTGGCTGGTGCCTACCTCCTACTGCCATCTTTGGCTAATACAGCCCTCTTCCTCCCTCCTGGCCCCAGGACACCCAGGATAGCTGTGTGGGGCCGGGATGGCTGGGGTGCTTGGGGACAGCACTGCTGGCTGCCTCACCTGCGAGAGGCGGCTTCGCAGGCACACAGGGGCTAAGGCGGCCCACGCGGTCATGGGAGACGAGGCGGGCCAGCCGCAGCCCCTCGTCCATCAGTGTCTGCTGCAGGATGTGGCGACTCCACAGCCCATGGGCTGGCAATGCCAGAGGCAGGTCAGCAGGGGGCGGCGTCAGCCTTGGGCATGACCCCACAGCTGTGGGCATGGGCATGGGTCAGATAAAGGACTGCAGCCAACTGAACCCCCACCCTCAACCGCACAGCCAGACCCGTAAGATGCTCTGCCCCCATCTAGTCAGGCCTCCCACTTCTATTGCAGGCAGCTGGCTCCTGGCTCCCTCCACCCCACACCTCAGTGAGGAGAGAAGTATTCTGATGCCCACTTACCCTGCAAGTGTCCATCTAGACTCTCCCCAGACAGGCTGGCACTGTCTTCCTCCAGGCTAGGGCGATACGGGGGTGCATAGGACTCAGGGCCTGGGGGAGGCTGCTGGATTTCAGGGTGACTCTGTTCTCCAACCTGTGAATGCCCCAAAAGGGTAAATGAGGACATGGCAGGGGAAGGGGTTGGGGAAGGCTGCCCCACCTCCCCTCACGTGCATCCTGGAGGACCCACCTCCTGTTTCAGCTTCTTCAGGGAGGGGCCTCCCAATTCTTCAGGGTGAATCCTGAAAAGATGGAGAGAAATGAGCAGGTGCGGGCTGGGAAGGGCCACTCGATGAGCAGAACACAGATTCCAACCAGGGGCCCATGCGAGAGACTGCAAAGAAGCTGGCTGGCCAGGACACTCCAGTTTAGGCACTACAGTTCAAAGACCTTGGGTGAGCCCTGAAGGGCATGGAAGAGAAAACTATATCTCAAACAAGTCAACATTGCCAAAAGTAGTATGTGAAGGCGAGAGGCTTAGAAGAGCCTGAACTGGAGGGTTAGGCCATGAGCCATCTCCTTGGCAAGGTTCCACTCAAAGAACCTGGAAGAGGTCTCACCTAGAACCCTTCAAGGAAGACAAGTAGGTGCTTTCGCGGGCCACTTGTCGGGACAGGGAGAAGAGCTCCACCCTTCGCAGTAAGAGTGTGTTGTCCCTCATGCAGAACTGGGCAGCAGCCTCATTGATGGTCAGCTGTGGAGAGGGGGCAGTCAAAGATCAGTCAGACTCCTAACACCTCCCAGTGCCTTGTCCTCATACTCCTTCACCATCAGAGGTCCATCCACTGGATGCTCGTTTTGGTTTACATACTACATAGGAGTTTTCAAAGGAAAGAGAACAGAATCAGCTTCCCACAAACATCTGGGACCTCCCTTCACATCTATAGAGTCCTGAATAACACTGAGCTGAACAACTGGGTTCTAGTCTGTCTCCATTTTCCTCTTAGTTGAAGAGGGAAGCACTGTAGCTGCTAGGATCAGGGTATGTGGAGGAGGTGATCAGGACCTTGGTACCAAATCAAGGAGCAATGACACAGACTTAGGATGCACTGGGATTCTCAGATGAGGGGGTGAGGCCCAGAAGCTGATCCATCCAGGGAGGCTGGGTCCTCACCTCGTGTAGGCTGAGCTGCTTGCCCTCCCGCCGCTTGGAGTCGAAGCGGCCGTAGATGATGCTGTACTTGCGAATCTCCTCTTCCTTCTGACTGTCACTATCGTCCATCTCAAAAATGTGACCCACGCTCCGTGCTAGCTTCTTATTCAGCTTTAGCAGTGAGGTCACCTCCCCAGCATCACCCCTTGGGAAGCTCCGGAAGATCCTCTCGACACTCTCTACCACCATTCGCACCATCTCCGGCTCCAATCGGTCTGGACCACCCCCAGTCCCACTTGCTGCTAGCCCCCCAGCCCCAGTCCCCTCAGGGACTCCTCCCCCTGCAGGTGGGGAGAAGGGGGGTGAGCCAGCCTCCTCGTCTCCTCCCGCCCCAATGTCCGACTCTGGAGTGCTCCGGCCTGGCCAGATCCGGGGATCCCCTGCCCCAGGTCCCCCTGGCAGTGGTGACAACTTCTCCCCAAGTTCCAGGGGACTCTTGGGGCTGAAACTGCGGGCACTACCCGCCTTTTCCCCTGGGCTGCCGTGCCCATTGCTCATGCTCCCTTTCCGGGTACCCGCAGTCTCAGAGATCTTGAAGAGCGGGATGCTGGAGACGGGTACGGCAGGCACTGGCTGGCTGAAGAGCCCTGGGTTGGTGGCCCACTCTCTCAGTGCCTTCTGTAGGCGCCGGACATGGAGGGGTTTAGTGGCCATGCCCACGAGTGCCATGATCTCCAGGAACTCCTCCTCCCCTGCCTCGCACAGCTGCTGCACGTCGTCCCCTCCCTGCTGGATGAAGGTCTCGTAGTAGGAAAGGAGATTGGCACGCTGCAGGACCCGGTACAACTGCAGCTCCCCCAGCGTCCGAGGTAGTGCCATGGCTCGGGCACTGGGCCTGAGGAGGAGATGCACAGAAGAGAGAAGGTGGTGGGTGCAAGTCCCCCTGTTAGGTACCAACCTATCCCTGCAATTGTCTCCTCTTGGCTGCCTCCTTCTGTCCTCCTCTCAAATACTTTATCTGCCCAGTGCCCAGGCCTAAGCGCAGACCATGAGAATCAGACACTCACTGCTCAGAGGTATAGATGCGACAGTGCTATCCCAGACTGGCCAGCATTCAAAGCAGTCCCCAGTCTCTGCAGAAGCCCGAGACTCTCAGCCTCCATCTTCAGCTTTTACTTTTCAGGCCTGGGGCAAGGAACACTGAACTTGTCTCTCCCCAGAATACAGATTTCACCTTCCCTCCTAAATACTCAGAAACCTCATCACTACTCAATGTGGTATCCTACACTATGACAAAAAAAAAATCCACCTCTTCTCCCCACAGCGAACAGTGGGGACAGTGCTGACTAGCTCCATCCACTGGTGACATCCTGCCCAGGTGGCTAAGAAGGAGGGGTGTGGCTCCTTCCCTGCCCTTTCCCACTAGTGAGCCAGGTGGACGCATGTTCCTCTCCCCTCAGCCTTTCCCAAGGCTAAGTGCTGTTTCTTAAAACACCCTTGCTCTCTTCCCTCAGGCGCTTCCTTCCTCCCAGGCTGCCCAGTGCCTATCAGTTGGCGCTCTCCTAGCACTGACCTTCCCTACTAGCTGGCTAGGCCCATCCCTTGGCACTGGCGGGGAAAGAGGAGGAGCACTTCAATTGTTCTGCTTTGGGGCCGTTCCGCCCCCACACACTCCCACAGTGGTAGCGTCTGTGGGCGAAAACCGCCCAGGGGGCTCCCTCCTACCCTCCACACCCTCATTTTCCACCCACACCTTCAAGTGGAGTGGAGGAGCAGCTCAAGGCACGAGGGGCTGCATACCAGCTCCTTCCGACTCTTCCCCCCGCTGCTGTGAATAAAGGGACGGAAATCAAAAGGAAGGCTTAACTGCAACCTCTGTTTCCCCTGCACCGCAGAGGCTCACTTGGCCCAAAGGCACCGGCTTCTCCGGAGCCCGCGCGCTCCTTGCCACTGTGCTAACACTAGACTGAACCAGCTGAGCGGTCCACCTTCGGTACTATGGTCAGTTCGAGCTCCAGGGCGTCCCTTGGCACTTGCGGGCTCCCACATTCTTTGTGGGGGGCTCACAATGCCTCTGGATCCCTGCCAGGTCATGCTCAGAGTAAACGGGAAAAGGGGAGCCAGGCACTACTCTTTCACAGGCAGCTTCATCGGATCCTTGCGTCCCCACCGTCCTCTAATTAAAAAATCCAACCCATTTTCCATCACTTTTCACCACCCCCAACCCCGTCCCACTTCCCCTCACCCTCTCCCCTTCAGAACCCGTTCCCGGGTCCGGCTCCACCCATCTCCATTCCCCGCCGCTTCCCTTTGCCCACTAACTTGAGTCTGGGCTGCGGGGTCCGGAGGGCGCTGTCCCCTCCGCCCGGCGGCTGCTCGGCAGGTGGGGAGGGCGCTCTGTGCATGGACGGCAGAGACCACCCAGGCTGCCCCTCTTGGTGCCAGGCGCTCGGCACCTAGTGCTTGCTGCGTTCTTCCCGGCACGCGATGCCGAGGCCGCCGCTGTCCAGGCTCCGTCCCTCCCTCCACGTCTCCTCTCTCCGAGCCTCCGCGCCTCTGTCTATGCCTCTACCCCCCCACACACCTCCCCGGCTGCGCCTGCCGCCTCTCCGCGCCTCCGCCCCCGCAGGACGCACGGGGAGCGAGGCCCGGCACTGCGCTG
>NW_006921848.1:344186-345060 GCF_000298275.1 Orycteropus afer afer | reverse complement strand
GGCGGGGCGAGGTCGCTCGGAGCCGCCCCCGCCGGATGCACAGCCGGCCTCTTGCGCCCACTTGTCCACGTGAGCGCCCCGCTGGCGACATTCTTACGCCCCCACCACCCTTACCAGTCCGAGCTGGGAACGGAGTTTCACAACCGTGCCCAGGAACACAAAGATACAGAAACTCACGGACGTGCAGACTCACTGAGACAACTATGCGGACTCCGGCGTCCCACAGCGGAGGGCCTCGCGGTGCAGTGTGTGAATGTTAGCAGTGAACCGGCAAAAGTTGGCAGAGGCTCAGGGTGTGTGGCCCTGCTGGAGCGTGCACTTAAGGGAGATTTGAGCGTGGGCCTAGCTCTACAAGAGTCCCTTAGCTATCCCGGTGCCCTTCTCCAGCTTAAAAAGGAATAATCTGAACCAGCCGGTTTGTGGAAACCCAGAGCTCCTCCATCCCTTCTTAGTGACATTGCCTAAATTTGGGAAAGGAAGTTCACACAGGAGTGGGGGCCACCTGCCTTCCTTGACTGGTCGCATTCTATTTTCTGAGGAGATGGAACTGCTCCTTGAGAATTGTGTGTGGCAAAGCTAGTATAGGGAGGTCAGGATACCCCTTCTGGGACCCCTATTAGGAGACATCACAGGGGATAGTCCAGCATAGTTGCAGGAGGCCCACGACCGAATTGACTCCCTATCAAGGCGCTAGAGGGAGGAGCGCCTTCAAGGAGTTAGGCCCCCTTCCCCAACCCACACCTCCTCCCCCTTTGTTTCTCCCAGTTCCATCTGGTTCCCATTCCGCTCCCGCCTACGGCTGGGAAGGCTGGAGGGGGGGGGCGGCTGGGGCTCTGAAGGCCCCGCCCAGCGGCCCAAGGCCCGGGTAAAAAGG
>NW_006921848.1:336331-343709 GCF_000298275.1 Orycteropus afer afer | reverse complement strand
CGCATCCTCTGCTCAAGGCGTCCCCCTCCCTCCCACCCGGGCCCCCTTGAGGAGGCGCTGAACCCCGGGATCCGGAGGGGGCCGGAGTCAACGTAAAGCAAGAAGGCGGGAACCTACTGGGCGCGAGTGCCTGGTCCCCGTCCAGGAAAGAAGACGGGGGAGGGGCGGTGGATCCTGAGGCCTCCAGTCTTCGGTCCTTGGGCGGGTCCCCCGCAGAAGGAGCGGAGGAGAGACAAAGCCCCCGGATTGCGTTTGATAGTGAAACTCCCGAGTGTTACGGTCTTTGTTTCTTTCTCAAGGTTGTCTTGAGGTTCAAATGAGAGAATACATAAGAAACTCTTCGTAAATTGTAAAACACTCAGCAGATTTAGGACGCTATGTAGCCCGTCTGTGCCTCTGTACCCTGAGCGCATGCATTTGTTTCTTTAGATTTGTGTATCTGTGTATCTTTCTAATTGGGTTTCTATCTGAGAGTCCTGTGTGTGAATTTAAATATATGTATTTTTAAAATCATTGACTTGTCAGGCCTCCTCGGAGGCCCAGAGCGCCCCCGCAGTGGGAGCTGCTGAGATGTCTGTTCCCTTCCCTCCCACTCCTGCCACCCCAACTCCCCTCCTACTCTCTTCCGTTGAGAACAAGGAATTTCCAGGCTTGAGAAAATGGAGAGACACAGAGACAGCGGCCGAGACCATGAAAAGCCATCGAAAAAACATAAAAGACACAGATGGGGGAAGGATGAGAAAAGGGGCTTGGAGACAAATACACACGTATCTTCATTTCTTTTCTCCAAGGTGTTACTTTTTTCACTCATTTGCCTTTCTCCCCCAATTTTTCCCGTGTTCCCAGAGGTCCATAGAGCAGAGCGACGTGTCCTGTTTAATCAATGATTAATTGTCTTTTAATCTGGTTTCTTCCATGAAGCTTTTCTTGTAAAACAAAGGGAAACAATGTTTCTAGTCCCAGTTTTCCAAGAAAAGGTTGGAAAGAAGGTGAAATGTGAGTGGAAGAGGAGTGAGGTAACCGAAACCCAGAGGTTGTCTTTCTTCGCCATGTGTAGATTTTCATCTAGCAGATTGCGCTGCTCACCCCACCCCTATGTTTTCACCAGGCCAATTCTGACTTTGAGGTTTCCAGCCTGGCTCAGATGTCACCTTCCTGGACCCCCGCCATGCGGCTAGGTATAATTCCTCCCACCGTGGCCTCCTGGCTTTTTGTACACATTGCAATTACAGTTGATTGTTTTACCATTAGACCGGAACCTCTCTAGGGGCAGATCCGGGATCTGGTGGGTCCTCTGAAATGAATGAATTGATAATGGCATTTATGGGCCTGAATAGCTTTGGAAAGATCAGTTGATTCTGATTTTGTTCCAGAAGGAGCTGAACCTTGACAAAACTGTTTAAGTGACGAAGTTTGTTTTCCATGTCTTTCCCTTTCTTGAAGTTCCAATGAATCTCACAAGTTTGGCTCCTTGGCCTTCTAAAATGTCCACTTTCTGGTAAATCAGTTCACACTCAGGGGCTGAAGGAGGAAGACTGAAACCCTTCCTGGTAATAAAAAGATATGACAAGTAAGTAATGATCCTCCTTATTTCTTGTACCAGTAATACATCAGAATATATAGTCTAAGGAGTGTTGCCCTTCCATTTGGTCATTTTACTAGTGCTTCACTTCTCAAATAATCCTAACCTTTACCTTTATGAAATTCAAACGCTAGTAGGGGAAATAGACATATAAACAAATAATTACAATATAATGCAATCATGGGGGTACAGTGACAGAAGTGTAAAGGGGCATGTGCTCCATTCTGCCTGCGGTTGTGGAGAACTGGTTTAGAGAGGCATCCCAGGGAGGTGATGATGTGGCCCAGGATTTTGAAGTATGACTAGATCTCCAGAAGGGACAGTCATGTCAGAGAGATCAGAATGTACAAATGCATAGAAGTATAAAACAGAATGATAGGTTTGAGAGACTTGAAATTGTTGCTCATTATTGCTGGAGGAAGGAGCTATGGTGGCTAACCTAAAGATTGGCAGTTTGAACTCACCTCTGGTAGCATAGTGGCTAAGACACTTGCCTGCTAACCAGACGGCTGGCGGTTCAAACCCACCAGCCACTCCTCGGAAGGAAGGTTGGGCAATCCTACTTCCGTAGTGATACTGCCTCGGAAACCCAAGGAGGGGTTGCTATGAGTCGGGTTTGACTCGACGGCACATAACAACAACAACAAATGGCTCACTGGGGACCTCTGGTAGCGTAGTGCCTAAGGCACTTGACTGCTAACCAGAAGGCTGGAGGATCAAACCCACCAGCCAGTCCTCGGAAGGAAGGTTGGGCAATCTACTTCCATAGTGATACTGCCTCGGAAACCCAAGGAGGGGTCGCTGTGAGTCGGTCCGACTCGATGGCACATAACAACAGCAACAGTGGCTCACTGAAAGACCTGTCCATCTGCTCTGTAAAGATTACATTCTAGAAACTCAGCAGTTCTTTGTCATGTAGGGGTAGCAATGAATTGAAAATCAACACAGCTGCACCTATAACAACATTGCTGGAGGAGGAGTGCTTAAAATGAGCTTAGGAAGGTGTACAAGTTCGTTTCATTGAGGATACTGTAGACCAGGCACTCAGATTACAGTGGCTGCAACAATGGACTCAAGAAGAGGATCATAAAGATGGCACAGGACTGGGCAACGCTGTGTTCATTGTATGTGGCGTCATCAGGAGGTGGAGCCGACTGGACAGCAGCTAACAACAGACCAGTGCTTCGTAAACTATGACAAATGATGGTAGCTTTTATTTATTTACTACAGATTTCAATCCATTGTTGTCTGCTGCTGTTGTTAGGTGCCTTGATTTGGTTCTGACTCATAGTGACCCTGTGTACAACAGAATGAAATACCGTCTAGTCCTGTGCCATTCTCACCATCGTTGCTATGTTTGAACCCACTGTTGCAATCACTGTGTCAGTCCATCTTGATGGTCTTTCTCTTTTTTGCTGACCCTCTACTTTACCAAGCGGGAGCTCTGGTGGCGTAGTGCCTAAGGCACTTGACTGCTAACCAGAAGGCTGGTGGTTCAAACCCACCAGCCACTCCTCGGAAGGAAAGTTGGGCAGTCTACTTCCGTAGTAGTGATACTGTCTCGGAAAACCAAGGAGGGGTCGCTATGAGTCAGGTCCGACTCAACAGCACATAACAACAACAACACTTTACCAAGCATAATATCCTCCAGGGACTGATAACATGTCCAAAATACATGAGCCAAAGTCTCCCCATCCTTCCTTCTAAGGAGCATTCTGGCTGTATTTCCTCCATGACAGATTTGTTAATTCTTCTGGCAGTGGATGGTATATTTAATATTCTTCACCAATACCATAATTCAAAGATATCAATGCTTCTGTGGTCTTCCTTACTCATTATTCAGCTTTCACATGCATATGAAGCAATTGAAAATACCATACCTTGAGTCAAGTGCACCATAGTCTTCAAAGTGACATCTTTGCTTTTGAATGTTTTCATAAGGTCTTTTGCAGCACATCTGCCCAATGCAATATATGTTGCTTGATTTCTTGCCTGCTGCTTCCATGGGGGTTGATTGTGGATCCAAGTAAAATGAAATCCTTGACAACTTCAGTCTTTTCTCCATTTATCATGATGCTGCTTATTGATTCAATTGTGAGGATTTTGGTTTTCTTTATTTTGAGGTGTAATCCATACTGAAAGCTGAAGTGTTTGCTTCATCAATAAGTGCTTCAAATCTTCTTCACTTTTAGCAAGCAAGGTTTTATCATCTGCATATTGCAGATTGTTAATGAGTCTTCCTCCACTCCTGATGTCATATTCTTCTTCATGTAGTCCAGCTACTAATTTTATAAAATATACCAAAATGAATTATTAGAAAAACGAAAGAGAAGCCCCATTTTCATTAGCTTCAATAAATACAAAATTATTCTGTGAAATTGCTATAATAGTTTTTAAATAGTTATACTCAATTTTTGATATTGTTTCATTGTTGATTGATAATGAAGTTTGAATAGCATTGTTACAATTATTTATTTCTTTAAACCTATGTTTTAGATCTCAACAGCACTTAACAACAACAGCACCTTTCAGATTGTACTAAGGAACCTGTTTTTGAATTGTGATGTTGGCAAAGAATACTGAAAACTAAAAGAATATTGACAATACCATGGACTGCCAGAAGAATGAACAAATCTGCCCTGGAAGAAGTGCAACTGGAATGCTCCTTGGAAGCGAGACTGGCCAGCCTTTGTCTCACCTACTTTGGTCGTTTTGTCAGAAGGGGCCATTCCCTAGAGAAGGATATCATGCTTGGTAAAGTAGAGGATCAGAGAAAAAGGGGAAGACCCTCAACAAGATGGATTGATATGGTGGCTGCAATGATGGGCTGAAGCATAGCATGGATTGTGAGGTTGGTACAGAACTGGGCAGTGTTTTGTTCTGTTGTGCATAGGATCACTGTGAGTTGGAGCTGACTCGACACCACCTAACAACAACAACAGGGACCCTGGACTTTATCTCGTGGACAAACTGTAGAGCCATGAGAGTTTGTAACATGGGAGTGCCATGGTCAGATCTGCATTTACAAACACCATTGAGGAAAGATTGTATGGGTGCAAAACCAGCGGAGAGGCCAGCTTGGAGGGCACTGAAGTGGTCCAAGTAAGAGATGGCAAAATGCTGGACTAACTCTCTGGCAGGGGGGATAGAGAGAAGAAGGCAGATTCAGATACCAGATGGTAAAATCGATAGGACTTGATGATGATGGAATGGCTGTAGGGTGAAAGAAGCTAGCAGCTAGGGGAAAGAAGAAGGAGCATTTAGAGTGACTTCCAAGTTTTTAGCTTGGGTGATTGAGTAAATGGAATGAAATATTCCTTCTCAAAACTTTGGAATTCTCTTCATGAACTATTCATAATCCACAATCCTAAATTTTATCCACAATTTCTAAATTCAAAGAGTTATGAAAAAAACTTTTAGTTAGGAAAAACCATAAAGATCCTGTAAAGAGTACAGCCAAAGAAAACTCAGTGGGGTGGTTCTGCTCTGTAACCTATGGGATCACCATCAAGTTAGAATTGATTTGATCACATCGTTTTTTTTTCAGTCTCAGACCCAGTTGAGATTGTTGCTTTGTATAGTGTATATTGTTGTTGTTAGGTGCTGTTGAGTTTGTTGTGACTCATAGCAACTCCATGTATTATAGAACAAAATGTTACCCAGTCCTGTGCTATCCTCCAAAGAGTAGGTGTGTTGCAGTCACTGTGTCAGTACATCTCATTGAGCATATTCCTCTTTTTCAATCACTCTCTACTTTACCAAACATGATGTCCTTCTCCAGGGCTTGGTCCTTATCCAAAATAAGCAAGACAGAGTATTGCCATCCTTGCTTCCAAGAAGCATTCTGACTGTACTTCTCCCAAGACAGATTTGTTCATTCTGGCAGTCCATGGTAAATTGAATATTCTTCACCAACACCATAATTCAAAGACATCAATTCTTTTTTGGACTTAGAAATTTAACATGGTACAAATATGCAAGGAGCTCTGGTAGCATAGTGCCTAAGGCACTTGACTGCTAACCAGAAGGCTGGAAGTTCAAACTCACCAGCCACTCCTTGGAAGGAAGGTTGGGCAATCTACTTCCGTAGTGATACTGCCTCGGAAACCCAAGGAGGGGTTGCTATGAGTTGGGGTCAACTCGACGGCACACAACAACAACAACACATATATGCAGTATATGAAATTTCTAAAATTCAAAAAATCCTGAATTCTGAAGCACATTTACTATCCAGATTGGCCACCCTATTTACCCATCAGTATTGGCCTGAGTTACTGTTGGCTATTTGCATAAATCAGCTCCACCTGCAGATAATGAATATTCATTTCAGTGTGTGCTATTGGCTTTGAAAACTATTCTGAAATAATGATTTTGAGCAGGCTCTGCATTATTAAAACAAGACTAAAAGCTTCTTGAATGACTACCTTGAAGTTAACAGCACTCACGTGGATGCTCAACTGTGAAGTGTTTATGGATAAGTTGTCTCATTACTGTACATCTTGTTTACATATTTTAATAGTCAGTGATCTTCTGGAATTAGTTTCCAAACATTCCACACCCCTATGCTGTGGCCTTTAGTCCAAACCAAAGATGGATCTCTGAATGGTAAGAATTTGGGGATAGAAAGCAGAATTTTAAAAAAATAGATTTTCATTTTTAGAACAGTTTTAGATTTACAGAAAAATTAAGATAGCACAGTGCTCGTAAATTACACATCCAGTTTTCTCATTTATTAATATTTTACATTAGTATGGTATATTTGCTACAATTTGTGAACTTTTAAAAAAAATTATTATTTTTATTGTGATGTGGGTGAAAGTTTACAGAGCAAATTCACTTTCCTTACAGCAGCTCACACACACTTTGTCTCATGACGTTGACTGCAATTTCCCACAATGCAACACCTCCCCTCCCACTTCCTCCTGATAGTTACCTCTCCCCTGTGTCGATCCCTCCATGCACTCCTGCCCCCAGAGCTGTCTCCCTGTGCATACACAACCCTACTATTCTCCCATGATTGATCTCTCCAAGGAGTGTATCTACCTAATGTAAATGATCAGCTCATATGCCTGTTTTTTGTTTGGCTGGAAGCCACAGGAGTAGGTGCAATTACATACCTGAAGGGCAGCTAGGGGCCATAGTCTCAGTGTGTGAACCAGTTTTCATATATTTAAAGCCCATAGTTTATTTAGATGTCCTTAGTTTTCCCCTAATGTCTTTTCCTGTTCTAGGATCCCATCCATGATACCACATTATATTTAGTTTTCAAGTCTCCTTAGACTCCTCTTGGCTGTGATGGTCTCTCAGACTTTCCTTGTTGTGGGGAATATTTTGTAGGATACCCCTCTGTTGGAATTTGTCTAATGTTTTTTATGAATAGATTGGGGTTATGAGTTTCTTTTTGGCGGGGTGAACCCACAGAGGTAAAGTGGTATTTTCATCAGAAGGTACCAAAGATGCATAGTATTAGTGTTATTTATCACTGTTGATATTGACCAATGACCATAGATCAGATGAGTTGTGGGATGACATCAAGAACATCAGACACAAAGAAAGTCAAAGGTCATTCAAAAGACAGGAAAAGAAGAGAAGACCAAAATGGATGTCAGGAGACTCTGAAACTTGCTCTTGAACTGAGAGTAGCTAAAGAGAATAAGAAATGATGAAGTAAAAAAGGTGAACATAAGATTTCAAAGGGCAGCTCAAGAGGACAAAGTATTATAATAAACCGTGCAAAGACTTGAGTTGGAAAATCAAAGGAGACAAACATGCTTGGCATTTCTTTTTTTTTTTTTT
>NW_006921848.1:328247-329469 GCF_000298275.1 Orycteropus afer afer | reverse complement strand
AAAAAAAAAAAAAAAGAACTGATGGCACTGAAGGAAGAGGTCCAAGCTGCATTGAAGGAATTGGCAAAAAAGAAGGCTCCATGAACTGGTGAAATACTCATTGAGATGCTTCGACAAACAGATGCAGCACTGGAGTCATTCACTAGTTTATGCCAAGAAATTTGGAAAACAGCTACGTAGCCAACCAACAGGAAGAGATAGATATTTATGCCTAATCCGAAGAAAAGTGATCTAACAGAATTCAGAAATTATTGAACAATATCATTAATATCACACACAAGTAAAATTTTGCTGAAGATAATTTAAAAATGGTTGCAGCAGGACATTGACAGGGAATCAACAGAAATTCAAACTGGATTCAGAAGAGGGCAGAGAATGAAGGATATTGTTGCTGATGTCAGATGGATCTTGGCTGACAGCAAAGAATACCTGTGTTTTATTGACTATTCAAAGGCATTTGATTGTGTGGATCATAACAAATTATGGATAACATTGCAAAGAATGGGAATTCCAGAACACTTAGTTGTGCTCATGAGGAACTTGTACATAGACCAAGAGACAGGTGTTTGAACAGAACAAGGGGTACTGCAGGGTTTAAAATCAGGAAAGGTGTGCATCAGAGTTGTATCCTTCTACCATACTTATCCAATGTGTAAACTGAGCAAATAATGCAAAAGCTGGACTATATGAAGAAGAACGCAGCATCAGGATTGGAGGAAGAACCATTAATAACCTGAAATAGGCAGATGACACAACCTTGCTTGCTAAAAGTGAAGAAGGCTTGAAGTGCTTACTGATAAAGATCCAAGACTTTTGATCTTTGATAAAGATCACAGCCGTTAGTAGGGATTGCAATTCCATAAAGAAAACAAAAATCCTCACAACTGGACCATTAAGCAACAGCATGATAAGTGGAGAAAAGATTGAAATTGTCAAGGATTTCATTTTACTTTGATACACAATCAATGCCTATGGAAGCAGCAGTCAAGAAATCAAACGACTTATTGCATTGAGAAAATCTGCTGCAAAGGAACTCTTTAAAATGTTTAAGAGCAAAGTGTTACTTTGAATACTAAGGTGCACCTGACCTTAGCCATGGTATTTTTAATTGCCTCATATACATGTCTGGTAGCATAGTGGCTAAGGCACTTGACTGCTAACCAGAAGGCTGACGGTTCAAACCCACCAGCCACTCCTCGGAAGGAAGATGGGGCAATCTACT
>NW_006921848.1:326203-327972 GCF_000298275.1 Orycteropus afer afer | reverse complement strand
ATTTGAATTGTGGTGTTGGTGAGAGATATTAAATATACCATGGACTCCCAGGAGAATGAACAAATCTGTCTTGGAAGAAATCGAGCCAGAATGCTGCTTGTTGTTGTTGTTGTTGCTGTTGTGTGCTGTCCAGTCGACCCCACTCATAGCCACCCCTCCTTGGGTTGCCGAGGCAGTATCACTATGGTCGTAGATTGCCCCATCTTCCTTCCGGAATGCTGTATAGAAGTGAGAATGGCCAGACTTTCTCTTTCATCCTTTGGTGATGTCAGAGGGGATCAATCGCTGGAGCAGGATATCATGCTGAGTAAAGTAGAGGGTCAGTGTAAAAGGGGAAGACGCTCAATGAGGTGGATTGACACAGTGACTGTGACAATGGGCCCAATTATGGCAAGGATTGTGAGGATGGTGCAGGCCTGGGCAGTGTTTCTGTTTTTCATAGGATTGCTATGAGTCGAAACTGACTTAATGGCATTTAACAAGAAGGTCATCTGAGAAATTTTGTGTGTGAGACATAGGATGACGATTGCAGCAGAGGTGGCCTAGACTTTTCTTTCAGGGGTGTGGTAGTTCAGGTTGTGTGTCAACTTGGTTGGGCATGGTTGAGTGGCTGGGCTGCTGGTGGTACTTATTCCCCATGATAAGACTGGTAATCAACTCTGTGGTGGGATTTACCTACCACAAGCAGATGAATAGCTGCTTTAAGGATGTGGTCTGCTTCCTGTATATAAGAAATAGCTTTGGGAATGGTCTCTAGCTTTTGGTATACTTGAATCCTGCATGTAGCCAAGTCATTGTTCAGCAGCCTGCTATGCTCTGCCGTGTTGTTTGATAACATCGGGACTGTGCCTTTTAATTTGTCGACCTTGGGCTTGTTAGTCTCAGCAGCCAGTAGCTACCTACGTGAAGAGATGTTTCTAGCTTCAGTGTGCCGGGAGCAAGAGGCAGAGATGAAGCCCAAGGTTGAGGGGCTTTCACTTAGTCTCTAGAGCCTGGCACTGTGAACTCAGACTTAAAGCCTCTGAAATCGTAAGAGAATAAACTGTTTGTTCGAGATATCCCATTTGTGGTATATTCTTGTCACAGTGGCACTAGGTAACCAAAACAAGGGGGATGAAATTTCTTCAGCCCATGGCTCCACTCCATTTGCTTGTTTAAAAATCACCTTGTTTTGAAAGCTTGAAACTTCCCCAGCAATTAGCTCTTTCCTGAATTTCCCTTTAAATCACTTGGCCCCATTGTCTCTGATCTTCATAACTGCACTGTTACTAACCATACTACAAAAGGGGCAAGCTGGGTTAATTGAGTGGCAGGGACTACCATGAATCCAATTCCAATCTGGAAGTGGACTTAGGCTTCACCTTCCCACATACGCTTTACTCATCATCACCCACTTTTTTTTTTCTTAATTGTGATTTGGGTGAAAGTTTACAGAGCAAATTCACTTTCCATACAGCAGTTCACATACACTTTGTCTGATGACATTGATGGTTTGCCCCAATCCAACACTTCCCTTCCCACTTCCTCCTGATAGTTAACTCTTCCCTATGTCCATCCCTCCGTGCACTCCTGCCCTCTGAAATGTCTCCCTGTGCATAAACAGCCCTTCTTTCTCCCATGATTTTTCTCTTCAAGGGATGTATCTACCTCAGGTACATGTTCAACTCTTATGCCTGTCTTTTATTTGGCTGGAAGCCACAGGTGTGGGTTCAATTCCAGACCTGAAGGGCAGCTAGGGACCATAGTCTCAGTGGTTCTACCAGGCTCTA
>NW_006921848.1:301615-325298 GCF_000298275.1 Orycteropus afer afer | reverse complement strand
TTCCATATATAAACTGTTCCTTGACTTTTACAATAATGGACTAATACAATATTTGTCCTTCTGTGATTGACTTATTTCACTCAGCATAATGTCCTCCAAGTGATTTTCAGATTCCATATTATTCTTTAGGGTTGCATAGTATTCCATTGTGTCATCACCCACTTTTGTGGCACTTTCTCTCTCACCCTAACCACTCAGAGTTAGGTCAGACTTCATCCCAAGCTACCCTGAGCCAGTTCAAAACATCCCTGGCTATCCGAGGCTAGGGTCAGGAGTCTGTACAACACTTGCACTTCAGACCAGCCAGGCACCCCTCCCCCCACCCCTAGGGTGAGGTCACAAGTTAGAAGGACTCTATCCTTCTTTGACTGCTCTGTGTAGATTTTTTCTGTCATTGTTATGGATTGAATTGTGTCCCTTAAAAATAAGTGTTGTAAATCCTAACTTCTATGCCTGTGGTGGACTATATGAAGAAGAGCATGACATCAGGATTGGAGGAAGACTCATTAACAATCTGCCATATGCAGACGACACAATATTGCTTGCTGGAAGTGAGGATGACTTGAAGCACTTACTGGTGAAGATTAGACTACAGTCTGCAGTATGGATAAAACTCAACGTAAAGAAAACAGAAATCCTCACAACTGGATCAATAAGCAGCCTCATGATAAATGAAGAAAAGATTGAAGTTGTCAAAGATTTCATATTACTTGGTTCCATAATCAACACCATTGGAAGCAGCAGTCAAGAAATCAGATGACGTATTGCGCTGGGCAAATCTGCTGCAAAAGATCTCTTTAAAGTGCTGAAGAGCGAAGATGCCTCTTTGAAGACTAAGGTGTGCCTAACCCAAGCCATGGTATTTTCAGTCACCTCATATGCATGTAAAAGATGGATGACGAGTAAGGAAGACCAAAGAAGAGTTAATGCTTTTGAGTTGTGGTGTTGGTGAAGAATACTGAAAGTCTCACAGACTGCCAGAAGAACTAACAAATCTGTCCTGGAAGAAGTACAGCTGGAATGCTCCTTGGAAGAAAGAATGGCCAGACTTCATCTCACCTACTTTGGTCATGTTGTCAGAAGGGATCATTCCCTAGAGAAGGATGTCATCATGCTTGGTAAAGTGGAGAGTCAATGAAAAAGGGGAAGGCCCTCAACGAGATGCATTGACACAGTTGCTGCAACAATGGGCTCAGGTGTAGCAAGGACTGTGAGGCTGGCACAGGACTGGACAGTGTTTTGTTCTGTTGTACACAGGGTTGCTGTGAGTCGGAGGCAACTCAAGGGCACCTGACAACAGCGACATGCCAGTGGTTATAATCCCATTTGGGAATGGGTTGTCTTTAATATGTTCATGGGACAGGATAAGTAGGGTGAGTTTTAAGTCAATCTCTTTTGAGATGTAAATGAAATTAAATAATCAAGGAAAGAAGCAAAGATTGAGAAAGATGCAAGCCAAGTCACTTGATGATCACCCAGGAACAGAGAAGCTCAAAAGAGACAGACTTTCTTCCAGAGATGATAGAGAAAGTCTTTCCCTAGAGCTGCTGCTCTGAATTCAGACTTCTAGCCTCCTAAACTGTGAGAAAAGAAATTTCTATTTGTTAAAGCCATTCAGTTTAAGTTAAGTCAGAGTCTCATTGTCCCTTTGTGGGTTTGTTAATTTTCTGTAACAGCTCATAAAATTCACAGAGACTATTGTCTGTATTTGGGAGCTCTGGTGGTATGGCGCCTAAGGCATTTGACTGCTAACCAGAAGGCTGGTGATTCAAACCCACCAGCCAGTCCTCGGAAGGAAGATTGGGCAATCCACTTCTATAAAGATACTGCCTCGGAAACCCAAGCAGGGGTTGCCATGAGTCGAACTGACTCCACAGCAGTGAGTTTTTTTTTTTTTTTTTTAATTGTCTATACTTAGGAGCTCTGGTGGCACAGTGCTTAAGGCAATTGACTACTAACCAGAAGGTTGGCAGTTCAAACCCACCAGCCACTCCTTGGACGGAAGACTGGGGAAATCCACTTCCACAAAGATTAACTGCCTTGGAAACCAATGGGGGTCACCATGAGTTGGAATCGACTCAACAGCAGTGGATTATCTATGCTCAAGGAACTCTGGTGGTGCAGTGTCTAAGGCACTTGACTACTAACCAGGAGGTTGGAGGTTCAAACCCACCATCTGCTCTGCAGAAGCAGACTGGGCAATCTTCTTCCATAGCCGCAGAAACCAAGTGGGTGTTGCTATGAGTCAGATATGACTTGATGGCAACTTTTTTTTTTAAGGGTTAGGGGCCATAGTCTCGGGGGTCTCACCAGGCTCTATCAGACCAGTAAGGCTAGTCTTTTTTTTTTTTTATGATTTTGAGTTTTGTTCCACATTTTCCTCTCCCTCTATCCAGAATCTCCTGCACTGATTCTTTTCTGAGTGGCTGACAGAAGTAGCCAGGCACCACCTAGTTCTCGTCTCATGGTCCACTGTTGTTGTTGTTGTTGTTATGTGCCGTCGAGTCGGCCCCGACTCATAGCGACCCCTCCCTGGGTTTCCGAGGCAGTATCACTACGGAAGTAGGATTGTTCAACCTTCCTTCCGAGGAGTGGCTGGTGGGTTTGAACCGCCAGCCTTCTGGTTAGCAGGCAAGTGCTTTAGCCACTATGCTACCAGAGCTCCTCCCTCGGAATAATTGTTTCCATGTGTCCTTGGTTTTCTTTATTCTTCTTTGATCTAGATTAGGAGAGAGCCATAGTTGCATCTAGGTGGCCTCTTGCAAGCTTTTAAAGGCCCCACTTGCTTCTCACCGAAGTAGGATGTAGAATAATGTTTTTGTGTAGAATGTTATGCCAACTGAGCTAGATGTCCCTGTGACTATGGTCCAAAGCCCACAGGTCCAACAACTGGCTCCATCAGCCACCTTCCTATATGAGGTTTGCTGCCAGGGTGGGGCTTATGCAGCCCCTACTTATTTGCACAATTTAAGTGTTGTCTGAGAGGCTCTAGTGGTAAAATGGATAACTGCTCAGCTGCTAACCTGAAAGAAAGGTTGGTGGTTCAAATCTACGAGCTGCTCTGTGGGAGAAGACCTGGTGATCTGCTCCCATAAAGATTGTTGTTGTTGTTGTTGTTGTTATGTGCCCTCGAGTCACCTAGAAATCCCTATGGGGTAGTTCTGCTTTGTCCACTAGGGCTAATAGCTATGCACCTGGGAATGGGAATAGACTCAACAAGTGTTACCTGACTATTTTAGAAAACACAGGTCAGCTTGATTGCTTTGGAATTCCAGAGGCTATTTTCAGGAGCTCTGGTAGCATAGTGCCTAAGGCATTTGACTCTTAACCAGAAGCCTGCCGGTTCAAACTCACCAGCCACTCCTCAGAAGGAAGGTTGGGCAATCTACTTCGGTAGTGATACTGCCTCAGAAACCCAAGGAGAAGTCACTATGAGTTGGGGAGAGGTCACTATGAGTTGGGGCCGACTCAATGGCACATAACAACAGCATTTTCCAGAAACCAGAGACAAAGGCCAAACCAAGTTCTTTGTCTCATACTACCCACCACAAGATCCTCTGAAAAATGCTTCCATTTCTGTTAACATTTGTTGTTGTTAGGTGCCACGGAGTCGATTCCTACTTATAGTGACCCTACTATTTACAACAGAATGAAACACTGCCTGGTCCTGGGCCATCCTCACAACTGTTGTTATATTTGAGCCCATTTATTGAGCACCTACTATTATTATATACAGCGGGAGAAAGGTAGTAGTCTGCTTCCATAAAGATTTACAGCCCTATGGGGCAGTTCTACTCTGTCCTATAGGGTAGCAAGGAGTTGGAATCAACTTGATGGCAGTGGGTTTGGCTTTTTGGTGTTATGCGCTAGGTGTTCTGCATGGCCCTCAGTATGTGAAGACATGTAATGGGAAGGGCCCTAATGCATAAAATAAACTCAAGCTTTGGGTCTATAAGACTTGGGTTTGAACCATTTCCCAATCCAATTAAATATAAGGCCTTGGGCAGGCTCCTTGGCCCATTTCAGACTTGGTTGCTTCTTAAATGGAGATAATCTTATTTGTCTCACAAAATGTGAGGAATAAAAAAACTTCTTAATCTTCACATTCATTTTGCTTCCAAAAAAAAAAAAAAAAAAGAAAGAATCCCTCTGATTACACTTTTATGTGATGCCTATAACATCTTATTTTTTTAAAAATGACAGCTTCAGAATAGATCTAAATGTAACTTTTCTAAAAGACAACAAAAAATACAGTGCAAAACATTTCCTCATTAAATACATTCATTTTGTGATCCACTGCAATAATGTTTCACATACATCTGGTGCAAAGAAATTTTTAAGTTGCATCATATTTAAAAACAAAATGAAACAAACAACTGGAAAAAAAAATAATTGAGAAAGGATGACTTCAACCACGTTAGCTGTTAAAATTCCAACAAAGAATTTTTTTTTCTCCAACAAAGCATTTTTTTCGTGTATATACAAAATGTTAGCATTCAAGAGTTTTAATTTCATTAAAGGTAATATTTTATATTTAAAAAGAAAACTAAATTACAGATGCACAAATAGCAAAAGTTTAATATACTGAAGACACTTTGTTGTTTCACTTACTATTGACTTAATGTCAATATTGGAGGCAATTTTTAAGGTTTTCATTTCCCTGTTATTTTAAATATTATTTTATTTGTCATTGTTGCTGAAACTATACACAACAGAACATACATCAACTCAACAAGTTCTACATGTACAATTCAGTAACCTTGATTACATTCTTCAAGTTGTGCAACCATTCTTATTCTCCTTTTCAGAGTTATTTTTCCCCCATTAACATAAACTCACTGCTCCCTAATCAAGGAAGCTAGTTTAATGGAAATGGAATAACCAGAACAGAAGTAATGAGAATTCCCATGCATTGTGAAGAATGTAACCAGTGTCACTGAGCAACCCATGAAGAAATTATTGATTGGGAACCTAAACTTGTGTGAACCTTTGCCAAAAACACAATGAAATATTATTAAAAAAAAAAAAAAGTTCCATAATGGTAGCCAGGTTTCTCTGGTCTTACTGCAAAGGAAGCAAGTGTTCATGGAGGCAATTAGCCACACATTCCATTTCTTCCTACTATTCCTGAGTCTTCTTTGAAGAGACCAACAGTTGTAACTTAAATGGCCACTTGCAAGATTTTAAGTCACCAGGCACTATTACAAAGCAGGAGATAGAACAGAAGCACTAACCACAATATTGGACCAATTGGCTGGGATGGGCTATGAAATCCATGATCCTAAACCTCCAGAGGAAAGAACCAAATTCCATGAGACGTTTGGTTGTGCATAAGCAACCTCAGCACCCAGCCTTTTTTTGCTGTAGTTGTTGTACATATATCTATTACACAACTTTGCCAATTCAACCTTTTACAGGTTGTTATGGATTGAATTGTGTCCCCAAAAAATATGTGTTGTAAATCCTGATCTCTATGCCTCTAGTTACAAAGTAAGCCTCTGAGTTACAAACATCTGACGTACTTACAAACAACTCATATGTGCCCTTTCAAACCAAAACCAAAGTCAGTGCCATCGAGTTGCTTCAGACTCGCAGCGACTCCCAGTGGGTTTCCGATACGGTAAATCTTTACAGAAGTACACTGCCCCATCTTCCTTCCTTGGAGCGGCTGGTGGCTTTGAAGCACCAACCTTCTGGTTAGCAGTCAAATGCCATAGGTACTGCGCCACCAAAGCTCCTTATTTGCCCTTTAATGTTATGTAAATTTACCCTCACTTTGAAACAATTGAACCAACCCTTCCAAAAAAAAAAAAAAAAAAAAGAAATACTCAAAAGTATTACTTCTCAGATCAGAGTGCTATAAAATTAAAAAAAAAAAAAAAGGAAAGAAAACACTGCCATGGAGTTGATTCTGACTCATAGGAACCCCTATAGGGGTTGGACTACTTGTTTCCATGAATCTTTGTTTTTCACCGTTCTTCTTTGCTCTGGATGAGGAGAGACCATCGTTGCATCTAGATGAGCACTTGCAAGCTTTTAAGATCCCAGTTGCAGGATGTGGAACAATGTTTTGTGTAGTATGTTATGCCAATTAAGCTTGATGTCTCTTGGAACTATGGTTCCAAGCCCACAGGTCCAACTACTCACTCCCTCTGGGTAGCTGGCTGTGGCCAAGAAGTGACTACAACTTTGTCCCTTGTCAGCTCTACTATATACCTGGACAGTTTTACAGAACATACTAATACACTTGTAGAAACATTGTCTGCCAACCTTATACATGGTCTTGGGCACACTCCCCCCTGCATAGACATACCTAATAGTTCAGCCTGTCCACCCATCTATTCACCCGTATACCCATGTTTGCCTTCACTGACAGTGCAATACTTTATGCGCAAAAGGGTTCATCTTTGTTGTCTGTACCTCCCATGCACCTCTGTCTTCCTCTTCCTCAATGCCTCTGTGTTGTTCAGTCACCTTTGGTATACTGCCCTTCTCTTCACCTATACCAATCCTTGTCTTTATCTGTCTAACAGTGTTCCCTCCCCTCCCTTTCCACCCCTGGTAACCAACAAAGAAAATTTCCTTCCATATGTAAACCTTTCCTTTAGTTTTTACAATAACGGACTAATACAATATTTGTCCTTCTGTGGTTGACTTATTTCACTCAGCATAATGTCCTCCAAGTTAATCCATGTTATGTGGTATTTTGCAAATTCTAGGTTATTAAAAACAGTAAACTTTTGTTCAGTTGTTTTTCCTTTTACTTAAAATAAGCTTCCAATATAACCAGTTTCAAATATATTGTTTCTGGATCAAACATAAGTATTCATACTTGCCAAAAATGTTATGCAATGGGTCCTTACCCTTTATGAAAAACATAAAACTGTTAAGGAGGGTTTC
This sequence comes from Orycteropus afer afer, assembly GCF_000298275.1. Taxonomy (NCBI): domain Eukaryota; kingdom Metazoa; phylum Chordata; class Mammalia; order Tubulidentata; family Orycteropodidae; genus Orycteropus; species Orycteropus afer. The sequence continues at coordinate 318,398 of NW_006921848.1, read as the reverse complement.
AAGTTTATTTTCAAATTCTGACTGGCTTCCAGTACTCCCTTACCAGTAGAAGTACTGTCAAAATACTACATATTTAGGATCAGATTTAATTGTCTGGTACAAGCATGAAACTCTTATTGATAGCTTTCCATTGCTGGCTTCCTAATAGACCAATAACAACAATAAGTAACTCAAGGAGCACGGGAGACAAGGACTACATTTTTAAACATTAATGTTTATGTCTGTAAAACAGTGACAACACAATTTTTTTAATGACTGCTGTTTTAAAGCATTTATAACTTTGGAGGTCCACACTTTATCAGCCGTCTTACTTTTTTTTAAAATTATCTTCAGGAAGACCTTATTCACAAAGATGTCAATTATAGGCTTGCCATAACAAAAAGATCGTGGTAGAGAGGAAAGAAAGAAAAACTGATGGAACTAGAGACGGTTTCCATGGCAACACAGGCAGTCCTCAGTGAACATCAGACTTCCAAAAAACTCCTTCTTGCCCTTCAACATTGTGTAAATTTGTCCTCACTTTGAAACCACTAAATCAACCCTTATTCGCAACAAATTCTTCAACACAATCACCTTCACTTGGTGCACGTGCAGCTTTTAAATCATTTCTGAAAAGGCTTCAAGCCTTTTTTCGCACTAAACCAAAAACCAACCCCACTCCCTTACCGAGTTGATTCGGACTCGAATCAAAGGACAGAGTAGAACTGCCCCAAGGGCTTCAAGGCTGTAAATCTTTACCGAAGCAGACTGCCTGATCTTTCTTGCGAGGAGCAGCTGGTGGGTTCCGACTGAAGACCTTTTGGTTAGCGGCCAAATGCTTTAACCAATGCACCACCAGAGCGCCTTTTCTTGCGCTTAAGGCTAAACAGGAACCTGGCTTTCGTTTATTTGCACTAAAAATATACTGCCATCAAGTCGATTCTCATAGTGACCCTTTAGGACAAAGTAGAGCTGCTCCATAAGGTTTACAAGGCTGTAATCTTTCCGGAAGCAGACTACTTCATCTGTCTCTAGCGGGACAGTTTCTAGTTAGCAGCCGAATGCTTTAAGCACTATGTCACCAGACCTCTAAAGTAAGGGTAAATGCACCTGTTCTGACTCAACTACAGATTTCACTTAAAAAACTTAAAGATACAGTTAGGAACTCAGTACTAACCCAGGGAAGGAGGGGCGAACTGCAGTATCAAGTTAGGTTCTGCTTTTCTATTGGTTAGCCTTACCATCAATCACCCCAGTTGTAAATAAACTGGAGACGGAAGCATGTTGTTAAGGGGTGGGATCTTCCTGTCGCCTTGCTAAAGTGAGACGCGTTTTCTAATAGGCTGAAAGGTGCCTCTTCCGCCCTCTCTCATCAGCTGCTAAGGCGCGGGATTCATAGGGTCCTCATAGGCCTGAGTACTCGAAGCTCCGCCCTTCCGATTGGGTGTTAGGGGGCGGGTCTTGCAGCTGATACGCTGCTGGCACTGCCTGTTCAGAGTTAGTTGCTGGGGAGAGGCACGTGAGGAGGAGGAGGCTTGAAGCGACTATGGCGGGAGGAATGAAAGTGGCAGTTTCGCTGGCAGTTGGTCCCGGGCCCTGGGGCTGGGGGTCCGGGGGCGGTGGGGCAGTGCGGCTGCTTCTGGTTCTCTCCGGCTGCTTGGTCTGCGGCGCAGGTACCGCCAGGGCAGCAACAGCCAGTGGGCTGGTGCCGATGGGTTATTTTTAGAAAAGTGGTAATTGACCTGCGGGCGTGGTCCGTTATTTTACCGACGGGCGGGCGTAGGCTAAGTGATGAAGAAGAAGGATCATCCTAGGCGAATGGGCCTTAGGACTGAGGGTCCGAGTCCTGAGGTGGTTTGAGGGAGATACTCAGAGTGGGGACGAGGTCCTGGAGCCTTATGACTGAGGCTGGGTGGGAGGCCTTGTTAAGGTGTGATATGGCCCTGGGGGTTGTGTAGTGCCGTCGAGTCCTCCTGATTAAAAGGAAGGAGACCCGGGCACCATTCCAGGCCGCTGGTGTTGACACAGGAAAGGGAGCATCCCATTCATCCAGCAAATTAGTAAACACCTTTTGAGCGTGTCCCGGCACGGATGGCGGGACAAATCGTTGTTGACAGGAATTCAGTGATTTTTATATGTCACTTGTTCTTGAAAGAGACTGACCCTATCTGCCCTAGACAACGAACCTAAAGTCATTATTAAATTCCCCTATTACAGAAAGATGCAAATGCTATTCGGCATAGGGTAGGTTTCTTCAAGCATAATTATTTGCTGTCTGTTGCTGGGGAATTGGCTTTGGACTGCAAAGAAATTTTTTTTTTTTTTCCTACTCTTAAAATCTAGAAAACCTGGAGTATGCTTCTACTGTTTTGTCGTTAAACTTACAACTGAAAAATAAATGAGATTTCCAGTTTTCCACTGGAGGGAGTTGAAACTCAGGAATAAAGAAATCTTATCTTGCAAACACATGCTCTGTGTGCTCTCACTTCTCCCTTTGGTTGTTTCCTATCTCATGCTGTCACTTGTATTATCCTTAGTTGCAGCTTTAAGGTAGTATCAGCATCCCTAGATCTAGTTCCAAACCATAGTGTCCTTTTAAAAAAAAAATTTTGTTTTTTTTTAATAGGAGGAGAAGAGATACCCAAGAAGGTATTGTCCAAAGACAGGGTCCAGAGTAACAGCTGAAGGGCTATTTATTATCAGGATGATCTAGGCCCAGATGGTTAACTTCTAAAATGAGGCCAGCAATACCTACCTTGAGGGTTGTAGAGATGAAATGAGAATATACTTGCACAAATACTGGCACATACATAGTAAGTGCTTAACCAGTAAGCAGTACCTTTCTCTTTTAAGTTTCTTTAATGAGGAGAGGAACAGAGACTTCGTGGCTTTGAGAAGGGTAAACTCATGAGTTTATATTTGTTTTGTGTGGCCTGATAAATCATATGGGTGACAGCTATAAAGGGCCAATCATGTAGTAGAGAAGAACTTTCTAAAAGTCAGAGGTACCCAAAGATGATGGCTGGAGTAGTTCATAAGACAGTAAGTTCTCTTCCCTGAAAGTTTTAAAGTCTGATTATGAAAATGACGTGTTTATTTTAGACTGTTTGAAAACTACAGTTAACTGTAAAGAAGTAGGAAAAAATTCAGTATGGTAAATTCGAAGGCAGTCCATTTTAGCACATTTTATTCTGGTCTTTTTTCATGTTTTTGTTATTTATTTCTTTTTTTAAATTGATAATATATTCATGCCTTTCAGTAATCCAGCTCCCTTCTCTGGTGACCACTAGCTGTTACCAGGGGTAGTTTTTTTTTACTTGATTTTCCAACACAAGAATTTCCCGCTACCATTTGAAATTCTTTGTAAGTAATACTTTTGCTACATTCCATTGTATGGACAGACCATTATTTACTTAATGCTTTCCCCATTGTTGGTTGAATATCTGGTGTTTCTAGTTTTTCATTGTTGTTGGTAACATCTTGTGAACTTTTTTGTGTATAAATATTTTATTACATTAGGATTTTTTTAAAGGTAGATTTTTAGAAATGAAAATCAAATTATATATCAAAAGGTAAAATATACTTAAGATCCTTGGAACATCTTACTAAAATGCTTTCCTAAAAAGGTGTGCCAATTTACAACCCACTCGGCAATGTTTGACTGATTGGAATTGTTAAGTGCTGTTAACTGGGTTCTGACTCAACTGCCCTATACAACAGAGTGAAACTCTGCCTGGTCCTGCACCGTCTCACAGTCGTTGCTGCTTGAGCCCATTGTTGCAGCCACTGTGTCAATCCATCTCGTTGAGGGTCTTCCTCTTTTTTGCTGACCCTCTGTCAAGCATGATACCCTTCTCCAGGGACTGGTCCCTCTTGGTAACATGTCCAAAGTAATGTGAGATGAAGTCTCACCATCCTTTCATTCTGGCTATATTTCTTTCAAGACAGATTTATTCTTTCTTCTCGTTGTTGTTGTTGTTATGTGCCGTCGAGTCGGGCCCGATTCATAGCGACCCCTCAGGTTTCCGAGGCAGTATCACTACGGAAGTAGGATTGCCCAACCTTCCTTCCGAGGAGTGGCTGGTGGGTTTGAACCGCCAGCCTTCTGGTTAGCAGGCAAGTATCTTAGCCACTATGCTACCAGAGCTCCCTTTCTTCTCGTAGTCTATGGTATATTTAATATTCTCCAAAGCCATAATTCAAAGGCATCAATTCTTCTCAGGTCTTCCTTGTTCATTGTTCATCTTTCACATACATATGAGGCTACTGAAAATAGATGACTTGGGTCAGGTGCACTGTAGTCCTCAAAGTGACATCTTTGCTTTTGAACATTTTCGTGAAGTCTTTTGCGGATTTGCCCAGTGCAATATGTTGTTTGGTGCCATGGGCATTGATTGTGGATCCAAGTACAATGAAATCCTTGACAACTTCAGTCTTTTCTCGTTGATCATGAATGATGTTGCTTATTGGCCCATTTGTGAGGATATACTGAAGGTTGTGTGGTCTTTGATCTTCATCAGTGAACACCTCAAGTCTTCTTCACTTTCAGCAAGCAATGCTGTATGACCTGTATATTGCAGGTTGCTAGTAGTTCTTACTCTAATCCTGATGCTGCATTCTTCATATAGGCCAGCTTCTGGATTGTTTGCGTAGCCTACAGATAGATTGGATAAGTATGGCGAAGGGATACAACCCTGACACACACCTTTCGTGTAACATTTTTGTTAACTAGATAGAGAGCGATTTGATAGATGGCAGATGCAAAGTATGGCATTTTATTATGATTACTATTTATTGGGAATTCTGTATATTTAAAAAATAAATTTGAGTTTTTTTTTTTGTAAATTAAGGATATGTATTATAATGTATTTATTTATTGTAGAACTATTCCTTAATTTGTTTGCCCCTTTTTGATTTTTAATGTTGTTGTTAGGTGCTGTTGGGTTTTAATAGATTTATAATTTTTATGTGTTCACTTGATTTTTTTTTAGTTTTTTTCGTTGCTTTTATACTGAGACTACTTCAATATTGAATTGATATTTTAGTTTTTTTTAGCACAAAAATTCTCTTTGTATGATTTAATTTTTTCCATTTTACTTTTTAAGTTGTCTACAATTCATGTTAGAATTTGGTGTCAGGTGAGGATCTGGCTAATATCTTGCAGACAACCAGCTAATGGTCCCAGCATCCCACTGAGTAATCTTTTGCTAAACTCATTGATTTGAGATGCTAGTTTTTAAGGAGTCTTTAAGTATGAACTGATCACCACTTCATAGACGTGCATAGAGGCTATTTAAGAATTAGAAGAGGTTGTTTTTCAAGACATTTTAGGGTCCCCTCCAGCACTAGATGTTAAATGATCAGTATTTGTTGAGTGAAAAGTCAGTTTGTAATGATTATAAGTAAATGCGAAGTTATTAGCTTTTGAATAACTGCTTTATAGGTGTGAAAATTAAGGTTGTGTGCCATATATGATGTAGTTACCCCTGTAATGAGACCTGATATAATGTAATCATTTCCATGATGAGATGTGCTACTATCAGCCAGTCCGTTGAAAGGGAGTTTTCTCAGGGGTGTGGCCTGCTTCCAGTGTATATGGACAAGCTCTGGGAAAGGTCTCTGCCTTATTGCTTGGGATTCTGCATCTGGCTTGTCATCCTCTGGGCTTGAACCAGTGGCCTGCTGTATTGCCTGCCTTGGGATTGTTGCCTTCGCAGTCTGTGAACCCAACATCTTGTCATTGTATCTGTTCATCTTGGATTTGTCAGCCTCTGAAGCCAGAAGCTTGCTGTATTGCATGCTGGTCTTGGATTCGTCTGCCCCTGCAGCTAAGTCAGGAGAAGGCTCCAGCTTGACATTTGACCCACAGACTGGGGACTTGCCAGCCTCTACGACTGCGTGAGCTGTTTCCTTGACATATCTAGCTGTCTGTCTGTCTGTCTATCTTATCTATTTACCTACCTATCTATCTCTACCTCTCTATCCTTTCTCTCCATGTATGTACAGGCTTCACTGGTTTTGCTTCTCTAGAGAACCCAGCCTAAAACAGTAGGTAAATACAGTAAGCAAGTTGTGATTCACTAAATGCCCAGAAGGTGTTTTTCCAGAAGAGCTAGATCTCTGGCCTTAGAAGCTGTTATTCTGATTGTTTAATTTATTTTGGTTTTTAACACACTGGTGAACTCACTTTGGGGAGTGGAAAACAGTCATATATATTATTTTGCCATGGGAGGCACAAGATACTAACATGAATATTTTTGATGAATTGTATATATTTTAGACTATGTACTTTAATTCTGTTTCTAAAAGTTTAAGCTACAGGTGACGTGGTGATTATTTCCACAGATCATACTTCTCAGGCTGAATTCATCCCCGCCTCAATGAATTTCCAAAGATGTGGCTGGCCAAGGTGCTGATTTTCATGGAAGGTTTTTGGTTAAGAGGCTTTTCTTTTCTTTCTTTCTTTCTTTCTTTCTTTTTTTTTTTTAAAGCATTCTTTCCCTTGAATGGTATGGGATTCTGGAAAAGAAAGAACTAGAGTTAAAAAGATGTTAAATTTGACATTGCTTTTTAGAGATAGTTTTCTTACCTTAGCAAAATGATTATGTGGAATGTTTAAGTTAGTTTAGATACAATGATGCCTTCCATCTCTTGGCTTTCAGATGGCCAAAAACATGGCTTGTATCTTACTACCTTCTACTACTATAATGGGTTAAAAAAGGTGTAGTGCTCCATTACTTGGTGCTATGGGAGAGAGAAAGGGTTAATGTGAATCTCGCATTAGTTTTATTTAGCAAATTTATGTGTTTACTTGGGGTTTGGGAAATAGACTAGGTATCTTTTAAGGAAGCAATAGGTTTTTGTTTAACATCTTTTTTCTGGTAATGCTTCCCATTGTTTTTGTAAGCCTCAGTGAATTTGTAAATGCAGTGTTTTTAAGTTTCACATAACCTTACTCTTCATTCTCCACAAGAAACTAAACTCTTGATCCATATTTGTGAGTGAGTATTCTTTTCAGTGGAGTCCCTGTGTGGTCCAGATGGTTAACACACTTGCAGCTAACGGAAAGGTTGGTGGTTTGAGGCCACCCAGAGATGCCTCAGAAGAAAGGCCTAGAGATCTGCTTCTGAAAAATCAGCCATTGAAAACTCCGTGGCGCTCAGTCCTATTCTGACACGACAGGGTTTGCCATGAGTGGGAACCAGGCCCACACAGCTGGTGTAGTTTTTTGGTTATTCTTTTCAGTGGATTTGTAGACTTGTTAGTGAGACGTGGTCAACAGGGTTTTGAAATGGTTTTATTTTAGGAAAGATAGGCTTGGAGAAAATCCTAAGTACTATTAGATTAAATCCTAGTATGAAATTTATAGTGTATCAAGATTGAATTTTATAAAACTCTGAGGTAAAATTCATATATGATAAAGTTTACCCCATAAAAGTGTATAGTTCTGTGGTTTTTAATATAGTCACAAGGTTGTACATCATCTGCTAACCCAGTGCTGTTGAATTGATTCTGATTCATAGTGACCCTAAAGGACAGAGTAGAACTGCCCCATAGGGTTTCCAAGGCTGTAAATCTTTATGGAAGCAGACTGCCTGAACTTTTTCCTGTGGAGTGGCTGGTAGGTTTACACCACTGACCTTTTGGAGCACCAAAGCTCCCTGTACACTCATCACAACTATCTAATTCCAGCACATTTTCAACTCCTCAAAAAGTAACCCTGGACCCATTAGCAGTCACTTCACATTACCGTCTCCTTCCAGCCCCTGGCGACGATTAATCTGCTTTGTGATTTGTCTTTTCTGGATATCTCATATAAATAGAATCATACAATATGTGGCCTTTTGTGTTTGACTTCTTTCATGGAGCATAATGTTTTTAGGGTTCATCCATAAACTAAACCAAACCAAATGCACTGCCGTAGAGTTGTATCTGACTCATAACGACCCCTCCTTGGGTTTCTGAGGCAGTGTCACTACGGCAGTAGATTGAGCAACCTTCCTCCCGAGGAGTAGCTGGTGGGTTTGAACCTCCAGCCTTCTGGTTAGCAGTCAAATGGCTTAGGCACTATGCTACCAGAGCTCATGTTGTAGCATATATCAGTACTTCATTCTTTTTTGTGGCAGAATCATATTCCTTTGTATGGATATACCACATTTTATCTATCCCTTCATTTGTTAATAGACATTTGGGTTGTTGCCACTTTTTGACTGTTACAGATAGTGCTGATACTAATATTTGTTAACAAGTTTTTGTGTGGACATATGTTTTCAATTCTCTTGGGTGGAATCCTCTAGAAGTGGAATTGCTGGATCATTTGGGGTAACTGTGTGTTTAACTTTTTAAGGGACTTTCATACTATTTTCCAAAGTGACTGCACTATTTTACAATCCTATCAACAATGGATGAGGGTTACAGATTCTCCACATCTTAGTAACACTTCTTATTTTAGCCCTTTTAATTGTAGCCATCCAAATAGGTGTTGAGAGTTTCAACAAATGGTTGCAATGCAAGAAGCACTCATTTGTCTATGCCAGGAAATTTGGAAGACAGTTACCTGACCACCTGACTAGAAGAGATCTATATTTGTGCCCATGCCAAAGAAAGGTGATACAGCAGAATGTGGAAGTTACTGAACAATATCATTGATAACACGTGGAAGCAAAATTTCACTGAAGGTAATTCAAAATTGGTTGCAGCAGGACCTCAGTAGGGAACTGCCAGAAGTTCAAGCAGAATTCAGAAGGGGAAGTGGAACAAGGGTATTCTAATGTTAGATGGATCGTGGCTGAAAGTAGAGAATACCAGAAAGATGTTTCCTTGTGTTTTATTGACTATGCAAAGGCATTTGACTGTGTGGATCATAACAAATTATGGATAACATTGTGAAGAATGAGAATTCCAGAGTGCTTAATTGTGCTCATGCAGAAACTGTACATATACCAAGAGGCAGTCGTTTGAACAGGACAAGGGGATATGCTTGGTTTAAAATCAGGAAAAGTGTGTAACAGGTTTGTATCTTTTCACCATAGTTACTCAGTCTGTATGGTGAAAAAATAATCCAGAAGCAAGACTCTTTGAAGAAGAATGTGGTATTAGGATTAGAGGAAGACTCATTAACAACCTGCAATATGCAGATGACACAACCTTGCTTGTGTCAAGAAGACTTGCAGTACTTAATGATGAAGATCAAAGACTACAGCCTTTAGAATGGATTACCCCTAAACATAAAACGAAAACTAAAACCTCACAACTAGACCTCACAACTAAGCAGCATGATAAATGGAGAGAAGATTAAAGTTGTCAAGGATTTCATTTTACTTGGAACCACAATCAGTGCCCCTGGAAGCAGCAGTCAAGAAATTAAACGATAGGCAAATCTGCTGTAAAAGACTTCTTTAAAGTGTTTTAAAGCAAAGATGTTACTTTGAGGACTGAAGTATGCCTGATCCAAGCCATGGTATTTTTAGTCTCATATGCATGCAAAAACCAAACAATGAGTAAGGAAGACAGAGAATTGATGCCTTTGAATTATGGTGTTAGAAAAGTATGTTAAATATGTGATGGACTGTGAGAAGAATGACCAAGTATGTCTTGGAAGAAGTGCAGCTAGAATGTTACTTAGAAGCAAGGAGGGCAAGACTTCATCTCTTGTACTGTGGACATGCTGTCAGGAGGGAACAGTCCCTGGAGAAGGACATCATGCTTGGTAAAGTAGAGCATCATCAGAAAAGAGGAATGAATCGATGAGAGGGATTGACACCGTGGCTGCAACAGTGGGCTCAGACATAGCAAGACTGATGGTGCAAGAGCAGGCGTGTTATGTTCTGTTGTACATAGCGCTGGTTGTGAGGCTGGCACAAGACTGGGCATTGTTACATTCTGTTGTACATAAGGTCAGTGTGAGTGGAAACTGAAGGTACTTGTGGTAATTAATGTGTTACCTTGCCTGGGCTTGGTTTTGAGTGGCTGGGCAACTGGATGTTGTGATTTCCTGTGATGAGACTGGTAATCAACTCAATGGTGAAAACTGCTATGAGGAGCTGAGTAGCAGCCTTAGGGATGTGGTCTTCCAGTATATAAGAAGACACTTTGAGAAAGGTCTTGAGCTTCTTGGCATGCTTGGATCATGCATTTGGCTGAGTCATCAGTGAGTGGCTTGCCATGTTGCCTCCTGGTCTTGGGACTGTTTCTGGACTTGAACTGGTAGCCTGCCATGTTGCTTAATAATCTTGGGACTGTGCCATTTTACTTGTTGACCTTAGGTTTGTCAGTCGCAGCAGCTAGCAGCTGCCTGAGTCAAGAGAAGCCTTCATTATCAGTAGGCCAGAAGCAAGAGGGAGAGCTGAAGCCCAAGGTCAAGGGGTCTTCACCCAGCCTCTAGAACTGGCACTTTGAACTCAGACTTCTAGCCTCCCAATCTGTAGGAGAATAAATCCATGTTTGTTCAAGCCACACACTTTGTGATCTTTTCTGTTAGAGCAGCACTGTTGTTGTTATGTGCCGATGAGTCGGACCCGACTCATAGCGACCCCTCCTTGGGTTTCCGTGGCAGTATCACTACAGAAGTAGATTGTTCCATCTTCCTTCTGAGGAGTGGCTAGTGGATTTGAACCGCCAGTTCTGGTTAGCAGTCAAGTACCTTAGCCACTATGCTATCAGAGCTCCCAGAGCAGCACTAGAGGACCAAAACAGTACCTAACAATAACAATAGTAGGTGTGAAGTGTTATCTTGTGAGTTTGATTTGCATCTCCCTAGTAACTAATAAGGAGGTCTGGTAGGTAGTGCTTAAGGCATTTGACTGCTAACCAGAAGGCTGGCGGTTCAAATCTACCAGCCACTCCTTGGAGGGAAGATTGGGCAATCTACTTCCATAGTGATATACCTCCTTGGAAACCCAAGGAGGGGTCACTATGAGTTGGATCTGACTCGATGGCAGTGAGTTTGGTTTTTTTGGTTTAGTGACTAATAATGTCAGTGATATTGCTTGTTGGCTCTTAGTATATCTTTGGAAAAAATGTCTATTCAAATTACCTGCCCATTTTCCATAGTGATCCCGCCTTGGAAACCCAAGGAGGGATCACTATGAGTTGGATCTGACTTGATGGCAGTGAGTTTGGTTTTTTTGGTTTAGTGACTAATAATGTCAGTGATATTGCTTGTTGGCTGTGTGTATATCTTTGAAGAAATGTCTATTCAAATTATCTGCCCATTTTTTAATTGGGTTTTCTTTATTGTTGGGGTGTAAGTTTTTTTTTTTTTTTTTTTAAATACATTCTGGGTACTAGACCTTTATCAGATACATAATTTGCAAATGTTTTCTCCCATTTGTGGCTCATCTTTTCACTTTCTTGACAGTGTCCTTTGAAGTGTGAACATTTTTCAATTTTGATGATATCCAATTTATTTCTTCTTTGTCGGCTTATATTTTTGTTGTCATAGCTGAGAAACCATTGCCTAATCTGAGGTTACAAAGATTTACACCTATTTTTTTTTTTTTTTTAAACAATGACAATATTTATTGTGTTCATTAAACTGCTTTTTGGGCAGGGCACAGAGCTGATAGTTTGTAACCGCTCCACACAGTGTCGTCTACCTAAGACTGGAATTGTCTGAAGCCTTGCTTACTCTATGTCTGACATTTGATGCTGGCTGTTGGCTTGGGGTCTTGATTCCTCTCTGCATGAACCTCTCCATGTGCTGTCTGTGTGTGCTAGTTTGGGCATTAAATAAAAGAGACACACAGGGTAAGGTCTGGGAGGGTTCCCAATACAGAGCTGCCATGCACCAAAAAGGGAAGTGCTACCCTCTTATGATAGTTGGAGCTGTGTGTCAACTTGGCTGGACCACAGTTCTGTGTGGTTTAAGCTGTTGTGATGTGGGTTGTTCCCATGATGGGATCAGATGTATATATTTTGAGGAGCCAACCCATTGAAAGGGAGTTTCCCTAGGGGTGTGGCCTGTTTCCAATATGTTTATGGACATCCTGGGAAAAGAGATACTCTCTGTGGATCGGGATTCTGTTGTGCTGCCTACAACGGTCTGTGAGCGAACAATCCACCATTTGGGCTGGAGATCTTGGATTCATCATTCATTGGAGTCAACAGCCAGTATACTGCCTGCCAACCTTGAGCTCTCTTCAGCCCCTGCAGCTGTGTGAGTCGGGAAAAGCCTCCAGCTTGACGTTTGATCCAAGAACTTCGGACTTGCCAGCTTCTATAAGTGTGTGAGCCATTTTCCTAAGATAAATTTCTCTTTCTCTCTCTCTCTCTAAGCTTTACTTGTTTTGTTTCTCTAGAGAACCCAGTCTAACACACCTTCCATCTGCACTATATCTTTTACCAGTTAGGAAGTCCCACACTTATGATTTTTTAAATAAGCATTTTGTAGTTTTAGCTCTTACATTTAGGTTCAAGATGAAATTTAACTTTAAAATTTGTCTTAGCTTCACTGTCTTAGGCTGGGTTCTCTAGAGAACCAAAACCAATGAAGATTATATATAGTTACATATAGAGAAATTTATCCCAAGGAAATGGCTCATGCAGTTGTAGAGACTGGCAAGTCCTAAGTCCATGGGACACATATCAAGCTAGACGCTTCTCCTGACTCATGCAGCTGCAGGGGCTGATGGACCCAAGATCAGCATGCAGTGCAGCAGGCTGCTGGTTTCTGAGGCTGACAAATCTAAGACTTGCAGGTAAAATGGCAAATTGTTGGCTCACAGGCTGTGAAGGCAACAATCCCAAAATTGATAGGCAATACGACAGGCCACTGGTTCAAATCCAGGAACTGGAGATCATGATGAGCCAGATGAAGGATCCAAATCCAGCAGAAAGCAAGAGAGTTTTCCCAGTATGTTTGTGTGTGTGTGTGTGTGCGTGTGCGTGTGTGTATTGGAAGCAGGCCACCTTCTTGAGGAAACTCCCTTTTAGCTAATTGGCTGCTTATATAGCACATCTCATCATGGAGGTGATTACATTCTGTCAGATCTCATCACAACATTGTAACTGCTAAACCACTGAGAATGATGGCCCAGCCAAGCTGACACACAACTATCACATTCACCCTAAAACCATTTTCACTGGTGGGTATCAGTGCCATTATGTAGTTTTGACTTTCTGAAAATTGGTTGAAGTTTGTTTTGATTTTATTTAGTTTGTTTAGATCCACCCATCTTTAAACTCAGAACCAGAGTGGTAACTAAATTTCCCATTAACAGTAGCACTTAAGTTGCTGAGCATGATATAGAACTCAAGGAAGAAGTTATTTAAACGTTTTGGGATAAAGAAAGTGGCTTGGGCAAACTTGGGTGGGAAGGTTCAGAAGAGCGGTCACTTTGAAACCTTAAATTAACTGACATTGAATAGAGACTTCTGTGGGGAGAATAGTCTGTTTTGTTAAGAACAAAGAGATTGTATATAATCATTGGTTACTCTTAAAATTTGAAATGAAACAAAATAGCTGGAAAAAAGCCACTTTGCAATGTTTTTGAAGTCTTTCAAAGTACTATATATACCAAAACTATGCCAACTCGGTTAGTCCCACCTAGAAGGGGATGGAGAAAATCAACAGATGGACTTAATATTTAGCTCTGTCTTAAAAGAGAGGCAAGGAGCTCTGGTGGCACAGTTCCTAAGGCATCTGACAGCTCACCAGAAAGCTGGAGGTTCAAACCTACCAGCCACTCTGCAGAAGGAAGGCTGGGCAATCTATTTCCATAAAGACTGATTACCTCAGAAACCCAATGGGGGTTACTATGAATCAGAATTGACTCGATGATAGTGGTTTTGTTTTTTAAAAGGGAGGCAAAGTATATAATGGTTAAAACCACAGTCTCAGTTAAATTACTTCCTAGCTGTGCAATTTTGGGCAAATCACTTAATCTTTTTACAGTTAGTTTCCTCATTTGTAAAATAGGGCTTATGAGAGTGCCTGCCTCACAAGATTGTTGGCAGTATTAAATGAGAAGTCAAATGCAAGGTACTCAGCAGACTGGCTGTCAAAATAAACAATAGCATTTATTATTACCTATTCTGGGTTAATGAGTATAATATTTAGTTAATTAAATTTGGCAGACATAAGACTCTGCCTTATTCCTTCTCTTCTCTCATCTTAGTTTCCTTCTTATTTCTTAGTTCAGCTAACATTTCAACTCCTAAGTTGGAATATGGCCTTTAAAAAAAGTGGTTAGTTTATTTCTTTTTATGAAATGAATGATAGTTCTTAGCTTGCTATGCTATGTTACACTTAATTCTTGTTTCCTTTCTTTGCATAAAGCTGGAACTGGTATACATATGGTCATGCTTCAGGAATCCAAAGTTTATTATAGTACCAGCCAACAGTTCTGTTATAAAAACGTGCTTGTCCCAAAGTGGCATGATATATGGACACGGATACAGGTAAGGGCCTCGAGGCACTGGCAGGAGCAGTTTCTGTGACTGTCTGTCTGTGATTAGTTAGTATGTTGACACGTTTTTCTCCTTCACACATAATAAAAAACATGTTGCTAACATCTTTGTTGGGGAGCTCTGGTAGCATAGTGGCTAAGGCACTTGACTGCTAACCAGAAGGCAGGCGGCCGACTCAACGGCAAACAACAACAACAACAACAACAACATCTTTGTTGGGGTTGAGATCGTCCTGGAGTGTGTTTTCGTCAATAAGCACTTGTGTCTACTTTGTGTTCTGGTTCTGCTCCCTGAAGTACTTACAGTCTTCTGAATTTCTAAGCAGACTCTGTGGTAAACTTCTCCTTTTCCCTAGGAAGCTGCTCTCTTTCCTCCCTGCTTGACTTTTTCCAACACAACATACCCTCTCTCTTCTCTTTCAAGGTCTTATACCTTCTTTGGGCTGGAAACTGTTGAGTGCCTACCAGGATGTAAACTCCTTTGACTCTGTTCCTTGTCTATTTAGATTCTACACAAGATGTTTCATAAACCCCCCGAGCTGAAGTCATCTCTCAATAGAATGACTTTGATCTCATTTATTTCATAACACTGTTAAGTCACCTGGCCAGCAGGCGTGTCTGGCTCTAGTAGTGATTGAACAAAATGAGTCCTTTTGGAACTGTTGCTGCTGCTATGAGCATGGCTACTGATAAAACATTTGTTGTTCACATCAAGAATACATGAACTTTTTTTTTCTTTTTCTTTTGTATTGTCTGATATAAAAATCATACTCCATCTGGGGCACATTATAACCAGCATTTACCCATAATCAGTAATTGGTGACAATGGGTTGAGCTTCTCAGCCTGTCATTGCGGGAAACATTTTCAGTTTTCTGGGACTGTTATGCCTGGCAATTTTCTTCCAATTCTAGAGCCTTGCTTTGTCTGATTTCTCATAAATACTGTATTGATAATTCTTTCAGCTGGGAAGTCTTTTCTTTGCTGTTGTTGGCTATGCTCTGGTCTAATAGTAGATTCAGCTCATGTTAACAAGACAGCCTAACACCTGCCTCTCTGTGCCAGGTGCAGTGTTATTTGTGCCCAATTACCTTTTAGCCACTACATTTCTGTATTTCTGTTAAGCCTTGTGGTAGACTGGCACTAACACTGATTTAACTATTTACTCTAAGATTAATTTTTTTAAAGATTATATTTGTGGAAATTTAGAATTCCTACTTCCTTCTTTCTCATCCCAGTTTTACTTGTTTTACAGATCCGAGTAAATAGTTCCAAATTGGTACGAGTCACCCAGGTGGAGAGTGAGGAGAAACTGAAGGAGCTGGAGCAGTTCAGTGTCTGGAACTTTTTTTCCTCTTTTTTGAAAGAGAAGCTGAATGACACCTATGTTAATGTGGGTCTGTACAGCACAAAAACCTGCTTCAAAGTTGAGATTCTGGAGAAGGACACACACTACAGTGTAATTGTGATCCGGAGTAAGTTTTGCCTCTGTTTGTCTGATGGATTCTGTAGTGAGAAGGGACCGGGCTTTAGCAGGTCCAATTAGTGAGCCGGAAAAGTCAGCTCAAAACAGCTTCATTTTGGTTCTGATTGTAATCCTGAGTACACCACTGCCCTACACAGTGCAGGGAGGCTCCATAAGACGCTTTAGGTCTTGAATCAAGACTTCCCCTAGGTCATTCTGAGTATTCCCATACCGGGAACTGTGAAGACGTACACTCCTAGTACTGCCACGGGCTGATGCTCTTGAGAGTAAATCAGACTGATGTGTTCCTGCCTTCTGGGCCCTTCCAGACAAAGGTGGCTGTCCTGACATGTACAGGCCTACATTGGAAGACTGAATGGTTAAACAGTAACAATAAAGGTAAAATTGACTATTAATAACTTCAAAAATAAATAAAGAGGAAGACCACAGCAACTTAGGTTTATTCGATGGGCTGGGAGAAGTTTTCCCTTCTCTGAACATGTCTGAGAAACTTTCACAGAGGGGTCGGTTATTGTCCTGTTGAATTCTCTCTGACTTTTGGCTTTTCCTTGGTTACTACTTGGTTCCAGGATGTTTTGAGTAGTAAGAATGTTCCTAGGGAAATAGCTTGTGCCCTTCCAGTTATCCTGGAAGTCTAAAGTTCTTTGGTTGTAAAGGATTGGCCTATGTTTTTCTGTGTGTGTTCTTGCTACCTTTACTGCTTCCTCTAGTTCTTATTCTGTTTGTGGGCCTACCCTAGAGTCCAGAGCTCTGAAGGTGAAAGCTGTGGGAGTGTTAGGTTTGCTCCTGAGGGGCCTCTGCTCGGCCCCCTTGTCCTGAGGGAGACATTACGCATGTAGGCTTTTCCAGCACAGTTCTTGTATAGCAAAGAGAAGGAGGTGGTATTGTTGGACAAGAAAAGTAGCCAGTTAG